>NC_064807.1:57398995-57619130 GCF_023721935.1 Panthera uncia | reverse complement strand
TGCACCCCAATGTTTATAGCAGCACTATTGACAATAGCCAAAGTATGCAAAGAGCCCAAATGTCCATTGATGGATGAATGGATAAAGAAGAGGTGATATATATATATACAATGGAGTATTACTCGGCAATCAAAAAGAATGAAATCTTGCCATTTGCAACGACATGGATGGAACTGGAGGGTATTATGCTAAGTGAAATTAGTCAGTCAGAGGAAGACAAATATCATATGATTTCACTCATATGAGGACTTTAAGACGCAGAACAGATGAACACAGGGAAGGGAAGCAAAAATAATATAAAAACAGGGAGGGAGACAAAACATAAGAGACTCTTAAATATGGAGAACAAACAGAGAGTTGCTGGTGGGGTTGTGGGAGGGGGGGATGGGCTAAATGGGTAAGGGATATTAAGGAATCTACCCCTGAAATCATTGTTGCACTATATACTAATTTGGATGTAATTTAAAAAAATAAAATTAAAATAAAAACAAAACAGAAATTTAAAAAAATGCTGATTAGAAACTGATTAGAAATCTTCAATAATAATTGATGTCTATTGAACATATAATGTAATAGGAACTTTTATTACGTCATTTAATCTCAAGAAAATTCTATGAGTTATGTCTTATTTTTGTCATTCCTTTTTTCAGGAGAAGAAAATTAATTGCTACATGACTTCAAAATTAAAACGTATATGGTATTTTAATATTATGAATATTAAGCTATGATTACAATAGAAAAAAGAAAACATAGGAAATATCAACAAAGAAATAGACGTTATAAAAAATAACCATATGGATATTATATAACTGGAAAATACAACAAAAGAAGTTAAAAAAAGAACTCCCTGGATAAACTCAGTAGTAGAGTGGAGGTAACAAAGGATAAAATCAGTGAATTTAAGGCCAAATTAATAGTGTGTACCCATTCTGAACAACAGAGAGAAAAACGATTGGGGGCAGGGGGAAGAGGAAGTTATCGCTCATCTTATCGGAGTTCCAGAAAGACAGGGGAGAGAGAGAAAGTGGGACTGAAAAAGCAGTTGAAGAATAATTGCTGAAAATTCCCCAAATTTGGCAAAAGACAAAAGTCTAGATTGAAGAAGCTGTAAGATTCCAGAAGGGATAAACTCAAATAAACAAACACCAAGGCATCATATTTGTACTTCTGAAAACTACCAACAACAACAAAAAAATCTTGACATCAGAGAGAAATGACAAACGACTTACAGAGGAACACTGATTCCAATGACAGCCCAATTCTGATTTGAACTGGAGGCTGGAAAGAAGCGGTGCAACATTTCTCAAGTGCTGAAAGAAAATCACCATCAACTTAGAATTCTATATCCAGCAAAAATATCCTTCAGACAGGAAGGTGGAAGACTAAGAGGAAGAAAAACTAAGGGAAATTGTGGTGACCAATAAACCTCCCCTAAAAGGATGAGTAGAGGTAACTCTTCAGATGCAAAGGAATGATAAAAGAAGGAAACTTGGAACATCAGCAATAAAGAAAGGATAACACAAAGAGTAAAAATATTGGTTAATATAAAATGCCATTTTCCTCTTGAGTTTTAAAATTTGTGTTTCGGGGGTGATTGGGTGGTTCATGGGTTCAGGCCCCACATCAGGCTCTGTGCTGACAGCTCAGAGCCTGGAGCTTGCTTCAGATCCTGTGTCTCCCTTTCTCTCTGCCCCTCCTCTGCTCATGCTCACTCACTCTCTCTCTCAAAAATAAATAAACATTAAAATTTTTTTAATATTTTAAATTTGTGTTTGGTATTGGAAATAAAAATTATAAATATTGTTGGATGATCTCAATGTATATAATATTTAAGACAATTATATTAAAAAGGAGGGAGGGTAAAGGGACAAAAATGCACATTTCACTTGAAGTGGTAAAATGTCAGCATCAGTAAACTGTGATAAGTTATGTATGCACAATTTAATATTTGACCAACAAATAAAAAACTAGACAAAAAGATACACCCAAAAACATTACAGACAACTCAAATTGGAATTCTAAAAAATTGCTCAAGTAATCACAGGGAGGCAAGAAAGACAGGAATGAAAAATGAGGCACAAGCAGAAAATAAATAATAAAATGTCAGACTTATAGTACTAATATTTAAGTTCTAATATTTCAATAATTAAGGTAGATGTAAGTAGTATAAATAGACCAATTAAAAGACAGAGATTGGCAGATGGATTTTTAAAAACATGCCCTGGTGAAAATCCTAAACTCCAAGAGTAAAGCATAACAATCCTAAGCTTTTAGGCAATGTGAACAGCTTGCTTATGAAGGAAAGAGGGTCTTCCAGAATTATTTTGTGGACTCCACAGACTGCCCTTGTTAAAATGTATTGAGACCTAATATTTGTTAGTCACAGTTCTAAGCAGTTTATGTGATCTCATTTTTATAATTCTATGGAACCCCATTTTATAGAGGAGGAAATTAAGGCTAACTTTCCCAAGGTGACTTGATTAGTAAGAATCTAAGAAGATTCAAACCCAGGGAAAGAAATGAAAGAAACTAAAGAATGAGTACAAGTTAGCTACCTAAATAAGAGAGAGAGAAGAGAGTTTCCAGACAGAGAACAGCACATTGGGAGGTTCTGAGGATGGAAAGGAACACCTATTACATGCTGCGTGTTTTAAATACGCTATTAACTACCACAAAACCCCAACAAGCAGGTATTAGGGTGTCCCTTTTGCAGATGAAGAGACTAAGCAAAGTTAAGTAACTTGCTCAAAATAATCCAGTAGTAAGTGATAGAGCAAGAATTTAAAACTGGGTCAGCCGCAATCTGCTATTGGGTCAACAGGCCAGAAAGGCTCTTGGAACATATTTCCACGATGGTTGTCATTATCATTCCATAGTTTCCCTATAGTGACCCAGCAATTAAAACTTTAAAGAGAAAAGGGTCTACCTACCTTCCTGGGTTATTTTACTCAAGTCCACTGGGTCTGAGTGTCATCTATAAAAGAAAGAATTGAGCATCATCAGTGTTTTTCTTTTTTTTAAATTAATTTTATTTTTAAGTAAACTCTATGCCCAACAAGTGGCTTGAACTCATGACCCTGAGATCAAGAGTCACATGACTGAGCCAGCCAAGTGCCTATGGCATCTTGCCTTAGTAAATATCTTAAGCTGAAGGAATTTTAAAAAATTATTTTTAATGTTTATTTATTTTTGTGAGAGAGACATAGTGTAAGAGGGGGAGGGGCAGAAAGAGGAAAACACAGAATCCAGAGCAGGCTCCAGGCTCTGAACTGTCAGCACAGAACCCGACCACATGGGGTTCGAGCCCATGAACCATGAGATCATGACCTGAGCCGAAGTTGGATGCCCAACTGACTGAGCCACCCAGGTGCTCTGAAGGAATTTTTCAAAGATTTTATTTTTAGGTAATCTCTACATCCAACATGGGACTCAGAACTACAACCCTAAGATCAACAGTCACACTCTGTACCAGCTGAGCCAGCCAGGCACCCCTAGTGTATTTCTAACTTTGGTGAATGAAGGGCAGACCAGTGGAATCCTTTATTCAGTTCAGATCCTATTAAATGGAAGCCCAATGTAGAAGACAGGTACAAGCAGAGCAAACGTGACTGAAGGGAGCTGGAAGATGGAGAGCGAGTGCTAGACCCTCTTCAGTTAAAGCACTCTGTTACAACCCTGAGTTCTGGAACCAGTACATGGAGAGGCCCTGCGCACAGGGGAGCATGTTGGAGGCACTCTCTCCCATCTTAGTGTAGGATAGGGAGAGAGGTGGATGACCTTGATTTTGTTAAAAACAAGGATTTATTCATATTTTGTTACGAGGGACTACGTACCGAGACATTGTGTCTTAGTCTTTTCTTTGAATCAGGGATGTTCTGGGAAGGATCTGGGCCGTAGAGTCAGACGTGACTTGAATACCAGCTCTTGCCCTTGCTAGCTTTTGTGGCCTTGGACAACTATGTAATCTTTCAGTTTTCACATCATAATAAACAGATAATACTGACTTTGGGGAGTGTTGTGAGGATTAAATTAAATAATAAGGATAAACCACCCAGCAGAGAATCGGTGTACTGTAGACATTTAATAAAAAGCAGCTATTATTATTTGAAACTCTGAGATCTTGACACTTAAAGTCTGCTTCTTCTTTCACAATTTGTGGAGCTTGGTTCTTTCTTTCTTCTCTTTTTTTCTTTTTTCCTTTTTTTAAAACTGTAAATTAATTGATGTAAAAAGAGATGATACTTTTTGCAAATTCTGGAATGTCGACCATACTTTAAATCTGTAAATGTAAGGTGTGGATTATGAAAAACCACAGTGACGTTGAAGAAATGATACACTTTTATAATCTAGACCCTGACTAATGACTGTTGGACATGCTGATTAGCTTGAAACCAAACAGCCAGAGTGTTTACAGAATAATCCATTATTAAAACATACATATTTTCAAAAATAAAAGATGCTTTTCTGATTCTAGTATGGACAAGATAAGGATAACCTAATTTTACAGAACTTCCGTCTTAAAATATAAGTGATGCTTTGTGCACCATCATATAGTTGGGGGCATAGCCTAATCTTCCAGAGCCCGTGGTTTACCAGAGGCTAAAGTCATGGCAGATTTCCTATAATGGTCCATGAATCCCTGCCGCTTCCCATGAAGCTTAATGGGAGAACATTTGAGAGCATACGGTACTTTGTCAACTGATCCTAATGTGTCCATTAGTGTGGCTCCACAGGGAATTTCAATCTATGCCTAAAGAATGGTCACTTGGGGAACAGAAATAGCTATTTACAGCCCCCACCTCCCAATAACTCTGTCCTCTGTCCAGCCTCCCCCTCTTTTTTCAGGCCTACCAGAAAGACATATAACTAGGTGTGTGCCATTAAGGGTATCTGCATTATCCACACTTGAGCCATAATCTCTTAAGGCACACCACCTTGATATCCTTCAAGACCTTATGCAGACAATACCTCATTTGACCCTCACAATACTCCTCCGAGCTAGGTTTTGTTATTCCATTTCACAGATGGGGAAAACAGAAGCACACAATGGTTAAAGTATTTGCTTGGAGGTCAGAGGTAAGTGGTAGAACTACGCTGAGTCCAGTGCAATCGCCCAACTCCATGCTGGATGTGTAGAGGCGTCTACTTGGATTGATTGGGTTCTGTGAATTTCTGTTGTTAGCCTGAATCAAGATGTGGCCCAAATTAAATATACCCACATTTATTCATTCATTAAAATAACATTCATAGGGGAGGGGAAGAGGGAAAAAAAGTTACAGAGAGGGAGGGAGGCAAACCATAAGAGACTCTTAAATACTGAGAAGAAACTGAGAGTTGATGGGAGGTGGGGGAGAGGGGAAAGTGGGTGATGGGCATTGAAGAGGGCACCTGTTAGGATGAGCACTGGGTGTTGTATGGAAACCAATTTGACAATAAATTATATTTTAAAAAATAAAATAAAATAAAAACAATTGAAGTATAAGAATAAAAAAATAAAATAAAATAAAATAAAATAAAATAAAATAACATTGACTGGGAGCCATAGGGTAAAGTACTACGCAATGAAGGGAGTAGTGTCCTAGAAAATTCAAGAGCTTTGGAATAATTCAGCACACAGATATATGGACATCCTGGACCTACTAAGTTCTCATTAAGTGCTAGTTATTGTTAGTAAGAGGTGCTATGGAGATGAATCACACATGGTCCTGACCCTGAAATGGCTCTAAAGTTTAAATAAATTATATGATGATCTTAAAAAATAAAAGAGCTGACTCCCTTTCTTACATCTTATATTTTACTTTTCATTTTAAAATAAAATCCAGGGGTGCCTGGGTGGCTCAGTTGGTTAAGTGCCCAGTTTCGGCTCAGGTCTTGATTTCAGGGTTGTGAGTTCAAGCCCCACACATGGTTCCATGCCAGGTGTGGAGCCAGCTTAAAAAACAAAAGGTTTTTTTAATTTAAAAAATAAAAATAAGAAAAATAAAATCCAAATGGATGAAAGATTTCTGTGGTGAAACCATGAAAGTACTAGAAGAAAATACAGTTTAATTTAATCTTGGAGAAAGAAAGGTCATAAACATTCAATAGAAGATAAAAATCAGTAATTAATGGGGAGCCCTGGTGACTCAATTGGTTGGATGTCCAGCTTCAGCTCAGGTCATGATCTTACAGCTCATGGGTTCAAGCTCCAGGTCGGGCTCTGTGCTGACAGCATGAAGCCTACTTGGGATTCTCTCTCTCTCTGCCTCTCTTTCTCTGAAAATAAATAATTGATTTTAAAAATGTTTTTAAATAGGGGCGCCTGGGTGGCGCAGTCGGTTAAGCGTCCGACTTCAGCCAGGTCACGATCTCGCGGTCCGTGAGTTCGAGCCCCGCGTCAGGCTCTGGACTGATGGCTCGGAGCCTGGAGCCTGTTTCCGATTCTGTGTCTCCCTCTCTCTCTGCCCCTCCCCCGTTCATGCTCTGTCTCTCTCTGTCCCAAAAATAAATAAAAAAACGTTGAAAAAAAAATTTAAAAAAAAATGTTTTTAAATAAAAATAAAAATCAGTAATTAAAAGATCAACAACCCAGTAGAAAAATTGGTGAAAGATAGGAATAGCTAATTGATGGTAAAGCAAATATAAATGGTTCATCTATAGAAATGCCCAATCTCACTCATTAAAGATATTGAAATAAAGGCAGCATTGAGATATCATGTAATGACAAAGACAAAAAGTTTCATAATACATGTGTTGTTGGAGATGTTGGAAAACAAACCCATGTTTTGTTGGTGGGGGTGTCTATTTGTACATTTTCTATGAAGGGCAATTTGGCAGTATCTATGAAAAAGTTTTAAATGTGTACCAGTAGCAAAACATTTCAAATAACCAAAATGTCCAACATTAAAGTAGAAATAAATTATGGCACATGCATTTAATGAAATGCCATATAACTCTTTTTTTTTTTTTTTTTAAGTTAGGCTCTGGTTTTTTTTCTCCATATAACTCTTTAAAAAAAGAAAAAGAAAGCTCTTTGGCTACTGCCGATTGAGAACAATTTTCACAATATATTGTTAATTTTTTTAAAGCAAGGCACAAAATCATAAGTACCATTAGCTACCATTTGTATTTTTAAAAAGAGAAACAAATTGTTATTTAAGAATATACATAAGACTCATAACACTAGCTGACTGGGGGAAAGAACTAGAAGGCTGAAGGACAGGCTCTCACCTACACACTTTGTAGCTTCTGAATTTTGAACTTCACATTGGTATTAGATGGTTTTAAATTTTAATATTGATAAGATCTTTTAACCTAGCAATTTCAGTTCTAGGTATTAACTCTACAAATGTATTTACACATGTATTCCATATATACAAAGGCACTCACTGCAGTGTTTTATATAATGACTAGAGGCTGCAAACATCCTAAATGCTCATTAAGAGGAGAGCTTAATAAATTATAATTCAGTTATTCAAAGAGTTGAATGCTTTCATTAAAAAAAAAGAAAGGGGCACCTGAGTGGCTTGGTCTGTTAATTACCCAACTTCACCTTAGGTCACCATCTCCCGGTTCCTGAGTTCAGGCCCTGCATTGGGTCCCACGCTAACAGTGTGGAGCCTGCTTGGGATTCTCTCTCTCCCTCATTCTCTGCCTCTCCCCCACTTGCTCTCTCTCTCTCTCTCTCTCTCAAAATAAATAAACTTTAAAATGAAGAAGAAAGACTGAGGGAGAATAACTATAAATAGTTTTCAGGGCAGGGTGCCTGGGTGGCTCAGTGGGTTAAGCGTCGGACTTGGGCTCAGGTCATGATCTCACGGTTTGTGAGTTCAAGCCCTGAGCCCCACATCGGGCTCTGTGCTGACAGCTCAGAGCCTGGAGCTTGCTTCAGATCCTGTGTCTCCCTTTCTCTCTGCCCCTCCTATGTTCGTGCTCTGTCTCTCTCTCTCAAAAATAAACATTAAAAAAATGTTTTAATAAAATTTTTTAAATAGTTTTGAATTAAAAAAAGATATATATGGGGCGCCTGGGTGGCGCAGTCGGTTAAGCGTCCGACTTCAGCCAGGTCACGATCTCGCGGTCTGTGAGTTCGAGCCCCGCGTCAGGCTCTGGGCTGATGGCTCGGAGCCTGGAGCCTGTTTCTGATTCTGTGTTTCCCTCTCTCTCTGCCCCTCCCCCGTTCATGCTCTGTCTCTCTCTGTCCCAAAAATAAATAAAAAACGTTGAAAAAAAAATTAAAAAAAAAAAAAAAGATATATATAGAATGGAATGTATTACATGATAATAGTATACTTGTATATAGACTATACAAGACCATAGACTATTTCTGGAAGAATATACTGTTAATACTGGTTGCCCAGTGGTGGCGGGGGACCAGGGGTAGTTTGGCAGGGGGAGGGCAGCTTGGGACTGACATGTGACCGACAGACAGACATGGGAAAACAACTTGCTTTTCACTGTCTATCTCTTTGTGGCTTTTGAATGTTTTACCATGTGCAAATATTATGCACTCAACAAAAAAAATTTAAGCACATTATGTTCAAATATAGGGGCCCATATGTATTACGTTGAAAGTTGTCTCCCTGTGGGTTCTGCCTGTTGATTCAGCTTCTATCATTAGAGTCACATGTAAAGTAGGTTTAACCCCTCTCAATCTAGAGGCTCTTGAGATATTTGAATACTCAGAGTGATCACTCCTCTGGCCAAGCTCGCTCAGAGTCCCAAATTGCTTGTTCTAGGAAAGGCCCTTCCCCATCCTGGTTCCTCTCTTTGGACCCTCCTGATCCCCAGGATTTCTTGGAAAGAGCACTATCCAAGGCTGAGCACAGCTCTTCATGAATGTATTGGGCTGCTGTCACCTCTCCATTGCTGTTATGACCTTCTCCCTACTGGGGTTTCTGCCTTGGATGGGGAGAGTCAAGCCAGTGGGAAATGGCAGGAACACATCATCCCCTGAGGTGCCCTGCCTCCAGCCTACTGAGGCAAGGCTAGCCCAGTGCTTTTCCTTTCTCCTGGGAGGGGGCAGTGCTCATCCTATACCTTGTAACCTCTTACTTGCAGCAGAGTCTGGATTCAGGGTGGCTGAAGGAAGGGACAGTTTAAAACACGGTGTTCATGAGACACTCATGAAACATTTAAGAATCAAAAATGCCAAGGTGGTTCAGTGGTGAGGGGTTGTGTTCAGGAAAGCATCTCCAAGTCGTGTTGGGGGAGAGCAAGATGAATCCACAACTGGCTAAAGATGTGCTCACACATACTGTGCTCTCCTTGTCCACTGTGGCTCTGCATCAAAATAAGGAAGTCTCTGGGCTGCTCTGGGAAGGGCAAGGTGGAACTCAATGGCCTCTGCAAGCACTTCTACCCTAGAAACCATCATGAATTTACCTCATCCCTTGGCCTTTCTTTTCCTTTCAAATACAATGCTCGTTTTTTCTGATTATAAAAAAAATAATACACATCTATCGTATACAATTTAGAAAATACAAAAAATTTAGAAAAGAACAACCATAATCTTACCACATACACCATCTATTTCTATTTCTATTTATTTTGTTTCTTACAAAATTGACCACGTAGCATCCAATTTTGCATTCTACTCTTTGGATTGAACATTACAGCCTAACGTTTTTCATGTTAACTGTTTTCAAAACCGTAATCAGCAATGCTTGAAAGCAGTCTTAAGTTTAGAGATATACTGCAATCATTTATATAATCATCTGCCTATTTTGAGACATTTTGTTTCCAATTTTCCCCTAAAGAATGCTATGATTAATACCTTTATACATAAATCGACATCTGCCTCCTTGATTAGGTTTTAGAGTAAATTTCTGAAAGTAGAAGTCTTGAGTCAAAGGGCTCTTCATACATACTGTTCAATTGCATTCCAGGAGGGATGCACCAATTCACTGTGCATATACAGGTGCCCCTCTTGCCTCTCATTTGCCAAACTGAGAGTCATTAAAAAACCTTTTTTTTTTTTTTTACTAATTTTATAGGTAACAAAATGCTACCTCATTACTTTAAAAATGTATTTGCATTTATTTGATTACAAGTGAAGCTAAAATGTGTTTTCATATGTTTATCATACTTCAGGGGAGATACATATAAAGTGCCTGTCCAATAGTATTGCCGTATTTAGCCAGTCAGGCAACATTTTCATTATTAATATTGAGTTTTTATCTAAGCACCTTTACACTTGCTTCTCCCATAGAGCAGCACCGAGAAACAAACAAAAGGTATCTAAACAACTGCATGTATATTAAAAAATAACAGATTGCAACTGCCCTCCATTATCTTCCATGAGGCTAATTGAGCCTAAATGGATCCTGATATAAATTTCAGCATTACAGAAAATGAATCCTCATGTTTAGTGGTAAGTGCCCTCTGTAGTAATCAGAATAATTGTATTACGCAGTTCTGAAAAGACAAGAAAGGATTCTTTCTATTTCATTGTGGAGGGCTGGGGGAGACAAGGTAAGAAGGTTAAGAGGCAAGGGGTATATGCTTGGCCCCTGGCTAGGACCTAGAATGCCTGGATCCTCTCCCTAGCTCAATCTGTGACTCTAGTCTCACTTGTCATGGAACTTGAAACAGGTCTTGGTTATTTTGAGGAGATCCTCCTTAACTTACAGATAAGGAAACAGAGATTCTGGGGGGCAGAAGTCTCTAATCAAGGTTATGGGTTTCTTTTCCATGGAAACGACTGTTTTGAAAAGGGAGAAGAATGGGCTATTGGTCTATATAACCGGTTAGAGCAGATGGTGGATGTGACTATGCATCATTTGTTCATCCATAGAGGGGTCCAGGTATTCCCTCAGGTTTCTCCCAAGCTCTGCTACTATGTGAGTCACTGTTGGGAGGGTTCTCTTTGTACCCTGGACGTGGACTGAGTCCCAGTCTGGACAAGATACTTCACAGGCTATAGAGTCTGGAGGAACTAGTCTATGGATGGCTGGGCATAGTTACTCACCATTAGCAGAAAGACAGATGAAAGTCTCTGCTTCTCTCATGGTGTGCCATCTTCACAGCATACAGTAAGCATTTTTAGTTTGCTCACAAACTGCCCTGCAACTTTAAAATCTGGATCCAGATCAGCAAAGGCAGTCTATCCAGCAAACCCACAAAAGTAGGGGGCCTCTGCTTCCATGGGCCTTCAGCTTCTGCAGGGGCCACTGCAACACTGGCACCCTCAGTTCACGAGGATGTGCTCTCAGGAGGTACGCAAGGTGGCCATTCATGAGGACATGCTCCTAGGTGGTGTGTAACATGACAGCTTTACATCAACACCTCAGATACCATCTCACTCTGCAGCAAACAACTGCAGATGCCCTCTGTTCCAGAAAGGTGCTATGGATATTTACAAGTACCCCATGGCAATGTGGAGCTCTTAGAGGGGGAGAAATCAGAAGTACGAGGGAAGATGATGGCTGTTTTCAATTCTCTGGAGGCTCATGTGGTACCAGACAAATTAGGCTTGTTCTGTGGGCCTCACAGGGCAGAGCCACAACCAATGGGACTGGAGGTGGCTGGGAAGGAGAGCTGGAGTCAATAGAAGGAAGACTTTAGGAGTTAAGTCAGACTTCCGTGTCAGTCTAGGGTTCCTCCCCTCCTACACTAGCAAGAGAGGTAGTGCCTGACCTTACAACTAATCAGAGCAAAACTAGGCCCTATCAAATGTAGTGTTGGTGGACGACTCAAGTATTATCCATAGAGGGGAGCAACTTGATCGGGATCCAGCTCTACTCGAACCTCACTTGCCAAGAATCCTTAACTCCTCTATTTCCTTGCATCATAAGGAAAACTGATAATATGTGAGGTCCCTCTGGGCCCTAGAGTTCTCAGTCTATAATTTTGTGTACTTATATCTACACCAATCCATCCCTGTCAACAGATCACTATATTGCTTTAATTCAGCTGCATTTCTGAAACACTTGAATGACACTATTCTAACAATCTCTGTCCAGATTATTCAAAGAGTCTCTTGCCTTAAAAACTTTTGATGACAAAATACAGATCATTGGAGGACATGGGGAGAGAGGGTAGAGGACATTATATTTTCCTAAAACAGTCTTTGGAGAGCTTTGTTCAATTATTCACTTTTCTATTAGATTACGACATTGAATTTTCTTCACAACATAAAAATGTGCTTTAGGAAGGTCAGGAACGTAACACAGAATTTTCATTAAGGAGAAAAGTTTGCTGATTTGTCTTTAAATTACTAAGAAAGTAGAGGTATAAAAGTATTTCTGACCATGCTTAGAATTCTTAAGCTGCCATATCTGTTTTCCAGTCAAATTGCCCACTTTTTCCGATGAGGTCCAAAGAAAGTAAGGCAGCAACTGCACACTGCCTACCCAGTATCCGTCCTGCACTTCCTCCTTAGTAACAGTAACTCCCTCCTTAGTAACACCTGGGTATGGTGCCCAAACAAAACTTTACATTTCCTAGCCTGCACTTCAGCTAAAGATGTCCATTAGGATTTAATGAGTCATGGAAAGGGATTCCCAGGAAAGCTGTTTAATGGAGTGCCCCCTTTTGTCCTTTCCTAATTCTTCCTTCCAGTTGCCTGGGATGTGAAGATGATAGCTGTAGCTATAGCTGAGGAAGCCATTGGGACCATGAGGTGACCTTGAAGATAGAAACCTATGCTAGAGACTGGGGAACAAAAGGATAAAAGGAGCCTAGATATATGTTGTAATCTCTAGGGTAGCCACTAAGACAATAATAAAAAACGTATAATGAAGAAGATGAGAAAGGAGGAAAAAAAGAATAATAAAAAATAGTTGATTAATCCAAAATAAGGCAAGGAAAACTAGAGAAAAGAATATAAAACAGGTGAGGCAAATGGAAAACAAATACTAAGATGGTGGCTATCAACTCAAACAAATCACAAACCTAAATAAATAGCTGCTGGCACCCCAGTTGTCATAACCACACCCTGGCCAAAGTGGGGACAATCTGGGCCTCACTAGGATATAAGAGCACTGGATTAAAATTCACCTGATATGTGCAAATCCATGAATTCATAATGATATAAAAATCCTACTTGATCATCTTAGGACAATGCCAGGGAACCAACTCATTATCTTGAAAACTGTTAAATATAGGGATAGAATGGAGAATTTATCCCGCCTTTCCTATGTAAACTGTACCTGGTCGTGTGCTGGTAAATGTTAACAACTGGCTCTCTGTGGGGGGGGGGGGAGCCCTGATTTACATCATTTGCAAATTTCCATGGTGTAAATTCTCTTATTGTGGCCAATTTCAAGCTACCAATGGGAAGAGGTGTGCACAATTAGCTCTCACAAGCTGGTAAATGTGACTCCGGCACACCGCTGACGATATCTCTGAGTAATAACACAGTCGGTGAAGGGAAACACCTCTTAATCAAAAGCATTCCAACTTATAAGTAAAAGGGAAATGATAGAACTAGAACATCACCATTTTGCAACTTGCAGTGAATTAATGGATCTTGGCATTGAGCACCTCAGCTGCTAACATCACACTAGGAGACGCAACCGAACATCGTGTGCCTCCTGATGAAAGAATGCCACACCACTTACGGTCCTGCCAATGGGATTCGTCCCAACTCTGTAGAGTCTCTGGATCCAGCTGCCAATTTTGCAGGAAATACAAAGAACAGGGGACTATGTCAAACTGCACCAGAAGTGTGCAATAAGAAATCCAAACCGTGGGAAACTTCACAGGTCAAATGGTCCAGGTTCTTCAACAGATAAATTGTAAGAAAAAGAAAGGAATGGAAGAGAGGCTGGTAGATTAAAAGAGATTTAAATAACATAATCAACTTTAATAGGCAAGATCTTTTATGGGCAGGATTAAAATACAGTGTCTCAGGATGCAGAGATAGGTGATAAAAGTATAAACATTCCAGGAAATGATCATTCTAAAGTCAGGAAAGTAGTCACTTTTACTGGAATGGAGGTGAGGCCACAGCAGGCATATGAAGGGCCCTGTGTTGGCTGCAGAGTTCTACTTCCCGATCTAGGCTACAAGAACTTGTTATATATAACCCTCATGAGAACTCATGAAACTACATATTTCTTTGCAGTGTTCTGTATCTATGTATGATTTTACAATAAAAGAGGTTAAAACAGAAGTCAGATGAAAGTAGCGCATACTAATGATTTCATTTAACAAAGTTCAAAACCAGACAAAACTAATCTGTGTGCGTTAGAGGCCAAGAGAGTAGCTACCCTTGGGTAGGGCTAAGGTCTGGAAGGAGGCACAAGAAGGCTTCCAGGTAATGTTCTGTTTTTATCTGGCTGCTGGTCACATGGGTGAGCTAACTTTGTGAAAATACATGAGAGAAAATTAATCCATGTTGTGCTAATGCCACTGTTATTTTAGATTTCCTGTTACTTAATCCAAAGTCCCATGATGAGTTAATTGCAGGGTGTCCCCTCTCCACCACTATCGCTGCAATGCCGCCTGCCCTGCGGGTCCTTAATGACTTAGCACAGCACCAGTTGCTGGGGTTTGGGTCAGTCTCCTCTCCAGGAAGCAGGGAGTCTTGAGCACTGAGCCTCCCACTTCCTCTGAGAGTCAGTCAGTCATTCCACCAGACTTAATGAGCCCTGACTTGTAGAATTATAGAGACGCGTCACCCAGTCACCATCGCCATAGGGTCAGGAGTTAGTATAAAGAAATGTGAAATTATTATTTTGTTAATTTTTTAATGTTTATTTATTTGTTTTAAGAGAGAGAGAGAGCATGAGCAGGGGAGGGGCAGAGAGACAGAGAGAGTCCCAAGCAGGCTCTGAGCTGTCAGCGCAAAGCCTGATACAGGGCACGAACTCACAAACCATGAGATCATGACCTGAGCAGAAACCAAGAGTCCGACGCTTAACCGACTGAGCCACCCAGGTGCCCCATGAAATTATTATTTTAAAATGTGCTGTTCAAAGACCCAATATTAAAGCGCACATTAGCAATTCCTTAGAGTTTAGCACTAGCAAAATAATTTGTCTCTTTTGACAAATTGACTTGCTTCCCTTTATCACTTAATGAAAGCTATCTCACTCACCACACATTTCTTCTTGCCTGGGCTGCCAAGGAAATCAGAGTTACATTTATTGCTAAATGACGGCAACTTTTTCTGGCTGATAGTGACAAATCCCACAGCCTCACAGTCTATCCTGCCGATTTCCAAATCTCTGTTTTCTACTCAATACCATCTCCTAAATTTCTTCAACTCCTTAGTATGACAGACCAAACTTCCCAATCTGACTACAACCAAATCCTCCTCCCTCGCCCCTCACCACTCACAGCACCCTCTTCGTGTGTCACAACGTTTTTCTCATCATTTCCCAAATGGACCGTGCACTTTAGGCTCGAAGCATTTTCCTTTAAAAAGGTATTAAAAACAACTTCGTTGAGGTATAATCTAAATGCCATAAAATGCACTCACTGTAAGTGTATCCCAAGTACATTCAGGCATGCTCTTATTGCCTTCCTTTTCCACTTAGTGATCTCCTATTCTTCTTCAAGACCCAGGTGCTGTCACCTCCTCTGTGAAGTCACACCCAGCAAACTCACACTGACTAAATTTCTCCCTCCTATAGAAGTTTCCATTTGCCTCTGTTACAGCATTTAGCATATTACATTATTATTCCTTATTGACTTCCACGTAGTGTCCACTACAAATGTGAGCTCCTTAATGACAGGTGTGCATCTAAGACATTTCCCACTGCTATGCTGTCTTCCAGAACATTAGTCATTGTCCAAAAGTAGTCAAGTTGCCTAGAGGAAGCTGCTTATCGCCAGTAATGAATAACCTAGGGGACACCACAACTGTGGGAGCTCTGCAAAGAACCAAATAAATCCCTTCTACTTGAGTTTGTCAGAAGGCCTGAACCATGGTGCACACTGGCCATGAACTCTCATTCCAGATTCAAGAGTTATACAAGAGTTTTAGACTTTAGGGAAGACTATGAGTGAAAGCCTGACACAGAATGACTTCTAAGGAACATCAGCAATATCAACAATATACCACATTTCCTTGGACCTAAGGCGCCACCAATTGTAAGATACATCCCAGTCTCAGAGGTAAAAAGGTGAGCTTCTTAGAGTCTGTGAAGTATGGTGAATTACTCCCTGCATACCTTAAGGAAGAGCAAGGGGAAAGGCAGGACAGGACAGAGAACTTGAAATACCCTAACACTGAAAATGTTATATAGTGCACATCATGTCCCATCCCTGCCCTGAGAATTTAAAACTACTTTTTAAATTTTTTTTAATGTTTGTTTATTTTTTTTTTGAGAGAGAGAGAGAGAGAGAGAGAGAGAGAGCGCCTGAGCAGGGGAGGGGCAGAGAGAGAGACAGGGAGACACAGAATCCAAAGCAGTCTCCAGGCTCTGAGCTGTCTGTCAGCACAGAGCCCCATGTGGGGCTTGACCTCATGAACCACGAGATCATGACCTGAGGTGAAGCTGGCTGTTTAGCCGACTGAGCCACTGAGGCACCCCTCAAACTACTTTTTAAAAGCACTAAGCTATAAACGAAAAATGAAGAGGCTTAACAACATTCTGATTTTTCCTATGAGGAATACTTTAATGTTTTTTGGAAAACATCAGGTATCATGTTTTTTCCAAACAAAAATACCATTGGTAGTTATCCCTGCTTTGCTAGTGCCCGAGACGTGCACTTAGTGTGCCTGCGATGGGCCATCTGGCACTGGAGGGAGGGAAGGATGGGAGCTGCGGCTGAGCCGACCCCATGCAGAGCAGGCCCACCGCACCCCACAACCAAACAGCTGTGAATTGGGGGACTAGAGCACTCACTTGCCTCCATGTGCTCTACGTGCTTCAGATAGTTCATTTATAGAAACACAGAAGGACTAGTCTGAGGATTGTCCAACTCGAATCACCTGGAGGGAGTTTCTGATGCAGTAGGAGTTTGCATTTCTGGCAAGTTCCCACATGATGCCGATGTTGCTGCTTCGGGGACCACACATTTGGAACCACTGACCTAGTCTAAACTACTCATTTTACGAAGAAACTGGAGCACCGAGAAGGCAAGGAGCTTGCCAAAGATTACACCGTGAGATTATGGGGAAGCTGAACCAGGAGACCGAAGTCCCTCCTCCTCGTGATGCTACACCATGTGGCCTCCTCTCAGGTAGCTACAACAGTCACCAACCCAGAGAGGAGTGCTAAATGGTCTGATAAGCACTTTGTACTGAAACATTTAAGTTTTATATTTAAATTTCAAAGATAGCTGCTAATAATCAAATGAGACTCCTTGGGTCATTAGGTTTATTGGTGCAACAAACCCACCCAATCTAAGCCATTATTTCTGTTTGTTCTTAAAACTGGATTTCTCCTTCTTCACCCTTCCTTTTGCTCCGTCCTTTTTCTCTCTGTCTACATTCTTCAGAGCAATTTGCAGTACAATTTCCCCAAAGAATAATATGTTTACAAATTCTTTTTTGTCTTGAGTCCAAGTGTCTCCTTCACATTTTCCAGTAAGACTCTCCATCCTGCTGCTGCCCCATCCATTACCACAGAAGCAGAAGGAAGACAAGCATGACCGGAAGCATTGGTGCATAGAGTCCTACAATATAAAACACTACCCAAAGAACTTTCTGTGGAAACCCAAATTCACAGCAATCAGGTGAAATGACGTGCAGAATCAAAGGCATGTTAGTCTAGCAATTATTTTCATTTAACAAAAATGTTCTCTTAAAAATTTTTTTTTAAATATTTGTTTTTGAGAGAGAGGCAGAGAGACAGAGAGAGAGCGCGCGAGCAGGGGAGGGGTGGAAAGAGAGGGAAAAAACAGAATCCAAAGGAGGTTCCAGACTCTGAGCTGACAACGCAGAGCCCGAGGCAGGGCTTGAATTCACAAACCCCAAGATCATGAGCTGAGCTGAAATCGGACACTTAACCAACTGAACCATTCAGATGCCCCTAACAAAGACGTTCTTAAGTGTCTACTATGTGCAAAGGAATATGTCTCATTAGTAATTGGGGTCTTCCGGTATTGGGTTTTCTTTTTTGTCTGAGCATCATCCTATTTTTAACAGTGCCATTATCCATCATGGTTCTATTCGTGAGCACCTAATACACATCCTACTAAGTGTGTAAGTGCTCAGTAAGGGTTAGTTGAATAAGCTGATAACTCATAGGAGCCTTTCATTCTCCCTGTTGCTTTGTAGCCAGTATGGGCTGTTTTCCCAGCCAAAATCTGGCAACTCCATCATCGTGCCTGAGGACATACCCTACTCTCCCCAGCATCCCAAAACTAAAGAACTTACATACGAGTAACCCATTTTGGAGGAAGTCATGATGAAATAAAATTGAGTTGCCTAAAATGGAAACCTGACAACAGCCGGAGATGAAAGGGGAGGACCCAGCGGGGACAGTGACGTAGGATGATGATATAAAGAGGAAGAAATAAAATTTTGTCAGGAGAGTTCTGACTTCAGAAATTAAATAAGGTAGGGAACAAAACAGGAAAACTTAAAAGAGGGGGAAAGCAAAGGGGTGTCTTGGGATTCAAGGAAAGAGAAAGACCAGGGAAGTCATACAACGCGGGGTATTGAGGTACAGAGATCGGGCTGGGATTCGGAGGAGCGTGGAGACCACTGTTTCCAGCTGGAGATGAGAGATTAGAGAGTGAAGGGGCTGTGTTTCTTTGGGACCACGAAGCCAACAGAAACAACTCTGGGCAAATGTAAGAAACACTGGGTTAGCCAAGGTGGCATGAAGATGGAGGAACTGGAAGTCGTTCTAGAAGCCCATTCCGTGTGAAGCTCTGTTCCACTTGTTCCACTAAGAGGAATGAAGGCAAACAGTCGCCTCTCTGCATATGATTTCACTCTCAAGATCTGCATGCTCTACAGCCCAGCAATATCTGCACTCTACACCAGTGCTTCTCAAAGAGCACGCGAATCCTCTAGGGGCCTTGCCCAAACCCAAATATCAGGGCCTGGCCCCCAGAGGTTCCTATTCAGTAGGTCTGCAGCTTGATGCCTCTAATTTGCATTTTCAAGAAGCTCCCAGGTGATTCTGATGCTGTGGCTGGACAGGCCACACTTTGAGTAGCACTGCTCACATGGCCAGCCTAGTAAGGGGGAGTGCTGGGCACGGAGGGACAAAGCTGTGGATGCAAGGAGGTGTCCTTCCAGGCAAGGAAGACACTGCCCCTGCCTCCCTGTGATGGCTGCAGGGTGAAAACCACACCGTGCTCCCCACCTTAGTTATCTCTTCTCCATGCCCTATACCTGCAGCTCCTGCAGCTACTTACCTGTTTTCTCCAGGTCCTTCGGCTCTGGAAGCAACTGTATCGACATGTCCCTGGCACAGGTCTGTGGCCCACAGATGCCCGGAAACATTGAAGAACCACCCAAGGTTCAGGCGACGTGGGCCCTCTCCTGAGGGTGGCTTCATCTGTCTGTGCTGTCTGGGACCCCCTGGTGAGGAGTGCTCCTGACAGTACAGGAGCCTCCCTATGCTTGCGCCGGACTTCCTCAGATGCCTTCCCAACAGAGAGCTCTCTGCCTGCATTTCATCTAACATATTTCCGCAGAATCAGACATGTGAATGCAAAACCATAAGTACTGGAGATGGAACCAGCTTAGTATCTCATTGAGGGCCTATCCCTGAGGGCCAGACTAAGAAAAGCAATTAGGGTACAAGAATGCAGTCTTTTCACGCGTGGGATTTAGAGATTTCATACAGCTTTGAAGGGTTTTTCATCTTTCAAATTGCCACCTCCTCCAAATCAGTGTGTGCAGCAGTTTTAGGCTGTGAAAGGAAGCTAGTAAATTGAGGTAACAAAGCTTGTGTCCAGACCTGGGATATGTGGTCAAAACTACTAATGATGCCTCACTCTAAGAACATATGATGAACTTTTCCCTTGCTGAAGTGAAGTTTAATATTTTCCAGTGATTTTAATCCTAAGAGGGGTCTTAATTTTTTCCCGACAGGTATTAGGGCAGTGGAATACATTGACGAGGTAAAAAGTCCCACAGTAATAAAGCTGAATTGAAAGGCATCATGGGTGAATCATGGGAGAAAGTGTATGTGCTGAGAAATAAAGTTGATTCAATGCCACCGAGACTGATTGAGCAGTCCTCTGGGCCAGACACTGTGCTGATGGGGTGGAAAACACCATAAATGAAAAGGAATGATCCCAGACAACAATAACAATCCTATACATCTTAATAGTGATTTATGCCAAAAATTAATCTAAAAATATGTTTATAACTTTTATCTCACTTTATTTTCATAATTACCTTATAGAGTGAGTACAGCAGGAATAAATAGCATCATTTTACAGACAGATTCAGCAGTGAAATTATGTGATATTAAGTGTGTGAAAACTATCATATTAGAATCAGATTTCATAATGAAACCCCTTTGTTTGAAATCCCTAGGATTTAAGAAGCTCCAAGACATTAAATATTGCCTAACATACGGCAGGCACACCTTAGCACTGGATTTTGGTTATTTTCCATTGTGCCCCCTTACCCTCTAAAGTATTTCTGCCCCCCTAACCTCTGCCCATGATTCCCCCTGCTCTGCGCCCTGAAAGACCCACCCCTGTAACTAGTCACCTTTTCAGTAGAGGTTGGCCAGTGAAAGGAAGTAGCAAACCAAAGGGCAGCAACAGACAGAGGTAAGGGTATTTCTTTCCTTCTATCTTGACTGCTTTCTAGATCACAGCACCTCCATGACTCCCACTCTCATTGGAAACTGGTAATACCATTTTCTCCCCTTGCCCCCCACCCCGGGGTGCTAACAGCTTCCCCCTGTTGTTAATGTCTGGGTACCTCACCTCCCCTTGTTGGTTTCCTTAATGCCACCCATACCCCTGCAAATGTTGTCTTCATTAAAATCTCTTGAACCACCTCAGTTAGATTCTGTTTCCCTGCTAGGACCCTGAACCACACACAGGTCTCTCCCACGTAGCTCTAACCTGTAAAAATAAATCTAATGCCCAAAGGAACACAGTGAGCCTAAAACATCCACAGTCACGAACTCATTGATTTTTCCCTTTTAATAATTAATGTCTGTTTCTCCAGTGCTTATTTGCCACAATCTTACCCTGGGCCCTTGTTTATCCCTGGCCTGAACTTTTGTGATGGTCTCCTGAGTAGACTCCCATCTCTAACACCTCCTACCTCCAATCAATTCTATCCACAGCCTGCTACTGGACTAAATTTCCTGGTGCACAGACTTGATTATGTCATTCTGCTATGGCTCCCAAATGATTATAGAATAAGGTTCACACTCCTTAGCCAGCATGCAGAGCTCTCACCTGTGTGCCCAGCCTTATCTACAACTCCCCTGTGTGTGCATGTGCTCTCTGTTCCTCAACCCCTCTCCAAAATATATGATCTTAATTTTATTTACACCATCCCCTTCGTCTAGAAAGGCCTTAACTTTGAAACTGTTCACAGACTTCCAGGTCCAGCCCAAATGTTGCCTCCTGCCTGAAAATTTTTGTTTCCTTACAGAGATAAACAACCACTTTCTCCTAAACTCTCATGGGTGTTTTTGCATCCCTTTCTTACGGCACTTAGCAGTTTGAACGTCTCAGTACATTTTTCTGTGTCCATACTATCCCATAGCCCATTCAAAGCCTCTTTCTCAACCAGAGGCAGTCGGTTCAAGGTGGTACCCCAAATGATGAGCACAGGGCATAGCCCAGAACAGTAACAGCAAATATCTGTTGGATAAATGAATGCATGAATGGATTCAACTTCATATCCCTTCAGCACCTAACACAGCATCTACTGTGGTTAGACTTTAGAATAATTTGAATAAGCTGAACAAGCTGGATAATACCCGCTAAGCGTCTTATATGAGATGCCGTATATGAACACACCTGCATATTTGCCTGTTTTGTGTGACCGTCTCTTAATATGAATATATACTATTTCATTTATAAAAAGGTCTCTCTTGGGGCACCTGGGTGGCTCAGTTGGTTGAGCGTATGACTCTTGTTTTTGGCTCAGGTCATGATCCCAGGGTTGTGGGATTGAGCCCTGCATTAGGCTCTGTGCTTAAGATTCTCTCTCTCTCTCTCTCTCCCTCTACCCCTCTCCCCCACTCATGCATGCACTGTCTCTAAAAATAAAAATACAGAATAAAATTTAAAAAACAGAATAAGATAAAAAATAAAAAAGATCTCTCAAAAAAATATCTCTTTGGGGAAAATGGGACCACATACATAAGCATCTTTAAAAACAAACAAGCAAACAAAAACCTAGATGTGCCAAAGCTGACAAGGTCCTGGAAGAGGTTTCTGAAGGGCACTTGGATGCGTGCAGCTTTGAAATATTCCACTTCTTTCTCATTTCCTATCAGTCAGCCCCATCCTTTCCTTGCATCCAATTTTGTTTAATGAGGCTACTGCAATGTATTTATTTTGGGGTGATTGAATTTAGAAAGACATTCATCTAACACACAATTGCTGCCACAAGCTGAATGGCTGAATCATAACAGGGATGATGGCATTAATTCGAGGACAGCTGTTTCTTATCATTTTGAACACACAGAAAAAGCTCAGGCCAGGCGAGAGAGTTTTTGCTTCAGTTGCAAGATGGGACTGATAGGATCTGAAACAGAAATGCTTCTGGGCAGGTGGAAGTAGAAAAGGAAAAAGAAGAAATGCCCTGGGGCGGGGAGGGGGGTGGCGCTAAACCTATGATTTTTAGCACTTTGTCTGATGCGTGAGAGTTGCTTCTAGCCCTTTGGGATACTAGAAAATTCCAATTATAAGGAAATAATTTGATAAGGACAGCAGAGGCATCTGTGTGGGTAACTAACCTTTTGAGAAACACTTATGGGTGTGTTGTCAGGAGTTCCTGCTATTAAAGAACAATGATAATGACACTGGCTCACATGGCTCACATTCACATGGTACGTTATACAACATGCTTTTGCATTCACTATGTAGGGCGAGTGAGGCTAGAGGATGGCATACACCGGGGTAGCTGCCCGTGTGCCCAGAGGTCAGGGGCATATGAAGGATGGTCCCCAAGGAGCTGGGATGCCCCTGCCCAGAGAAATCTCTGTTGACCCTTGCCTGCTGCCTGCCCCACCATGAAGGCATAGGCTGCCCTTCTTTGAACTCAGGCACTTTGACTGTTCAAGCAAAAATGTCTCCGGAAATAAGCATATAGCCACTTCTGTAACTCATTTACACCTGAGTACGAACGCATTCTCAGCACCTTCTCAGCAGAGCAGCTGGCTGAGGTTTTAAGCAGGTCATGAAAGTACTAAGAGTAAAAGGAGGTTGGGGGCTTAACAAACACACTGCTGACACCACTTGCTACAGCCTTTGAGTTAACAGGAAACAGGCAGAGTGGTATTAATTCAGCATCAGATCTTAATATAGCTAAGAGCTACAGAATAGTCTGCCACGTACAACTACAAAGGTAATAAAATGTTACAAGAATTTAATTTTTTAAAGGCCTAAATTTGAAATCACAGTGCATCCTAATAAAAACAATACTCATTCATTCATTTATCCATCTGTTCACATATTCATTCTGTAGCCAGTGAGCTGAACGACTAAAACTCATAGAATATAATGAAAACACTCTTTTTAATCTCCTACTGCCTTTTAAACTTATCAGGGGTGAAATGGGGGGAGATCTTCCTCTGCCTCTGGACAAAAACTCAAGCATGCCCCTGGGCTTTGGTGGTCCCTCCTAGGTAGTCAAAAGTCCTTCCTTCACTTTAAGTCACAGTTATAAACACAGTTTCAATTCAATAAATTAAAATAGCCGCATCCACGTAGTAACAGAAATTTCTAATCTCATTCAGGGGGCTTTTGGCAGGTGGGAAACCATATTATGAATCTTCTCTTTCCTTCTTTACACTCCCATCTTGCTAAATGGAGTTTTGACCCCTTCTGGAGAAAGAGAGAAGGAAGGTGGCAGAAAGTGTTTCTTTGATTAGGACCCTGGTAACATGGCACCATACCCTCTAGGGCTAGCAGTCATCTAGAACTTTCTTTGTTTTTTTTTTAATATATATTTTTTAACATTTATTCACTTTTTGACAGACAGAGACGGAGTGAGAGCAGGGCAGGGGCAGAGAAAGAGGGAGACACAGAATCTGAAGCAGGCTCCAGGCTCTGAGCTGTCAGCACAGAGCCTGGTGCAGGACTCAAACCCACAAACTGTGAGATCATGACCTGAGCCAAAGTAGGACACTTAACAGACTGAGCCACTCAGGCGCCCCTAGAACTTTCTCTCATAAGGTATTATTCCTGTGAGTTCCTCTAAGACCTGCCCCCCACTCCTGGTGGTCTCTCAGTTGAGGATCCTTTAATTAAGCAAAAACAATCCATTCAGACAGAAGCTTTTGCCTGAGGCTCTAGAAATCACCTAGCCCCATCCAGCTTCTCAGCTGGGCCTATTTATTGACTCCCTATTAAGCAGATCTAAGGTGCTTCACACTCTAGCTCTCCCCTGCAGGGGCCTATGTCTGCCCCTTGGAGCACTCTTGAACCTAACAAATTCTGGGAGTGTTGGCCAATCAGGAAGCAGCAGCAACCTCCTTTGCTCCACTGCCAAAACGATAGCTAGCCATCCCTGTTCTTTTTTGTATAAATTTCCAGGGTGGGATTCAGACCCACCTGGGCCTCTAAATGGGGGATGCAGCCCAAGCTCTGAGTGGTTCTGTTAAGAGAAGGATGAGACAGGTGGGCACCTACACTCCTTAGTCCCTGAGGTGGGAGTGGCACTTAGCACATTCACTGCTCCCTCCAAAGAAATCCTCTTCAAAAGCCTCAACAATGGTATCTTTTGACCCTTGATGTGAGTGACAGCCCCAAGAGTCATGTAACCTCTTTTCTGCTAAATCCTTTATCCAGATTCTTCTAGGTGGGCTGCCCCACAATTGATCTATCTGGTAGCTACCACATCTGGATTCTCTGCAGCAACTTGTAGTCTAACCCTCCATTACAATTGATTCAGGTATTTGGCCAACAGTCACTGAAGGTCTTCATTAGTGTGGAATGTTCCTGTTTCCCACCTCTTTTCTCTTCCTCGTCTAATATATTCTTTACCTTCCTGCTATCAAATGTTATCATGGAGAATCAATTCATTCTCTCGCTCCACAAATTTCCAGCTATCACTGTAGACACATGTGAAAAAATGTTTTCACTTTCTGTACCAAAATGGAGAACAAGCAAACTGAGAAAACATAACATGAAAAGCTACAGTAAATAATGAAAATATTGGACAGTAACTTTTTTTATAGCAACTTTTTTTAACCCAAAGCATAGAATGTTGTCTCTTTGGATTTGTAGTCTTCAAAGTTCAAGTCACAAAGTTCTTGCAAACCTATTGCAAACACAAGTCTTTAAAATGTTTTAGTAAAGGAGATGCTTTATCATGTGTTCCCAGTCCATAGGGCCAGGAGTGGTAGGAAACAAGCTGGGGATAAACAGGGGCCAGAAAGGAATTTAATTATTGCTAAACAAACATACTTTATATAGCATATAAACACAGCCATACGGACAGGATAAAATGAAACAGGAGTTGAAAGGAATACCAAGTGCTCTAAAACCGCCCTACCAGACAACTGGAACTTCTAATAGGATTTCTCAAATATCATATAACAGCTGTCTACTTTGCTAAGCCCTTGAATCCTTACCCTAAATAGTTTTTTTAAATAATCATGATGATCAATAGCTACCATTCACTTAGGGATTTTTCTATACAGGGCGCTGGACTAAATTATTTGTGGCATGTGATATTCTCACAACAGTCCTTTGAAAAAGATACTATTTTTTCCCATTTTATAGATGAGGAAAATGAGTCTCAGTGATTAAGGCACTTGTCTTAAGTTGTGTGCTTTTAGTGGTGAAAATGTTAGTTATGCTTGGCTCTCAGTCATGCCAGATCCCCTGCTCCTTCCACTGATCTAGAGACAGAGAAAAATGAGTGTTCCACTCCCAATTTTGCCTATTTGTCTAGAAGCAAGGGAAAAGGAATTTCATCTTCATCTAGAAGACTTTGATTTTTTTTTTTTAAGCTACCCTAAGTGACCCACTGGCCTTTGTGCTAGTGAAATTTCAGCAATCACAATGACCCTCTGTTACAGAACAGGGATGGAGGGCAGCTGCCAACGGCCTCCTAATTGTCTTCTATTGAGGAATGTATCTGCACCAATTCCCGGATGTGGGGGGAAGTGGGAGGGAAGGAGCTGGGAATATAAGGTGTTTTCTTATTACTTAGTGTCAGCCCCTACAGAAAACAGTATGTAGCGAGTGAGCACTTTGACTATATCAAGCTAATCTACGAAGACAATATGGCAGGATCCCCACATAGGACTGTGCCTCTTTGGTTTTAGTTCTCTGTGGCCTTCACCCTGTCCCATCTCTACATGAATAAACCTTCCCATCCCTCCCTTCCACCCTCTTTTTCCTCCTCTGACAAATACTTTTTGAGTACCTACTAAGTGCCAAGCACTGGATTTCATACCAATGTAACAAGGATTTAAAGCTTGGTCCCTGCCATCAAGAATCTTATAGTCTAGTAAATAAATCAGACACATTAGCATCCAATTTACAGTACTGGGTTGTGAATACAATTAGGGGCCAAAGAGGAGGGGAAAAGAGGGAAGGTTTACGTGAAAAAACAAAACCTTTCCCAGTTTTTCCTGTTGCGACCATATTTCATTGCCGTTCCAACCTGAATTCTGTTCCACCTTGGAGCTCTGTCAGAGAACCCTGTGGCATTTTGGCTTCTATCAGTCACTTTGGGCTGGGTTTATTTCCTCCATTCCATTCAGTATAATTCATTGCACATGAGTAATGTACTAGCTATACTGTGGGGGAAGAAAATGACAAAACCAATCCCAGACTCACTCCCTCAGGGAACACACAGGAGAAGAATTCTGTGACACAAGAGAAGGTTAAACCAAGTGCAATAGAGGATACTGTGGGGATTGATGACATCCCATTAGAGAAGGCCAACATCATGGAATGCTTTAGGATAGAAGCAGTATTGAGGTACGCTTTGAAAAGTGAGCCAGATCTCTCCTGTCAGAGACAAAAAGGAAGGCATGGTGTGCTTTATGACAGATTCAGGGAAAGCAGGAAGATGGGGGAAAGAAGGGAGACAGGGTGTTTGAAGGAATTGTAGTAGGCCAATAAGGCTGGCATGTAGGATACATGGTGGAGAAGAGCAGTATAAGTAGAGAAAAACCTGGGAAGACTAAATTGGACCAATCCGTGAGGACTTTAAATACTGTAAGGTATTTGCATTTAACATGTAGGCAGTGGGAAGCCATTTTGAGTGACAAGTATGTGGCCAAAGTTGTTTTATGAGATTGTGGTTGAGGAAAGGTTAAGAGTTAGGGAGACCAGTTAGGGGGTGACTACAACAGTCCAAGTGAGAGAGACCATAGGTGCTGGTGAGAAGTGGCTGTAGGGATGGAGAACTGATACCCTTGAGTCAGGGATGGAGTGTCACCCATTTGTATCTCTGAAATGTCCAGCACTATTCTCTGCCCTAATTAGGTTTTGTAAATCTTTCTGAAATTGAACTGCATCAAAGAATCAATTTGGATATATAAATGTATGTCTTTCAGGTGTTTTGTCCTTTTTGTTTTAATCTTGTCACCTAAGTCATCCAATTCCAAGTCATAGAAGGTTCCTGCCCAAGAATGTCCTTCTCTGGCATTTTTGGGGATCCTCAGAGCAGTGATGCCTTGTTCACTGTCCTTAATTAGCTCATGCACCATTTTAATTGGTCTGCAGCTGTCTGTATGGACACACCTGGTTTCCTTTCTGGAGTCAGCTGGGGCTGCCTCACCCTTTCATGCCAGCTCTGGCATCTGGAACATCACTGACTGAGAAGACTCAGGGAGTCTGCTGGGCTCCAAAGCATGCAAAGAATGGGCTCTCGTGGGGAAGGCTAAAGACCAGAGGGCTGCCTGGACCCACACTAAGGCAACTCTCCAGGAAACCCACAGTCACTTTAGGCAGGCACTTCTAGGATAGGGAGGAGGAGGGTACAGCAGTGGCCAACTGTAGGGACCACCCATGGTGTGACCCTTGAATTCTAGATGAGATCTGATATTTACATCAGTAGGGATCTATTAAAACGGTTGAGGGGACCCATCAAGGAAGTAACCCACCTCAAGAGATGGCTTAGAATTATGGAATTAATGAGGTTGCAGTGTCTCTCAAATCCAATGAAGGGGTCAGATTGACTGAGATCAAGACCTCAATTTAACCAAAAGATAATGGCTAATTTTACTGAGCATTTACTATGTGCCGAACACTTTTCTAAGCGCCGTTGTTATAATAACATACTTAATGTTCACAATGACTCTATAAAGCGAGTACTGTTATTATCCTCATTTTACAGGTGAGGACACAGACACAGATAAGTTAAGACTTGCCACCAGTCACAGAGCCAGCAGGTGGTAGTCTGAATTCGAACCCAGGCAGTCCAGCTCTAGTGCGTACTAAACACATCACTTTCTGCTTTTCTCTTACCTCTTGTTTTCATCACTCTGACCAGCAGGAATGGAAGACGTAAGAGGCCTGAACTGTGACAGTTCCTTCTGAGACATGAATGTACTGAGGGTCAGCATGATGCAATAAGAAAAACTTGAGTTTTGGGGCGCTGGGTGGCTCAGTCAGTTGGACGTCCAACTTCGGCTCAGGTTATGATCGTGCAGTCGGTGAGTGTAAGCCCCACGTTGGGCTCTGTGCTCACAGCTCAGAGCCTGGAACCTGCTTCAGATTCCGTCTCCATCTCTCTCTGCCCCTCCCCCGCTCTCACTGTGCCTCTCTCTCTCAAAAATAAAATAAAAACATAAAAAAAATTTTTTTAAAGAAAAACTTGAGTTTTTCATCCAAACAGACATGCTTAGAACCCCATTTCCATCATATTTTAGTGAATGACCTGGCGCAAGTTACTTAACCTCTAAGGGTTACAGTTTCTTGGGTGTAGGACACAGGCAATACAGTTTTCAGGCTTGTTATGAGCAAAATAATGTACCCAGTCCCAAGTCTGGCACAATGCGGGTGCTCATTAACAGTCATTATCATAAAGAGAGGTGGTCTCTGTGAAATCTGAGACAGGGAAGCAAAGAGTTAAGAACATAACTTGTATATCCCACAGTGCTTAGAGGAAAGAATGTTTTTATTCTAGAAAGGCTGAGAGGGGCCATTCACCTTATCTTCTCTGCAGCTTGGTCACAATATCCCTCAGGGATACCGGCCTTCTCTTTTCCAGCTCTGGACTCACTGATGGGCATTCCAGTCTGTGATTTGGTCTATGTTCCTATGGCCCCTGCCAGCTCTGCCCTTAGGGGTCCGTCTAACCCCACTGTTCTGCTTCCTTGAGGTAGGGATGGATTGGGCATGTGTACTGCTAATTAAGTCCTAGTTCTGATACTAAAATCCTCATAGTTTTCATGCTAAGCCTCAACACCTGACTTCTGTGCTTGACCTTCAAGTGGATAAATGAAACAATAGTGTTATTTGGTTTTTCTTAGCAGTATAAGGGGAATTTAAAAGAAAACTCTCTTCTCTTTCTTGGTGAAGCAGCAGGATGTACTCAAAAGTAATCTGAGGTCCGAGCTCTGTCGCTGCCTCTTGTGAACTATGTGACCATGAGCAACTCCAATCCCTGCCCTTGTTACCTCAAGAGTTCTTAGAAAGACTGAATAGAATAACAGGTGTGAAATGTATCTTGATTGCAAAGAAGCACATGAATGGAATGACAGGGGTTATTATCACTGAGGTTTTATCTAGTTGGTGAAATTCTGACGACGTTAGATAAGATTTTTCTGAACCATCTGGGACTTGGGGTGCCCTAGAATCTCAACACTGGCAAGTGTTGTCAGTACTAGGGGCAACACTGAGTGATCCTGAAAGAATTAGAAATGAGATTGTCCTCTGAGAGTTTAATGAGGACATTAACGCATAATTGATTACAGCAGAGATTTGCTAAGTCACCTTAAAGAAACAGAATGGTTCTCAGACCAGGAAAACTTGATGAAATCTGATTGAAAGTAATAATATAGCTGAAGAAGTAAAGCATCAGTCAAAAGGGATATTAACTAGCCATGAAAACACAAGGAGAGGCAAACCATAAGAGACTCTTCAACACAGAGAACAAACTGAGGGTCGATGGGGGTGGGGTGCTGGGGAGGTGGGTGATGGGCATTGAGGAAGGCACTTGTTGGAATGAGCACTGGGTGTTGAACGTAAGTGATCTATTCTTGAAGCCAAGACTACACTGTATGCTAGCTAACTTGACAACAACAACAAAGAATTTTTAATTAAAAAAAAACAAGGAAAGGAGGTCAGACAGGCAAACCCTAGTATGACCCATCTAATACCATACAGGGCAGAGAAGTAACTCTGGTTAAGAAGGTGACCCAGGTAATTCTGGTGACAAGTACCTTCCTATTAAAGAAGTCTAAGTCAGATGTCTCTAAACATCCTTTTAATGATTTCCTTTTGTCCTAACTGTAAGCTTACCAAGCATTCTGATTTCACTTTGGTTTCCCATGTAGATCCACTTGCAGGAAATGAATACACTAGTCATTGGACTTGGGCATCCTTTGACAACTATATTTTTATTGTGAATCAATTAATTGACACCTAATTGTTTTTTTTTAATATTTTTAAGTTTATTTATTTTGAGAAAGAGAGGGGGAGAATCCCAAGCAGGCTCCTTGCTGTTAGTGCGGAGCCTGACCCGGGGCTCTGCACTGACAGCTCGATCTCACAAACAGTGAGATCATTACTTGAGCCGAAATCAAGAGTCAGACACTTAACCGACTAAGCCACCCAGGTGCCCCTGACACCTAATTATAACATGACTTCTTATGCAGCCTGCTTACAAGGCTACAATGCTCTTGTCATAGGACTTGAGCATTTGATATCTTCACCAATTATAGTTTTCCCTGTAAATTACTAAACTGACATCTCTATATGCCCTCTGAATTCCAAACTTGATATCTTTGGTCATGCTGTCCATCTCTGGCTAGAATAACCTCTTTCCCTCCATCCCTCAGTTCCATAGGCCAAATCCCATCTTCTATTCAAGACTCAAGTCAGGTGGCCTGTCTTCCATAATCACTTCCATAATTGCAATTCCATCTCTGAAGTCCCATAGTTCATTTCCTGCTCACTCACATTCTCCATATTATGTTAGAATTCTACAGTAAGATAGTTCTACGATTCAGCAATTGCACTACTAGGTATTTATCCAAGGACTACTGGTGTGCTGTTTCGAAGGGGCACATGCACCCCAATGTTTATAGCAGCGCTATCAACAATAGCCAAAGTATGGAAAGAGCCCAAATGTCCATCGATGGATGAATGGATAAAGAAGATGTGGTATATAGATACAATGGAGTATTACTCGGCAATCAAAAAGAATGAAATCTTGCCATTTGTAACTACGTGGATGGAACTAGAAGGTATTACGCTAAGCAAAATTAGTCAGAGAAAGACAAAAATCATATGATTTCACTCATATGAGGACTTTAAGAGACAAAACAGATGAACATAAGGGAAGGGAAGCAAAAATAATATAAAAACAGGGAGAGGGACAAAACAGAAGAGACTCATAAATATGGAGAACAAACTGAGGGTTACGGGAGGGGTTGTGGGAGGGAGGATGGGCTAAATGGGTAAGGGCACTAAGGAATCTACTCCTGAAATCATTTTTGCACTAAATGCTAACTAACTTGGATGTAAATTTAAAAAAAGAAAGAAAAGAAAGAAAAGAAGAGAAGAGAAAAGAAAAAACAAAACAAAACAAAAGAAAACAAAAGAAAACAAACAAAAAACAACAACAAAAAAGAATTCTACAGTAAGAGTGAGGCCTCCAAGATTTCCAGAAATAAAAGTCATTTCTTCACTCAGAGCATTCTTCCCTTATAGGAAAATCTTCCTGGGAAATAAAATTCATTCAACTTTTCATTTATTTATTCAGTCATTTAACAAATATTTACTCAGTGCCTCTATGTGTTAGGCAGTGGGATATGGTGGTAAATAAGACTGACAAGGCCTCTACCCTCATGCAGCTTCCAGTCTAGTGGGGAAGATGAACACTGAGAAACAATAAATCAAAGCTCTGATAAGTGCCATTAAGGAGAAGTACAGAGTGATGTCAGAGTGCAAACAAGATTCTTCTAGGAAAGTTACATCTCAGTCAAAACCTGAGCTGGCACTTAGCCAGAAGAAGAAGAGGAGGGTGCTTGAAAGAGTATAAATTGAATGATCTCAGTGACCAATGTCACTGAGCTGCAACAGTCCTTGGTCAACTATCCTGCCTTCAGATAATGCTAGGAACAAATTCACTGATGTTTTTCCTCAGTCCCCCCTTGTCTTCCAGGTCCAGGAAGACCACCTTCCTTTACACCACAGTCTTCCCAGTCATCAAAGTATGATACCATATGTTGTATTTAACCTTTCTTAGGTATAATTATATCCCCATTCACTGACTGATTTTGCTTCATGTTCACTTTTTCTAATTTCATACTCAAAGGCTGACATTAACTTCATGCTTTAGGGGTTCTTGTTGTCAGTATCATTGACCACATGAAGAAACAAAAATCTTTGTTTTGTTCACTGCTATATCCCCAGTGCTAAGACGCCTGCCACATAGTAGATGCTCAACGTATATTCATTGACTGGGTAGGTGAGTTGGTGGATGGATGGATGAATGATGGGTGGATGGATGGATGGATGGATGGGGGATAGATGGACGGATAGAAGGATGGATTTATCTTCCCTCTTACACCAGAAGTTCTCTAAGAGCATGGTACTTGCCAAGTTCACTTTTGGGTTCCTCCAGCACTTAGACCAATGCCATGCACATGGCAAGTAAACAATTTTCTTGAACTTTGCTTGAGTTTTTCCATGACTGGAAAGAACTTCCTGCTTTTTCAGGCAGCTGTTTCCACAGTTGAACTGCTCTAGCTATTAAAGTTCTTCCTACTCCTTGACTCAGTCGGTTAAGCATCCAACTTTGGCTCAGGTCATGATCTTGTGGCTCACAGGTTCAAGCCCCACATTGGGCTCTGTGCTGACAGCTTAGAGCCTGGAGCCTGCTTCAGATTCTGTGTCTCCCTCTCTCTCTGCCCCTCCCCTGCTCACTCTCTCTCTCTCTCTCTCAAAAATAAATAAACATTAAAAAAATAAAGTTCTTCCCACTCTTGGGCTAACATTTGCCTCCCCACTGGTCCTAGTTCTGCCCTCTGGGCCAATGAAGGGCAAATCCACATGGTATCCACCACAGCAGCCCTTCTGATGTTAGGGACAGTGAGTTGGTTCCCTGCAGTCACTTACAAACAGAACATGTCTCCAGCGTCAACTCAAGTACTTTAAAATATTTTGGAGTACTCCTAATACACTTCAAAGAAGGTCTCATCCCTCATAAGTCTGTGAGGTGTTCTGCACTCCCACAGAGAGCCACTGAGCAAGTTCTCTCTCTGGGTCAGGAACCCAGACCGGAAATGAAGGTGATAACAACAATTAATGTTTACTTTGCAATTAATTATGGTTTACTGGTTAATCCACATAACACCCTTGGGATATAGGTCAGAGTTTCTACGCCTATAAATGGTCAAGGGAATCACACAAAAGACAAGGGCCTCAACATATTTGGCACAAATGCTGGGGTCCAGTGGAGGAGAGAATTGCATTGCTGGGGTCTCAGTGGCTCAAGAACCCATATCCAGGCCGATCCACCTGAATCACTGGTCTCTCTCCTTCGGTGACAGAATCACCTTGGGTTCAGTTTCATAAAAACCAGATCAGTAAAATGCTGCAAATTCTCAGATGAGGGGTAAAGGGAAAACAGCATACAGAAGATGGAAAACAAAGGCTCACTGTGTGCCAAAGCTCTGTATTAGCCTCTGGGTACTGAAATATGTCAAATATGTTTCCAACTACAGCACCTTACACACAACAGGCCCAAAGCTATGCCTGCAGGTTTGATACTATTTAAAATAAGAGACTGTTAGCTGGAGGCTCAACCATTTTTTTTGTTACACATAGATTTTATGGTAGTGGGATTTACTCTGAATCCTCTTAGAACTGATACACTGGGGGGGGGGCCTGGGTGGCTCAGTCAGTTAAGCATCTGACTTCGGGGGCGCCTGGGTGGCTTGGTCGGCTAAGGATCCGACTTCAACTCAGGTCATGATCTCACAGTTCATGGGTTCGAGCCCCACATCAGGCTGTGCTGCCGGCTCAGAGCCTGGAGCCTGCTTCAGGTTCTGTGTCTCTTTCTCTCTCAGCTCCTCCCTCACTCATGTTCTGTCTCTGCCTCTCAAAAAAATGAATAAACGTTAAAAAAAATTTTTTTTAAAAAGCATCTGACTTTGGCTCAGGTCATGAGCTCACAATTTGTGGGTTCGAGCCCCACATCAGTCTCTGTGCTTAGAGACCGGAGCCTGCTTTGGATTCTGTGTCTCCTTCTCTCTCTCTGCCCCTCCTCCACTCGTGTTCTGTCTCTCTCTCTCTCTCTCAAAAATAAATATTTTTAAAATTTTTAAAAAGAAAAAAAAAATAACTGATACACTTGGGTCACAAAGAGTCTACTAAAATAAGTGCATATATTTAATTTTGTCAATTTCACTGTCTTGCAAACACACAAGACATTTTCAGTGACTCCTTTCATCAAACAAAGAAACTTTTCCAAATCACTTTATAATTCAAATAAATCCCTTCTTTAAATTTTCAAGTGTAAATTTCAAGTGATTTTCAAGTATAAAGCTTTCTCCAAGCAGAGATTGTTAAGCTATTGGGAGACTTTGAATCCTTCAAGAATCTGGTGACAAGCCACATGGGCCACCCGCCCTCCAGAAGAACACACAGATTCACATATGAACAAAAGATTTCATAAAATTCAGAGTCTGTAAACTCAAGGTAAAGATCAGAAAAGAAGCTGGCCCCTGATGAGGCTTTGTGGCCATTGCAAGGTCTCTGATTTCCACTGAGTCAGATGGGAAGCTTCTGGAGGGTTTTGGACTTTCATTTTAACAGGAACACTCCAGCAACCGTGATGAGAATGCACTTGAAATGGGCAGGGGCAGAAGAAGGTCACTGCAATCATCCAGGCTAGAGGACCATAGTTTGAACCAGGATGTTATAGTAGAGGAGTGAGAAGTGGTCAAATTCTTGAATAGCCTGAAGGTGCAGCGACAAGATTTACTGACCAGATTGGACGTGAGGTATGAGCAGAAGAGAGGAGTCGAAGCTGACTCCGAGGGTCTTGGCCCGTACAACCAAAAGGCTGGAGTTACCATTACCTGGGATGAGGAAGACTGAAGGGGTGCGAGATTGTTGGAAGAAGGGGAATAAAAGGGCGAATGCTAGGAGCCAAGTTTTGGATATTTTAAACTTGAAATGCCTATTAAATATCCAAACAGAGATGCTGAGTAGACAGTTGGATATCTGGTCTGGAATTCTGGAGGTTGGGCTGTAATAATATTCACATGTAAAATTGGAATACTAATACAGTAATGCCTACTAAATAATACTTATTATAGGAAGGAGGAAACAAGACAATGCATATAAAGCTTTCAGTGCAGTATCTGGCACACAATATGCCTTTGATATATTTTAGCTATTTTTTAATTAAAAAAAATTTTTTTTATTTAAAAATTTTTTTTTCAACGTTTTTTATTTTTTTATTTTTGGGACAGAGAGAGACAGAGCATGAACGGGGGAGGGGCAGAGAGAGAGGGAGACACAGAATCGGAAACAGGCTCCAGGCTCCGGGCCATCAGCCCAGAGCCCGACGCGGGGCTCGAACTCACGGACCGCGAGATCGTGACCTGGCTGAAGTCAGACGCTTAACTGACTGTGCCACCCAGGCGCCCCATAAATTTTTTTAAGGTTTTATTTATTTTTTTGAGAGAGGGAGAGACAGAGCATGAGTGGGGGATGGGCAGAGAGAGAGGGAGACACAGAATCTGAAACAGGCTCCAGGCTCTGAGATGTCAGCAGAGAGCCCAAGGTGGGGCTCGATCTCATGAACCATGAGATCATGACCTGAGCCGAAGTCGGACACTCAACCGAGCCACTCAGGTGCCCCATATTTTAGCTATTATTTTAATGAAAACTTAAACACTTTCAGTCAGCATTTCTATCATTACTATAAAGTTATGAGTGTGATTGCTTTTCCAACAGACACATGAAAAGATGCTCAACATCACTCATCATCAGGGAAATATAAATCAAAGAAAGCCACACTGAGATACCACCTCACACCAGTCAGAGTGGCTAAAATGAACAAATCAGGAAACTACAGATGCCGGCAAAGATGTGGAGAAATGGGAACCCTCTTGCACTGTTGGTGGGAATGCAAACTGATGCAGCTGCTCTGGAAAACAGTGTGCAGGGTCCTCAAAAAATTAAAAATAGACCTACCCTATGACCCAGCAATAGCAATATTAGGAATTTACCCAAGGGATACAGGAATGCTGATGTATAGGGGCACGTGTACCCCAATGTTTATAGCAGCACTTTCAACAATACCCAAATCATGGAAAGAGCCTAAATGTCCATCAACTGCCAAATGGATAAAGAAGATGTGGTTTTTATATTCAATGGAATACTACTTGGCAATGAGAAAGAATGAAATCATGCCATTTGCAGCAATGTGGATGGAACTGGAAGGGATTATACTGAGTGAAATAAATCAGTCAGAGAAGGCCAGACACCATATGTTTTCAGTCATATGTGGATCTTGAGAAACTGAACAGTAGACCATGGGGGAAGGGACGGGGAAAATATAGATACAAACAGAGATGGAGGGAGGCAAAGCATAAGATTCTTAAATACAGAGAACAAACTAAGGGTTGATGGGGGGTGGGAGAGAGGGAACATGGGTGATGGGCATTGAGGAGGACACTTGTTGGGATGAGTACTGGGTGTTGTATGTAAGCCAATTTGACAATAAATTATATTCATAAGAAATTTAAATAACAAAATAAAAGATTGATTATTGTCTCTGATGTCAGTTCTCAGGCATGATTTGCAGAAGAAGAGTCTTGAGCAATGGCAGTGACTTTGGAATTGGTCTCTAGCCCCCAGAGTTTAAAATTTAGAAGGCTTTTGCATGCATTCAACAGCCTTTGTAGATGGATTAATGTCACATTTCTTAAATAATCAGTGTGTTCCTCCATCGACCCAGGATTTATTTCGAGTTTTGGAGAGGGTCTGATGTGAAGAATGAAGCAGTTTATCAGGAGAAATTGAATACCAGCAAGGACCCTGCAGGGAAGACATTTCCAGCCTGTTCATGTGGTCCCTTGGGACACAGGAGGGCTAAATGGAAGGACACATAACAAATGACTGACCACCTTGTCTTGATTTCAGTAGCTGCAGATGTAATCGCTGGCCACAAGTTCATCTTGTTCATTTTAAAATTGATTCGCAAAGGCTACAACTCATGTCTTCCTGAAATAGCAAGCTTCTTAGAGGAATTTTCTTGGGGAGGCACACTCTTGTTATCTTGTGTTAATTTATTCAGTGATCTTTAGCTATTTTACATTGAGAGTAGAAACAGAGCTGGTGTGGTTTTATCACATGCTTCTTGATCTTTGAATCACTGAACTTCTGGCCTCAAAACCTAGACAAGGTCCTGAGGTTTCTCATTCTTTTTTACATCTTTTTTGAATTTTAACTATAAAATCCTTGACCCTGTAATTCTCTTCAACATCTACGACAGAGCGAATGCTCAATAATTATCTATTAATAAACCACGTAATCTCCATCTGTATTCAAAGGAAAGAGGTGATGAAACGGTTCAAACAGTCCAAAAATGCATCTGTAACAAATAGATGACTAAGGTCACGTACAATCACAGATTTAGCAATAGCACCACAACACCACAGACGGGGTAGATGATACACTTTTGAGGGAGGACAGAGGAAAAGACACAAAAGAAAGGCTCTTTCCCTGAATCTTTGTTTTCTTCCATCTGTAAATGAGGCCACATAAACTGAATTGATTGCTGCTAATGAGCAGAGTAATGCTCAATTAAACTCCATGAAACACCAATTCATTCCTTCTCCCTGATCCTTTTGCAAGTTTCTAATAATTGCTACATTCACAGTGACCAGGCTTCAAGTGGATTTCCAGTGGCAGCTCCACATGAGAAAATAACTCTTCTCTCTCCTTTCCCCCAGGAGTCAGGAAAGGATCCCACAGAGACTAATACCTTGGGGTCCCATAGCCCAGCAGGACATGCGGGTTTCCTACAGGTCCCCCACCCCAGCCTCTCTCTGGCTGTGTGTCCCAGAACTCTAGGTGCAGGAGAGTTGAGAGGTCTAACCTGAACCAGTCAAGTTGATCTGTGGCAAGAATTTAGTGAATTTGTAGCCTGTGTCTGTTCTTTCCCTTTTATTTTATTTTTAATTTTTTTTAATGTTTATTTATTTTTGAGAGACAGAGAGAGAGACAGAGTGCGAGTGGGGGAGGGGCAGAGAGAAAGGGAGACACAGAATCTGAAGCAGGCTCCAGGTTCTGAGCTGTCATCACAGAGTCTGATGTGGGGCTGGAACTCAAAACCGCGAGATCATGACCTGAGCTGCAGTTGGACACTTAACCGACTGAGCTACCCAGGTGCCCCTGTTCTTTCTATTTTAAAGGGAATATTTTCTGTTTTCCATTAATTTTTAAGTAACTTTTGGTTTTACATTTTTCCAGCAAAACTGAGGAGGAAAAGGAAAGAGTTTTGTCCACATTTAGGCATGGTGGTGACAGAGGAAAAAGCTATCCAGGAAGAGGTGTTTATACTCCCAACATCTCTTTGGGGCTTAAAATTCAGAACTCTGGCTCACCAGAATAATACAAGTGTTTTTTGTCTATGGGCAGCATTACCACAAAATGTATCACCCAAACCAGGATACTTTTCTAAGTGAAACATGGCAATATAAATAATGCCACCACTGTAACAAGCATAAACTGGGACTATCCAGGCAACTGGATGTCACTTTGATCACCAAATGAGTCCCTAGCCTACCAAAATCTCTCCTTTGTTCAAGAGACCTAACTCAAAAGAAGTTTCCACAACTAACGCTGAGGATAAATGCCCTCATCTCCTACTGGGATAAGTAGGTCCTAGAGCTTTATGAATATATGAGTAGGTTTCTTTCCTCTTTCCTTCTTCTTTCTCTTATTCAACAATCTCACTAACCATTTTAATTGCAGAGTCCTTTTGCAAGTTATGTCTACTTAGCCTTGCCATCACCTTAGCCCTTATATCCTTGATCCAGAAAGTCCATCCAGGAGTCTGAAAATTATACAACCTGTCTCCTGAATTCAGTTAGTAGACACTGGGGTGAATATATAAAATCCCAGCAAGAGAGATAATAGGATTTAGAATTAGTCTTGTCTGGCTGTACAAAACAGGACAGGGATCCTAAAGCAATTTGTGGGGTCCTGTCAGATAGAGGCAGTCCTTCTCAGTGTTGACATGGGGCTCCTGGAGGGCACGGAATGTGCACAACCCAACTCTATATCCACAGTGGCCATTGCCCAGCACAGGGGTTATGTAGAGTGAGATCTCAGACATGATTGGGGTGGCCAGGCTGCCTCCTAATACCCATTAGCCCTGGGTTCCTGAGTGTCCATGGATTTCTTCTCCCTTCCTATGCAGGAAGGGGGAATCCTGCCCATGATCCCACATCAGCTGGCTGGACTGGGCTTCTGCCACCAGACCTCAGGTACTGGCTCACACTCAGCACACCCCACACTGTGCTGAGCCAAACAGGGCCTCCCACAGACTCCAGGTACCAGATTTCGGCACAGGCTGAGTATACTTTGTTCCATTCAGCTCAAGAATACTCAACAAAGTCCATTACTTTCTCAGCCCAGGGATGGATGCCAGAGACACAGAATGAGAGCCAATTGAAAGGTTATATATGCACCAGGGCACAAGTGGTTAACAGCAATGACTGCAGCTGAACTGCCTGGGTTTGTATTCTGGCTCTACCACTCGCCACCTGATTATCCTTGGGTGAATATTTCTCTTACCTGAGTTTTTCATTTAGAAAATGGAAATAAGAGAGCCTGCCTCAAAGGGCTAGTGTGAGAATTATTACTATAATTCTCATTATGAGAATTATGATTTAGAACCATGCTTGGCACAGAGTAAATACTCAATAAATTTAACTATTACTATTTGTGACTTTTGGCTCCTCTTCCTGGGGGGCCTAAAGCTTGGCCCATCTCCCTTAACTCTCTCTGCATCTGACTGGTTCCCTTATCTCTCAGGAGGGGTATTTCTTTGCTCCCGGCCCATTCCACTGCTGAGGGTCAGAATAATGCATCTCCATTCTAACATTTGACTGGTACCTTATCCACCAGGATTCAAATCCATAGCCTTTAAGAGGTTAAGTGATCATCTACCTCCTCTGAACCCAACTGAATCATCGTGTATTTTTCTAAGAAGAAAAGTAAACTTTTGGTCAACAAATTTGAAAGGAGTCATCCTGAGCCAGGAGGCTGAGCATTACCTGTACCCACACATTTACAGCTCTTTCAGAGACAAAGGCAGGTGTTTCCACACACCTCTCAGAAATTCTGATTCCCATGAACAGTGAGCAAAAAGAATACTCCCAGGAATTTTTTTGAATCATAATGTTATTTTCTTCTCTACTCACCCTAAGTTCTCTACCTAAGTTCTCTACGTCTTCTTAACTAGTAATGGCTTGTTATGATGTATTCATTCAGTTAGTGAAATACATACTTTTCCTTGCACTTCCCAAGGAATTTTTAATTATCAAACCCACTACCACCCATGTAAGACAGGTAAACTTCAAAATAAACTGGATTTTTTTTTTAACTTGGCCAAGGCAATACTGAATTTCCATGATTTGATAGCCTCGACCTCCAACAAATCTCAATTCACTCACTCAACAGTTCCACTCAAAAACACCGCATTGCTGTCGTGCCTGCCCCAGCCACATTCCAGGTGGTACATCCTGCATCACCTCTAACGTTAACATTTTGGATCATTTCAGTGCAAAGAAAATAATCAAAACCAGTGGCCAAGAAACATAAAAACTTTCCCCAAATGTTGTCCTTTTATCATTAAGTGAAAATTACCACCCCTCTGCCACCCACCTTCACCTGTTCCAATCCTTAGAATTGCTTCCTCCTGACAGATTTAAGTTAGATCCTCAAGACACAATAGTGAGCTATTGTGCCCCAGAGGCCTCTACGTCCAGGATGATTTGAATCTCTATCCTAGCTTGGGTTTCCTTTTGCTGAAGACTGCTGCTGACCTGGAACCAAAGGTTCAACTGCCTTATGCTCCGAGGACACACTTACCTGCTTCCTTTCACTCGTGTCCACATCACACGCTGGTCACAGAATCCCAGAGCATCCATCCTGGAAGAGACGTTGGAGACAGGCTAATGCACACCCTCATTTTACAAATACAGACATTGGAGCCTACAAAGAGGAAGACACTTGGCCAAGGTCACACAGCTCATTAATGAAAGAGCTGGGGCTAGAATTGCCAAACTGGAGATTCATCTCCCTGTGATGTCATTCTTCTTCCAACTGGTTCCTTTGCTCTATGCCCTAGTTGGCTTTCATGCACTCAACACACAGTCCACACCCTCCTGGGATGTGCCAGCAGCCTGTAAGACTCACCCAGAGTGAACTAACCCAACTCAGCTTGCCTGAGGCTCTTTACCTGCAGAGGAATGAACGCCACATGACTCTCTTGGAAACATACATAGTGTGTAGGGACACATGTGATGTTCAGGTGTATCCAGCATGGCATGTCTGCCAAGTTTGTCCTGCCGAATCACAAGCAGTCTTATGAGTCATTTATACTGTCTGATACTTTTAAGTTCTTTTTTTTTCTAGGCCTGTAATTTCAGATTACCCTACAGCAAAAGCTTGGTATTTTGCACGCCCCCCCCCCCCAAAGCAATTTATTTAACAACAAAAATTTACTCAGGAGATACTTAGTGAACATTTCCCATTTGCTAGGCACTATGCTAGCATCAGGAATAAACAATGAGGAAAACATGATTCCCATTCTTTTTCAGTGGAGGAGACAGGCACATGGACAAGGGCCAGATATTGTGCTAAGTGCTTTGACATGAGGACAGCAGACACACATCTTATAGAACACAGAAGCAGCAGCTAAGCCAGCACAGGTGGGTTAGTGAAGACTTTTTAAAATGATCTTTTTTATTTTAGAATAATTTTTTTGTATATCAAGTTTTTATTTAAATTCTAGTTAGTTAACCTATAGTATTATATTGGTTTCAGGAGTAGAATTTAGTGATTCATCACTTTCCATATAACACCCAGTGCTCATCATAACAATCCCCCCATTTAGCCCATCCCCCCATCCACATCCCTCCATCAACCCTCAGTTTGTTCTCTGTAGTTAATAGACTGTTATGGTTTGCCTCCCTCTCTTTTTTGTTGCTTCCTTCCCCTATGTTCATCTTTCTTTCCCCTATGTTCATCTGTTTTGTTTCTTAAATTCCACATATGAGTACAATCATACGGCATTTATCTTTCTTTGACTTATTTCACACTCTAACTCCCTCTGTGTCATTGCAAATGGCAAGATTTCATTCTTTTTTATGGCTGAGTAATATTCCATTTAGAATAGTTTTAAGACTTACAGAAAAGTTGCAAAGATAATACAGAGAGTTCTCATGTATCCTTCACCTCAGTTTCTCATAGTATAAACATCTTATATAACTGTTGTACATTTCTTACAACTGAGGAGCCAACATTGGAACATTAATTTAAACTAGTAGAGACTTTTTGAAGGAGGTGACATCTAAAGTGATTTCTGAATGACACTAGGAGTTAGCCAGATGAAGAAGTAAGAAAAATCATTTTAATCATGAAGGAAACTACATACAAAGGAAACCACACACAGAACTAAGAGTTTGGTGAGTTCAGGGAATAGCCAGTAGAAGTATGTGGAAGTGGAGGTGGGAAATTTGTGAGGGAAAGAGGCAGATCGAGGAAGAGTGGAGAAGAGGCACCAGGTATGGGAAGAGGAGTGGAAAGGGTTGAGGTTAGTGAAGAAGATGGGAACCAGATCAATAAAAGGCCTTCTACACAGGACTAAAGCATCTGTACCTTTTACCTGAGGGCAATGAGGAATAATTAAAGTATTTTATCCAATAGACTAACATTATAAAAACTGTATTGGAAAGATTACTTAGAAGGCAGGGTGGAAAGCACACTTGCAGGGATAAGACAGAAGAAAGACCAGTTGGTGGATGGCCTGATCAAAAATAGTGGTGGAAAGGATAGAGAAACTATAATGAATTTTAGAGATATTAAGGAGACAGAATTGATAAATGTGATGGTTAATTAGATATAGAGCCAAAGGGAGAAGGAAGGCTCAGGCTTGACTCCCGATTTCTGGCTTTGGCAGCTGGGGGGAATGGATGGTGGTATCAATCATTAGGCAACAGAGCACAGGAGTTAAGGTTGATTAGAAGGGGAAGATGATTGGTTCCACTTCGAACAGTGATGTATGAAGCACCCATGGGACATCCAAGGAAACAGCGAAGTCAATAGGTTGGTTGGATATACGGGTCTGCGTTTCTGGAGAGAATTATGGGTTAGAGACATATGTGGTGAATCATTAGCTTAAGGATGGCAATTGAAGCCAGACTAGATTGTCCATGAGTATAGAAGAGAAGACGGCCCAGGAAAGAACCTTAAAGAAACTGACCATTTAGGAGTTGGCCTTAGGAAGAGCTGTGGAAGAAGGATGAGGAGCATCTAAAGGAAAACTGGAAGAATGTGGTATCCATGAAGCTAGGAGGAGAGAGCTTTCCTGAACGTGTCATGTGACCAATAGCATCAAATTATTCCGGGGGGCAGGGGCCCACAAGTGTCCCTTGAATTTGCCAATAAGGACTTATCTTGAAGCAGTTTTAGAGAAGAGGTGGGGCCAAAAATCCAATCCATCCTTGGGCTACAGAATAAATAGTAGGTAGGGAAAGAGCACTTGGAGTATGGGTCATAGTTTTAAAAATATTTACTACGAATTGGAGGCCAGAGAGAATGGAAATGAAACTGACAAATAATAGTAGGTACTGTTTCAGTAAAAAAAATTACTTGTTCCACTTAGAGGGCGCTGAGGCTGTAATTTTTCTAGTGAAAAATTGTATCTTATGATTAGTAGTAGCTACCATTAATAGGATGCCTATCATAGGCCAGGCACTTTAAGTACATCATTTTATTCAGCTTGTAAAACAACACTTTGAAGTAGATATTAGATCTCTCTGTCACAGATGAAGAAACAAAAGCCCAGAAAGTTTCTGTCACCAGGTCTCGAAACAACTTCATGTGCCCCTGTGAATCAGCACTCCTGTATCCTTTGGATAAATTCCTAGTAGTGCTATTTCTGGGTTGTAGGGTAATTCTATTTTTAATTTTTTGAGGAACCTCCACACTGTTTTCCAGAGTGGTGGCACCAGTTTGCATTCCTACCAACAGTGCAAGAGGGTTCCGCTTTCTGCATATCCTTGCCAATGTCTCTTGTTTCCTGAGGTATTGCAGCGCTATCAACAATAGCCAAATTATGGAAACAGCCCATATGTCCATCAGTGGATGAATAATGAAGATGTGGTATACACACACACACACACACACACACACACACACACATACACACACACAAAATGGAATACTACTCAGTGGTGAAAAAGAATGAAATCTTGCCATCTGCAACAACCTGGATGGAACTAGGGGGTATTATGCTAAGTTAAGTAAGTCAGTCAGAGAAAGACAGATATCATATGTTTTCACTCATATGTGGAATTTGAGAAACTTAACAGAAGACCATAGGGGAAGAGAAGGAAAAATAAGCGAAGCAAACCAAAAGAGACTCCTAAATACAGAGAACAAACTGAGGGTTGATGCGGGAGCCGGGAGAGGGGAAAATGAGTGATAGGCATTGAGGAGGGCACTCGTTGGGATGAGAGCACTGTGTTGTATGCAAGGGATAAATCATGGGAATCTACTCCCGAAGCCAAGACTACACTGTATACACTGTATGTTAGCTAACTTGACAATAAATTATTAAAATAAAAAATAAAATAAATAGAAGCAATTTTAAAAACTTTTTAAAAAATTAAAACAAAAACTTCATGGGGTAACTGGAAGTTAAACCTAACTTGTGCTCCAAAGTCCATATTTTTCCTTCTGCAACCATACTACCTCTCCTGAACTCTTCCTACAGCTGGCTTTCATTTTACAACACAAACGTCCGGGAGCTAAAATGGTCAAGGAATTCCGTCCACCACTGTGAGCATTCTGAGGGAAGAGACAGATAACCCAGGCACACGCTTCTTATTCAAGGATAATTCTGAGTAAGGAATAAAGAGTTTCTGGTTTTGAATCTCAGAGGTCCTTGCCAAGGACCCAATACGTCCCCTTTGTTGTGAGAGATAAGGGGGTGGGGTTGGGAAAGCAATTACTGGGGAGGGGGTGAGGCCAGATAGCTCAGAGTAAATCACTCCATCATTGCTAACTGGAAAAGTTAACATGGTAGATAAGGGAAAACTGGAAAATTCTAAGAGAATTTTGCAAAAATTATTTTTAGCCTGGAGACAATGAGCATCAAGGAAGACCCAGCTGCCTTTATACATCTATAAGGAAGAATGATCGGACTTGCTTTTGACACTGTGGAAGGCATAACTAGAACCAGTGGGAACATGGTAGAGAGAGGCAGATTTGGCTCTAAGGAGAAGAGCTGCCTATCTGCAGATGGATGGAACTGCCCAGTGTGTGGTGAGCTCACTGCCACTGTCATGTTGAAGTAGAAGCAGGGATGTTGGAGGTAGGGGCCAAGCGCCAGACAAGGACTTTGAGAGACCCTCTGGAACAGATAGTTAGGACACGTTTTCACTTAATAAGGCCTGGCCTTTATTCTCCCCAACTGAATTCTAAACATTACATGATGGGAAGATTGGCATGTTCCTTCATTTACGATGTGTACAATGCATAGCAATTCAACTGTAATATGCAATAACAAAAGGTATTGCTACCTTTAGGAAGCTCTCTGGGTTGTTTTTTTTTTCTAAGATAAGAAAATATGCTTGTGTGTATCTATGCATTGGCTTTTATCAGGCAGGTCTGTCATCCTGAAAATGTTAGGGACAGGGTGTGGAGAATAGATACTGATAGCCTTACCTTTGTTTCCTGTGGAGGTTGGAAATAAAGAGCTCACTTTTTGCTTTGTCAAAGGGCTCTTGACATGGATGAGAGCTTGTCTATCAGTGTAGAAGGTGCACCTATAATCATTGAATCAATAAATCCCCTTCTTTCACTGTATAAATATTAATCGAGCGCCTATAACACTACAGTCAAGAAAAAGGCACTTTTTATTGAAAAATAAGAAACTATACCAAGCGGTATAAACATAGTTCCACAGCATATACATGTGTTTTTGTGTAATGGGCGTGGAATGGGAGTGGTGACAAAATCAACTCTCTAATCTCTGCAGGGAGATGGCTGGCAATTATCATGTGCTCTAAATACTGTCAATGCTGGGGCGCCTGGGTGACTCAGTCGGTTAAGATTCCAACTTCGGTTCAGGTCATGATCTCAGGGTTCATGAGTTGGAGCCCCGCGTTGGGCTCTGTGCTGACAGCTCAGAGCTTGGAGCCTGCTTTGGATTCTGTGTCCCCCTCTCTCTCTGCCCTTCCCCTGCTCATACCCTGTCTCCCTCTCTCTCTCTCTCTCTCTCTCTCTCTCTCTCGCAAAAAAATAAACATTAAAAATTAAAAAAAATACTGTCAATGCAAACTAAGCTTTGTGTATGTTTTACTTTTCCTGCTACAAAATAATTAGAATTTATAGCACAAGGAAGCAAACCTCTTCTAAAAACAAACAAAATTTCCCATCCTCTGTTTGTAGTTCTCAAAGGTCTAGAGATGTTTGGAAGAATGTGTAAAGAATATTTAAAGATATAGGATGATAGTCAATATAACTTAAAATGAAAAATGCAAGTTAAAATATCATATACTATATGGTCCATACATACATACATGGTGTATACACACACACACACACACACACACACACACAAACACACACAGAGAAAGAGAAAGAACTACATATGTGTACAATAGAAATAGAAAGGCTGAAAGAATGATCATCAATGTGTCAATAGTGGTTGTGGGATTATAGGGGACTGTTCTTTTCTTCTTTTTCCCTTAATTATGTATTTTCTAAATTTCATAAAAGTAAACAAGTAATTTTGTGGAAAAAGAAGTTATTAAAAGCATAAAATGGGTTTCATATAATTGTATGGCTATAAATAAAGCAAGTAAATGTTAAGGTTCATTCTTTTTGCCTATGATAAGATTATTTACATGATTTTTTTTATTTAAAAAAAATTTTTTTTAATGTTTATTTATTTCTGAGACAGAGAGAGACAGAGCATGAGTGAGGGAGGGGCAGAGAGAGAGGGAGACACAGAATCAGAAGCAGGCTCCAGGCTCTGAGCTGTCAGCACAGAGCCTGACGCGGGGCTCGAACTCACAAACCATGAGATCATGACCTGAGCCAAAGTCAGTCTCTCAACCAACTGAGCCACCCAGGCACCCCAATTATTTACCTGATTTTTATTTAGGCAAACAAAAACACACTGTACAAAAACAGTGAAAAACAAATCACTAAATTAAAATATTATGTAGAATTTTGGGTAAGTTTCTTTGGGGGATAATTTCCTCTCAATGTAATATGCAACTGATTTTTTAATTTGAAAAGTTAGCAGATACGAAGTTCATTCGTTCATTCATTCATCCACTCAGGGGGTACTTTCTGAGTTTTTACTATGTATAAATACCTGTCCTCAGGTGTTTGGAGGATTAAAGTGCATGTTCCTTGTACTTGAGGTGCTTACAGTCTACTTTGAAAGATCAAATACTCATGAATCATCCAGACAACAAAGCCCCCCAAATTAGAACAGAGAATAGGGTATTATGGAAAGCCAATACCAGGGAGGTGAAGGTTATCAAAATTCTACTCATCTGTTAAAGTCCAAAAGTCCCTCTTCCTGAAGATGACTCTTGCTGAGCAGTACTTTCTAGAAGTAAGTTATCCCATCTGCTGGGTGAGGACTCCAGTTAACATCTATCACAGAGTAATCCTTTGCTTGTCCCAATCTTTGTTTCGTTCATGTCGGGTCCTAAGTGGACTTCAAAACAAAGTTTATTTTGGGAACACCAGCCTATGTTCATCTCCTGAAGGAATGAGGAAGGAGAGGTGTGCAGCTGGATAACAGAACAGTCCAGATTAGCTACCGGTGATAGGGGTGGAAACATGGAAAGAAGGACTGCCATCAGCCTCTTGATGAAGAGCAGCAAGGTTTTATCCTGTCCCTCCCAAGCTGAGGTTGAACAACACCCCATTCTTCCAGTCCCTACCTCTGAGAGGAAGATCATCAATGAGAATATCCACAAAGTATTAAAGCTGCAAGGTAATGGTGAAAAGTGCTAAACTGGGAGCCCGGAAACCTACCTCAGTTCCAACTAGCTCTACTTCTAACTAGGTTCCTTCTGGACCTCAGTATCCTTATCTGTCAGATGAAGGGGTTCAACTATTCAATTCCCAAGGCCTATAGCTCCCTATACATTAGAGACCACAAGGTTCCTGTGATTACATGTTGGAATTATTCCCCAATCATGAATCATCTGTCAATCTCTGATCTTATAAATACAAATTCCTCCCCAATGATGGAAATTAAAGCATTTAATTTTCTCATGGATAAATTGTGCCCACTGTATGTTTGTGTGCTGTAGTGTCTGGGAAGTTGAGGCAAAGGAAATAGCTCCTAAAGTCCTCCTGGGATCAAAATGGAAAACAAGACAGGCTATGACATCAGCTACCATTTCCTCTATGATCAGACTAACACAAATATCAATATTAAATTATGTGTGTATAGTTTTTATTTTTGCTTTTCATGGCAAAATCATAGGAAATCCTTTGCTTTTAGCCTTTAATGCAAGGTTATGAAGGAAGAACAGGAAAAGATGAACATATAATTTCAGCATTTTTGAGCTGCAAGTGATTTTAAAGATCAGTCCCAAACCCCTGATCATTGCAATGAGGAAGAAAATGAATAGTCCAAGCTGTGCCACAGCTCACTCCAGTGTTAACTTTCTGAAGTACATTCTCTCCATTTGCCTCACTTAAACGAACCACCACCTACATGCCACCCCCAAAAAAGGAGGGGCACTAAAGAAAGACAAAGAAAGGAGCCTGACCTCTTTTAATGAGTTTCCTCCATTACAAGTTAGAAGAGCCAGGCAAGGGGAAGACAGACTTCATCAGGATGAACATTTCTTTTTGTTTTTTCTTAATATTTACCTATTTATTTTGAGAGACACAGAGAGAGTGAGAGTGGGGGAGTGGCAGAGAGAAAGAAAGAGAGAGAGAGAGAGAGAGAGAGAGAGAGAGAGAGAGAGAGAATCCCAAGCAGGCTCCATACCCAGTGTGGAGTCCAACGCAGGGGCTCACTCTCACAATGCTGGAACCTGAGCTGAAATCGAGAGTCAGACACTCGACCGACCAAATCACCTGGCTGCCCCCAGGATGAACATTTCTGAAATAGTTCAGGAGCAGTTCGCCCTCCTAGATTGTATCCAGAACCAGTTCCTCACCTCAAGACCAACTGTTCCTTATTTCTATCCACTACCTTCCTGTCTCTCTACTGGTAGGCTGGCAAGCACAAAGCCTCTCTAAGAGAATTGTTAGGAGAGTAATGTTGCCTTTTATCAGGTCAGCTAGTTGCCTCCACATCACCTGTCAGGTCAAGTGCTGCTTTATACAGCATTGGATGAATAAAATTCAAATGCTAAAAATTGGGTCTTTTTACCAAGATACACGATTTTCTGCTAATTTCTTCCTTCTTTGGTTCCCTGTGAATCCAGGCAAGTTACTCAAAAGCATCTCAGTAAAGAAAAACTGGTAGTTCCATAGGAGGGCTGTTTTTCTAAACTCAGCATTAGGGATCTAAGTTACTGGCACACGTAAGAACTCATTCCTTGCCAACTCATTTTGCCTCACTATTCAGACGGATGAGATGTACCTTATTGTTACAGTCTCCCTACCCCAGAAAATACACACTGGCTGTTCTGACGTCTGACCACATTTGATAATATTTTGATATCCATATACTTCAGACCAGAATGCCCTAAACGACACAATTAGAATTCAAAATGCTTAGACTGTTAGAACTGAAATGGACTCTCAAGAGCACTTAATCATATCTTCTCCCTTCTCTCTTCTTGTAAAGAAATGGAGTTGCAGTGAAAGAGAGACTTGTCCTTCGTCACATGGCTTGATAGTGTCAGTGCCAAATCTAGAGGCCATGTCTCCAGTCTTCCTGTTCAGGTTCTTTCCACAGCCCCTGCTGCTTTCCAGCATCAGTGCAGGCTTTCAACACTCTCAAAGTGTTGGATGGAGGCTATTCCTTGGGAGTCAGCCCCTCCCATTCCAGAATTGCCTCTGCTATTCCACTGCATGAATTATAGATAGAAGGGGTTACTAAAGCCTGAATGCACAGATGAGTTCTCTTTCTTGCCCCAATGTTTTATATTCTGTCAACCAGGAAGGTGGGCAGCAATGCTTTAGCGATCAGTTATCACAGTAAATTACTGTTCTAATTTATCCAAAATCCATTGTTGCTATGCAGTGGGCAATCTAGAAGGTACATTCTGGTTTTGAAATATGTGAGCAATTCAGTTATCTAATTTGTGTCTAAAAATGATATACGGGTAGTTGGCATGCAAATTTGGGGCAGTGTTGTTTTGATGAATCTGTGGCAGGAAATCTGATTGCACTAAACCTCTACCTCCTGAGTCCAGTGATTCCCATCCAGGAAGGCACTAACCGTTAAAGACTAACAGAGGTGCAAGGGAAAGAGAATTCAACTTGGCATTATGATTACCTGCATTAGAACCCTGCCCCTGCCTATCACTAGCGGAATGACTTTAAGCAGTGCACTTGGTTTCTCAGCCTCCCTCTCCTCATTTGTAAAATGTTGAAGGGAGCTGAATTTGTTTTATATATACTATATTACTGGACCGATATTATAATTTGTAAGGATCACTTAAAACCAGAAATGAGAATACGGCAATAATATGGAGTTGAAAACTTTTATGCTTGGGTCCCACAAGTCTAAATATAAAACCCTACTGCAGGGGCACCTGGCTGGCTCTGTCAGTACAGCATGTGACTCTTGATCTTAGGGTCCAGAGTTTAAGCCCCAGGTTGGACCTAGAGCTCATTTTTAAAAATAAATGTGTGAATAATAAAATGGGGATGACAATAACATTTATTTAAAAAACCTACTGCATTGGGGTGCTTGGGTGGCTCAGTTGGTCAGGCGACCGTCTTCGGCCCAGGTCATGATCCCGTGCTTGGTGGGTTCCAGCCCCGCATAGGGCTATGTGCTGACAGCTTGGAGCTCCGAGCCTGCTTCAGATTCTGTGTCTCTCTCCCTCTACCCCTTGCCTGCTTGCACTCTATCTCTCTGTCTCCCCAAAATAAATAAATATTAAAAAAAAAAAAAACCTACTGCATTCACTAGTTGTGTAATCTCAAGCAAGTGTCATCATCTTCATCTTTTTGTTTTAACTTATGAAAAATTTCAAACATACTCAAAATGGACTAAATTAAAACAATATGTTAATCACAAGCTTAAGCAATTTACAACGTTTTGCTAATACCGTTTCATTTTCCCTCCTCAACACTTTTTTCGCCTCTAAGGTATTTTAAAGTATTTGGAGGCAAGTTGTTTTTAAAGCTTTCTGTGCTTTAGTTTTCTCATCTAGGAAATGAAGGTTTTAATATCCAGTTCACGGCGTAGAACGGTAATTATTATTATTTATAGTGGTATCTACGTGCTTGGCCCCTCTGAGGTGTAAAGGCACTTTGCGGTGTGGCGCGCCCAGCTCAAGACGAAGGTGTAAACAGCCAGGGGGACCTCTCCCTAAGACTGCGACCGCCCCCTTCAGACAGCCCCCTGCAGAACCTCGCTGTCCGAACGAGGATTGTCCCTCGCAACCTCCCGTCGCCGCGCGCGAAAACGAAGGGGCGGGAACAGGAAATGGGATAGGACAGTTCCGGGTGCCGGGCAGTCGCTGAGAGAAGCAGAACGTGGTAGCTGGTAGTGCAAAAAGGAAAGCCGGCATGTTCCGAATCGAGGGCCTCGCGCCGAAGCTGGACCCCGAGGAGATGAAACGGAAGATGCGCGAGGATGTGATCTCCTCCATACGGAACTTCCTCATCTACGTGGCCCTGCTGCGAGTCAGTGAGTGTCCTTCCAGGCTGCGGCCGTGAGACTAGCGGGAAGCTCGCGGACACCACCCACCTAACTGTGGTCCTATAGTCCTTGGGGGCCCTTGAGCGGAGTGAGCTGGGCGGTCGCAGGGAGCGTGGGACTTGCGCGTCGAGAGTGGCGGGCGCATGCGTGGCTTAGGGTCTGCGGGTCGGGGTCTGGGTACAGAAGTGCACGCGGTGGTCCGGACTGCGAGGGTTATCGTCCAGCTTCGCCCTGCCTTAGGAGAGCTTGAATTGAAAGAGCCTCAAGGGATTATACCCCCCCCCCCCATTCCTTAGCTGCTTCCACGTTTTGTCGACAGAAACGGAGATCCAGAGCAGAGAAATGGCTGGCTCAAGGTCACTCAGCGATTCAGTGAGTGATCTTGGTCTAGAATCCAGAGCTCCTACTACCAGGTTTCCTCCCTTCAGTGCTGATCTCTGAAATACAAGAAGTTTTGCTTGTTAATACACAGGGTGAAATAAATAATTGCGGTGTTTTGTTTTGTTTTTTAAGGAATGAGAATAAAAGGATAGGAGTTTATAGCATTAATAATAATACCTGAAGGCTTATTTGAATTTATGTTTGGCAGAAACTTGTTTGACAGCGCTGTGAAGGAGGCCGGGCCAAAGATTCTATATATCCCTTTTGCAAGTGAGAACTCACCCTTCAAAGGGGAACTTAACGCAAAACATCAGCGTTAAAGGCACGCTGAATATTAGATCTGGGCTTTGTAGGTCACTTCTGTAGTTTTATTGATACGCCTCTCAAAAGTTATTTGCTCACACACACATACCCCGTTCTCAGTTCAGTACTCCTCATTGCACCTTGCTGTGTATTGCTGGCAGGGATGAAGGCATTCCAAGGTCACCCTGTAGAAGGCTCACGTTGGCCTAGGCCAGAGCTCCTGAAGCCTGGTAACCCTTTACTGACTATGCTACTACTCTGCTTCCCCAGGAGAGGGAGCCCTGCTGAATAGAAACTCCCAAGTCGTCCTCCTCCAACAGCTTTTTGCAACTCCCAACTTTCTCCTCTTACCTTTTTTTTGTTGACTTAGCTGCCAGTAAAATACTTGCTTCTTTTCAGTCACCTTTGTATCTGATATGAATTGGTTTTCTTTTAAAAAACTTACAGAATACTGTTCCACATTGCCACTTTTAAAATTGAGATGTACTTCATAATATATGGTTCACCCACTTAAAGTGTACAGTTCAACCTAAGTGTCTACCAATAAATGGATAAAGAAGATGTGTATATACAGTGGAATATTACTTAGCCATAAAAATGAAACCTTGCCATTTGCAACCAACCTATAGGTTATTATGCTAAGTGAAATCAGAGAAGGATGAATGCCATGATTCCACTTATATATGGAATCTTTGAAAACAAATGAACAGGGCACCTGGGCGGCTCAGTCAGTTAAGCATCTGACTTTGGCTCAGGTCGTGGTCTCGCAGTTTGTGAGTTCAAACCCACATCAGGCTTTCTGCTGTCCACAGAGCCTGCTTTGAATCCTCTGTCCCCCTCTCTCTCTGCCCTTCCCCTGCTTGTGCTCACTCTCTCAAAAACAAATAAGCATTTAAAAAAACAAATGAACAAACAAAACAGAAACAGACTCATAAATAGACAAACTGGTGGTTGCCAGTGGGGAATAGGGTGGGGAATAGACAAAATAGGGGGAGGGGATTAAAAGGTACAAACTTCCAGTTATAAAAGAAGTCACAGGGGTGCAATGTACAGCATAGAGAATAATACTATAATAATTTCTTGTGGTAACCAGAGTTATTGTGAATCACTTTGATGTACACCTGAAACTAATAGGGATACTGTATGTCAATTATACTTTAAAATAAAAGCAATTTAAAAAATAAAGTGTATAATGAATGGTTCTTAGCATGGTCAGAGTTTGCAATCATCACTACGATCCATTTTAGAACATTTTAACTCTAAAGTGAACTCCATGCCCATTAACTGTTCACTATTTTCCCCTTTCCCTTAGCAGCCACTAATCTACTTTCCATGTTTATGGATTTGCCTATTCTGGACATTTCATACCAATGGAATTGTAGAATACATGACTTTTTGTGTCTAGCTTATTTCATTTTCCATGATGTTTTCAAAGTTCATCCATATTGTAGCGTGTATTAGTATTTCCTTCCTTTTTATTGCCAAATAACATTCCATTATGTGGATATGCCACATTTTTATCCATTCACCTGATGGATGTTTCAGTTTTGTCTGATAAGAATTAGTAGAGATACCCAGGAATATTGCCAACTTTGTCAGCCTTCAACAGATCTCAATATCTTCAGTTTAATATTAACAATATGTTTTATTACTTTCGTTACGGGTATTGAGAAGATACTTCTGGCAGCTCTTTTGGCCACACAGCCTCCTCCCCTTTTTTAAAAAATTTAATTTATTGTAAAATTTATCATCTTAAATATTTTTAAGTGTGTAGTTTAGTGGTATTGAATACATGCATAATGTTGTACAACCATCACCATCCATCTCTAGAACTCTTTATCTTGTAAAACTGAAGCTTTGTCTCTATGATTTTGACATCTCTTTAAGGATCTCATAAGTGGAATCATACAGTATTTGTCTTTTTGTAAATGGCTTATTTCACTTCACGTAAGGTCCCTAAGGTTCCTCCATGTCATAGCGTATGTCAGAATCTCTTTTTAAGACTGAGTAATATTCCGTTGTATACCATTTTTGCTTCTCCAGTCATCTGTTTTTGGATTCGGGTTGCTTCTACATTTTAGCTACTGTGAATAATGCTGCTCTAACATGGGTCTACAGATAGCCCTATTTTTAATTTCCTAGGACCCACCACACTCTGATCCAAAGCAGTTGTACCATTTTCCATTCCCACAAACAGTGCACAAGGGTTCCAAGTTTTCCACATCCTTGCCGACAGTTTGATTGTAGCCATCCTAATAGGTGTGAGGTGGTAGGTCACTGTAGTTTTAATTTGCATTTTCCTAGTGACTAGTAATGTTAAACTTCTTTTCGTGTGCTTATTTTGGCCACAGCGCTTTTACACAGGACAATAATATCACTTCTTTAGCTCCCTATGACAGCATTTTTTTTTCTAGACATTTCTGTGTGTACCATCCTACCAGACCCCCATAAGCACTGAAGTAGGACTGGGGCACCTGGTTGGCTCAGTCGGTTAAGCATCTGGCTCTTGATTTCAGCTCAGGTTTCTGGCTCCGTTCTGGGCGTGGAGCCTCCTTAAGAGTCTCTCTCTGCTCCTACTCCATGGGTGCACACACATTCTCTCTCTCTGAACTGAAGTAGTTCACCTATATCATAGGTGATCTGGATTGCATAAGTGATATATAGCTAATCATTGGGAGAACCTAAATGTGTGTCTGGCTCTCCTCATTACCTAGTTAAGTGTTTTCTCCCACTTTCTGCCTTTTTTCAAATAGGTTTTAAAAGGTGGAAAATGCCAATTTGTTTCTTCAAGTGTTTTGTTCCTTTGATAGTTAAATTACCCAGAATAAAAAAATGTCCTTTGAAAGAGGATTGAATTTACTCTTTATGGCCCTATGAGGGAGAACTTCAGAGAAAAGATTTTATACAGTGTAAGAAAAACTTAGAATAGACAGAGCTTCATGACACTGGAAAGACAGGGGGTCTCTTACTGAGTTGTGCAGGCCATCGTCTGGAGTCACTTAAAAAGTGTATTGAACTAAATCTAAATCTGTAAGATTTTCCCCCCAGTCTTACAAATTCCATAATATAACTTATGGGCTAATAGATCTGAAATTCTGGATGTTTATTTTTCTTTCAGCACCTTTTATCCTAAAGAAACTGGATAGCATATGAAGATGAACATCACATGTGAATGCATGATAAGAGGAACCCGGTTACAACTTCTACTCCTATCTGCAAATGAATAGGCCCCGAAAGATGTAAGAGACTCTGAATGGACATAAAAATTCTACTCATTAAGAACAAGTTTGGCCTCTGGTAACTGACCTTCATAGCTAAAATTTAAAACTGCTTGAGAAGTAAAGACATTTTGTGGTGATGGTACACCCATATGCTTGTGATGTTCAGCCTCTGTGAATGTTGATATAATTAATTGTAAGTAATGTTAAACTCCATTTTTTAGCAAGTATAAATTATAAGGGAATTATGTCTGCAATAGCACTGTCTTGTTAGTCATTTCTGTTTACCTTTTTACTTCTGTCTGGAGTATATTTGTTGAAGAGTTCCTTTTGATTAGTTATATTTTACAGAAGCCAGCACACAGCCACAACAACATTTAAGCCAAGGACCATTAGTCTATATTTTTAATTAAAATACCAACTAAGAAAAAAATTGGATTTTATTTCTCTTAACCTGCTTTTTGCTGCAGACCAACAATCACTGGTGAGACCTCTCTAATATTGTTTATTATAAACTACGTTAATTTGAGTTACTCTTGTTTTGGACTGGAAGATTTGCTAATGCTGATAGAGTGAAATTATTTTATTAAGCAGTCTTTGTGAAAGGCAACATTACTGCTTGATGCTGGGAATATATAGTTCCACCAAAGGAAAAAATTGCTATAATTTAAGTCAAATAGTTCTCTAAGTTTGTTAGGGGAAGAGGACAGTCCTTAACTTTCTTTGTAGAGGCAACTTACATTCACCTCTTTTTAGGTAACTAAATTAGGTAGCCATATTGGTATATTTAGGTAACTATATTTACTTTTGTCTCTGAATAGCATGTTAGCATTGGTACTTTGTGATTTTTCTGTTGTAGACATTGCCTACTGACTTCTCTTTCCTATCCTTACCTCCAGCGCTCTTATCTCTTCTCATTTCTTCTTCCTTCCAATGTACTTATTTGTGTGCTTTCGTTTGAATTAATTTCATGAGGACTCTAAATGCCAGTTTTCTTTTTTTAATGTTTATTTTTGAGAGAGAGAGCGTGCACATGCAGGAGAAGGGCAGATAGAGAGGAAGACAGAATTCCAAGCAGGCTTTGTGTCATGAGCACGGAGCCTGACTCAGGGCTCAAACCCACTGACCCTGAGATGACCTTAGCCAAAACCAGGAAGGAGTTAGATGCTTAACTGACTGAGCCGGGCGCCCATGTTTGTTTTCCTTCCTGTACATCTTTCGGGTTTTCCGAGGCTTCATTTTCTATGAACTTAAAAACTGAATCAGCTATACTCTTTGCCATATATCTACATTGTTCACAGTGTTCAGTTTCATCAAGTGTGCTGTTTCGTCTTCCCGATTAAGTCTTTCCTGGAGCTTTCTGACCTGTCTCAGTCTGGACTATAGTCACCTGTGCCTGGTGGATGGCTCTATTCTGGGATCTCCCTTTACCACAATCCTGGGAATTCCTTTTCCTTGTTTTCCATGTTGGATCTTTTGTTTCTGTATCTTGTATCTTGTTTATCTCCTGTCCAGTATGCATTTGCTCACTGAGTCTCTGTATTGAGTACAGTACCTGTGCCCATAACTGCCTGGCATCCCACAATCCAAAGAACCCTCTATTTTACCCTTTTCAGAAAGTAAACTTCTGATTTGGGGAGGGAGCTAGGGAAAAGAGGCTGCTTAACTGTAAGTTGCAGAGAGCATTCTGAATACTTAAACCTTCAACCAGTTCTTACTTTAGTGCCTACCCCTTCATTCCTACTTCCAAAGGTCTATGAAGACACCAGTTTCTGAACCTTTTAAGGATTCTGTGATGTAAATTGAGTTGTTTGTTTTGCTTGTCTACTGCTGACTCAGGATTCAGTTTTCTTGGGTCTGCCATGTTAATTACTACTTGTCCATCCGCTTTCCAACTTCTTTTTGCTGTTATCTCCTCTTCTCTTTTTCCACTCATTTAGGTTCATGGCTTAAAACAAAAGTCTTTGCTGTCATTTAATGGAATTTTGGGAGGGAATGGAAGTAGGTGCATGTGCTCAATCTACTATCTTTACCTGAACAGCATGTATTTTTACCCTGTGATGCTGTGTTTCATGTTAGTAATTTATGTCCATTCCTGACCTAAAGAGGTGCAGTATTTAGCACCGTGGTCACAATCACTGACTCTAAAGACATGCAGACCTGATTTTGAGTCCTGATTCCAACAGTCAGGAGATGAATGCCTTTTAGCAAGTAAACCGCTATACCTCATTTTCTTTACCTGTAAGATTAGCATAGTAGGAACATTTGTCCACTTCAAAGTGTATAAGTGTAAGGTAAGAGAATGCAAAAGGAGCAGTTAGCACCATGCCTGCCATTGGGAAGTGCTATTTATTGTTAATGGTTAGTGTTTGGTACAAGGTGGTTAGAAGTGATTTGTGCTGGCATTCACTGCATTAGCAGGCTTCATTCATATTTTCAGATGCTGTGAGATAGCATGCTTATATTCTAATTGTATATAAACTTCAACAGTCAGTGTTAATGCCATTTTACAGATGGAGTTTGAGACTCTGGAAGATTTGATGGCTAATAAGTAGGTTTAGGGGCTTTTAATGGATGTTGATCATACTCTATCCTTAAGTGCTTTTCTTGGAATATGTTGATTGTTACCCTGAATTCCAGCATATGTTCAGACTAGAATAAAGGAAAAGTGATGGTGCAGTTTTTTATGACTGACTTTTTAAAATTCAGGCCATAAACTCCCTGGTTTGGGGAGGGCAGACTAATACTTACAACAAACAGTTCAGAAACAGTAGAGCAGACAACAGTTGGCCATGTGTATATATTTGGCTTGAACATGTGATAAGAAATAGTAAAGAACCATAGCAGATTTGAGTTTTGTAAACTCTTAAAATCGAGCATAGAAAGAAATGCAGATAATTGAGAGAAAATGTTAATCCACAAACAAGTTTCATAAGGGATATGAACTGAGAATTTTGCTCCTAAATTAGGTTAGTGTTCTTCCTGATACCAATAAGTTTTCTTTTTAAACTGTTTTATCACTGCTCTTTGAAATTCTTCTGTGAAGTTAGCATTTCAGTTACGGTGTGTTCGTAGTTTACAGGTGGGCAAAATTGGGCCTAGATTTGGAAGGAAGTACAAGTGTAGGAATCTGAACTTTTTTCTTTTTCCCCTCCTTTGCTTGAGCTAAGCATCTCTCTTTAGCTATGACATCAGGTACCAGAGAATGTTGTGGATAGTATAGAAAGGAAGTGAGCTAGACATTTTACTTTATTTTGCTATCACTTGATGACTTGATAAATTCTACATGTAGCTTCTGTCATTAAAGAAGCCACTAAAGCAGGAGTTGGCAGACTTTTTCTGTTAAAGGTCAAATGGTAAATACTTCAGACTTTGTGAGCTCTGTGCTGTCGGCTCTTCTGTAGTAGTGTAAAACAGCCAGAGGCAATGTGTGCACCACTGCAGCTGTGAGCCATCAGCAGCCAGCACTCAAAGGTGCTGGGGGAATGAGTACCTTGGTCCTAACGTTGAGATCTAAGTCGTTCACCACAACATCCACCATAGTCCTTTTGAATCCTTACTCTCCCCATGTACTGTGCCATTTCTCTGTTCCCTTTCACAAACACCTCAGTAAAGTGCTCTATATTTTCATATCCTTTCTCTGGTGATCTCCTGAACCCATTCCGGTTAGGCATGCATCCCCAGTGATTCTCTGAAACTGCTCTTGTCAAGGTTAACACTGACCTGTCTCACCCGATCTGCAGCACTCAACACTATTTCATTATTATAACCACCTTGTGGGCCTCCCATAATACGAATTTCCTGATCTTCCTTCTTGCCACCCTTTCTATTTCACTCATCCACTCTTTAAATGCTTTAGTAGGTTTCCCTTCATTTCTTACCTGAAACTTGCAGTACCTCAGGCTTCAGTCCTCAGACCTCCTCTATTTACAGCATAGATACTGCTGACTCTCCTGCTTAAAATTCTCCAGTGGTTTTCTATGTCACTCAGTAAAAACCACAGTCCTTCTGGTTGCCCACAAGGTTCTATACAATCTGGTCCTCATTACATCTCTGATCTCATCTTTTATGACTCTTCCATCCTTCACTGCATTCCAGCTACACTGGTCTCCTTGCTTCCCCAAACTCACAAGCTGCTACCTCAGGGCCTTTGCACTGGCCATTTCCCCTGTCTGGAATGCTCTTCCCTTAGATTTTCAACTGCCTCACTCCCTTTCTCTCAGGTCTCTGCTTAAATGGCATTTTTTTCAGTGGGGCCTTTCCCAGCTCTTTTATAAGTTATAGGATGTTTCAACTTGTGAAAATCCAGCAAGTTGTACACTTATTGACTTTTTTTCCATAGTTAAATTGTATTTCAAAAACATTTTTCTAACTACAACCTCTCCAGCACTCTATAACCCCCTTCTTTATTTTCCTTAATGGCATTTAAGATATTTTTCCTTATTTATGTTGTTAATTGTCTGTGTCCATTAAGTGTGTGCTTGATGAGAGTAGGGATTTCATCTATTACGTTCACTGTAGTATATTAGTATCTAGAAGACTGCCTGGTACCTCACAGGCACTCATTATTCATTGAATAATAGAGTGGAGAAGTTTTGTTTTTGTTTTTTTTTTTTAATGTTTTCTTTTTTTTTTTTTCCAATATATGAAATTTATTGTCAAATTGGTTTCCATACAACACCCAGTGCTCATCCCAAAAGGTGCCCTCCTCAATACCCATCACCCACCCTCCCCTCCCTCCCACCCCCCATCAACCCTCAGTTTGTTCTCAGTTTTTAACAGTCTCTTATGCTTTGGCTCTCTCCCACTCTAACCTCTTTTTTTTTCCTTCCCCTCCCCCATGGGTTTCTGTTAAGTTTCTCAGGATCCATATAAGAGTGAAACCATATGGTATCTGTCTTTCTCTGTATGGCTTATTTCACTTAGCATCACACTCTAGAGTGGAGAAGTTTTTAACTAGTTACGGGAAGTGTGAGAGTAACCTAACTAGAAAAGGCCAAAAGGCTAAGCTTGTCAGATGAAATTGGTACCCCAGTTAAGATCCTGGATTATGAATTTGCAGTGCCTGGCTGTGGGCTTTTTCTCTAGCACTGCTCTGCTGTCCAGAGGCAGGCTCGGAGAAGGTGGAGAGTTGGATTCACCTAGGGCTGGGGCTTGTCACATGGCTGAGGTGAAATGACAGGGTCGGGAGTGATTGGAATAATGCACAAGGCATGTAAGCTGGGTAAGAAGGGAAAGGCAGGAAGTAGCTGGTGGACAGGAAGAACATAGAGGGGTCAGTCCTGCCGAGGGCAACTGTAGGAGTGAACACAGTGGAGCAGTAGCCCTGAACACCTCTTTGTGTGCCCAAAATATCCTTCCTTCAGTTTCCATGGAGATAAAAGTTCGTGTTCTGCAAAATAGGCTTCATTCGTTTTGTCTCTGAAGAGAGAAATACCATCAATGTGCTGTTAGCACAAGAGATGGTATGTTAAGAGTTTGTTGGTTTCACAGCTAAGTATGTATGGTGTGGTCTGATAAGGACCACATTTGACCTACTCCCACGACTTATTCTCCCCCAATTTGTATGTTCATTTAGGAGGAAAGAAAATCGCTAATTGAAAATATGTTCATGATACCAAGAGACCGAAGATTAATTTTTATGGGACATGCGGAAACATCATGGAGACTACTGCTGGATGTCATACAGCAATGGGAGTTTATAAGATGCTTTTCTTCCCAAAATTCAGATTGCATTGCCTCTGATTATTTGAACTGATGACAGAGAAGCAATATATAGATAATTTAAAATAACAAATATTACAAAAAAGTTTTTAGAAATGTGATAGAAAAGAATTAAAACAAGGAAATATAGGAAATGGACAAATGAATTGCTCATCTTAATATCATTAGTAAAAACTCAGCTTTTATTTGATTTTAGTGTACTTTTGAGTAAAATTTAATAGGCTTACTATTGAATCTTTATGTCAACTAAAGTTTTATAAATGCTCAATTTTCATAACTGTTGTTTTCATTGGTCTCAAGCAAATGAAACAAAAGATAAAAAAAATACCCTTAATAAAATATTACTAGCTTAGTGAAACAATGATTGCTGGTAAAGGGTTGAAGGGAAAGGCATTTAGTTTAACATCTACTTTTCCCATTTTAAGCTAACCTTCACTTTTGCTAGCAAGCACTGTAGTAAACTTTGCCCTAGATAATACAGACTCAAAATATCACTTATTTCCTTTTTCCTGATCCATGTCTAAAAATGGTAAAATACTATATTTCATATATGTATATATATATATACACATATAAAATGTTTATTTTTGAGAGCTAGAGACAGTGTGCAAGCGGGGAAGGGGCAGAGAGAGAGGGAGACACAGAATCTGAAGAAGGCTCCAGGCTCGGAGCTGTCAGCACAGCCTGACGTGGGGCTCGAACCCACAACTGTGAGATCATGACCTGAGCCAAAGTCAGTTGCCCAACCAGCTGAGCCACCCAGGAGCCCCAATACTTGTTTCTTGGTAGAAAAGGATAAATGTGTCTTCATGTTTATGGGGAGCTGATGTTCTGTTCACGTAACAATTTTAGGAGTAAATGGGCCCTGTGTGTCAGATACCTGGGAATCAAAGAATGCATACTAAGAATGGTTGGAAGGATTTTCATACACAGGTACCTCTTGGTGGTGGGCCCCTGCCACAGGAGAGGTTCAAGTACAGTGGAAAAGAACACTGGTAATGACTGTGTTATATAAGGCAGTGTCCGGCATCGTGTGCACAGGTGCTTTCCAAAACAGGCTACACACCAAATCACATGGGAAGCTTTTAAACAAAAAAATCTACTGAATCAGAATTACTATGGATGGAGTCAGAAATCACTTTTTTTAAAAGCATCCAGGTGATTTAATTGGTCCAGGATCTGCTTTGGGTAGCAGTGAGTGAGTTTACCTTAAGGCCTCTTACAATTCTGAGATTCTGGACTGGTTTAGGAATAAGAGTCAAAACTAAAACTGAAAGCAATTTTAGGTTGCATTTGTAAAATTACAACATTAAGGTCTCCAGATCTGACAAATACTTCAAGAGCAGCCAACTTGCCAGAGTAGAGAGCACTGGAGGTATCCGGAAATCATGGTACAAGAGAAATGATTGAAAGAAGTATTTAGCCTTGAGAAAACCTACAATGGGAGTCTAAGCGCTGTTCATAAAAGCTAAAAGCATATTGTCAAGGAACTATCCCAGCAGGTTAGGATAAAGGTTTGGAAGCTAAGAAAGATTTCCTTCTTGAACTCAACTGCTGTGACCAAGGTGGGGTGGGTTGAAGATAGGGCTCTTTAATGGAAATGAGTAAGAATCTGAACATGGATACTGTATAGTAGGGATTGCCACTATGGGACAAAGTTTTCTCTTGTCTTTTTCGGTTACTGAAAGACTCTTTGTTTTTTTTAAATTTTTTTTTTTAAACGTTTATTTATTTTTGAGACAGAGAGAGACGGGGGAGGGTCAGAGAGAGAGGGAGACACAGAATCTGAAACAGGCTCCAGGCTCTGAGCGGTCAGCACAGAGCCCGACGCGGGGCTCGAACTCACGGACCGCGAGATCATGACCTGAGCCGAAGTCGGATGCTCAACCGACTGAGCCACCCAGGCGCCCCAAAAGACTCTGAATACAAGTGCTATCTCACATATTTTTCTGTCCCACATAATATCTTTACAAAGAAGGGGCTGAATAAATGACTACTGAATTGAAGGTGGAAAGATTAGTGACTTTTCAGACAATTCCCACTGTCCAGGCCTCAGAGAAATATTCCCATTTTGGTTGGTGGAGGTTCACATTCACAGGTATTTATTCAGTAACTACAGAGTAGCAGGCACTGGTAGCTGAGGGATACAGAAAGGAATTCAGTCATGGTACCTATCCTTAAGAGGCTTATATTCTAGCAGAGGAGGCAAACATTACCTAATTCATCAATAGTTACACATCCTATTATATAAGCTGCTGTGGTGGGGGGGGAAGTGCAGGCAGCTGTGAGAACTTGAAATAGGGGAATCCTGACCCATTGGGTTGGGGAGGGCTCCCTGAGGAAGCCTTACTCATATGAAGACTGGATCAATAGCAATTGGCCAGATAAAAGAATGAGGAGCCTTGGAAAAAGTGTTAAAGCATGTGTGTTTAAAGAAAAAGGCCAGTGTGAAGAGTGGGGAGCACAGAAGAACAAGAAAACCTTCAGTTCTTTTGGAAACTCCTGTTTATTGTTTTCTCGAAAGAGATCCCATCCTGACATCTGCTGGCTACTGTATATACTGCAGTTCCAAATTACACAAGAACAACGCTCAGTAACCTGTTTTCTTGGCTTCAGTAGGAAATTACAAATAAAGCACCAGGTCTTTTCCCTGCCCTGTCTTATGGACTTCACGCACGGCCAAACGCGTGCTGTATTACAGGTATGCTTATGTGGTGCCACTTGCCTACGTTTATACAAGTTCACAAAAACGTAGAAATCACATTTTGAAAAGTTGAATAGATTTGTTACTGAGATGTAAAAACATTACAAAACCACTTTGCCTTTTAAACACAGTATCGGAAGCGTTGCATGAAACGCTCTTAAACGGTTTCCTTCACAAATAAAACACAGCGGACTTTAATCCAGTAAGCATTCTACTGAGGCTAAAGATGTGCTTTAAGCACACCCGATAATTTTCATCTTTTTCTCAGCCATATTAGTCATAGTACCTTCATTTTCCACTTCTGTCTATAAAGGACAAAATTGCAAAACAAACAAACATTACCTAAGCAGCTGTACTGACTGATACGGCTACATTTCACACTGTTGTACTGGCAATTGCCTCACCATGCAGTCGTTTGAAATATTCGTTAACCAACTGGCACTAAAAGGATAAATGGTGAACAGAGTGGTTTCGAGGCACCAATATGTAGTGTAAAAAATGCGTTGTTGGAGGTAGAGGTCTATTGGTTTGGAAGGAACACTAGAATTAGTTAAAAGTCCTCAGTTATAGCTTCAGTTCTGCTCTTAATTATGTGACTATATGAGTCATATTTTTTTTACTTGAAACACCCAAATCCAGTTTGGGTAGATTTAAAGAGAAAAGTAATTCATTGAAAGGATTATAGGTAATTTAGCAACACCAGGAGGCCTGGAGAACCAGGCTTGGAGACTAGGCAACTGGAACATCACTCCTTGTTACTTGGTCACCGCGTACAACCCAGTGCAGTGAAGATACCTCTGCTGAGGATTAGATGCCACCACTTGCCAAAGCCACAGACCCAGAGCCCTGCACTATCCTGACAGCCAGTGTTCTAAGAACTTCATCTTGCTGTTTGCCATGGCCACCAAAGAATTATGCCAAGTCTCCACTTTGTTGTCTCTGGCTTCCAACTGATGGTTCAGGAATATCTAATTTGTAGTGTCCAGGTCATGTGGAGAAGCAGAGGAAATAACTGGATTTTTGGCTTTTACAGTGAAAGATCTCAAAGATGGGGAATTCCCAAATGTAGGGAGTTCAGATAACTGGGCAGCCAATGGGATGACACGTCTATTATGTGGACCCTGAACAAATCACAGTCAGCCCCACTTTCTATAAAGCAGGGTAAATAAAGCTCACATGGCTGAAGAGATCGTGCATGTTTACTTACTCATTTTGCAATGAATACCAACTGTTCTAGTTGAGCAAAGACGAGCAAGTCCTCTCTAGTCTAATAGAGGAGAGAAGTCAGTAGACAGCAAGTGCTAGAATAGAGGCATACATGAAGGAGATGTGATCAGAAAGGAGAACTCAGTTGCAGTTTGCAAATGTTCTTATATTTAAGTACCTAAAGTCACATTTTCCGCGGAGCAACTGAGGCTTGCATCATTATTGGGAAAGGCAGACGGCACGCTCTTGTAGGGAGTTGCTGTTGCACTCTTGAAGGGCTTAGCTGTTCTATAGAAACACCAAAACAGGGGCGCCTGGGTGGCGCAGTCGGTTAAGCGTCCGGCTTCAGCCAGGTCACGATCTCGCGGTCCGTGAGTTCGAGCCCCGCGTCAGGCTCTGGGCTGATGGCTCGGAGCCTGGAGCCTGTTTCCGATTCTGTGTCTCCCTCTCTCTCTGCCCCTACCCCGTTCATGCTCTGTCTCTCTCTGTCCCAGGAATGAATAAAAAACGTTGAAAAAAAAAATTAAAAAAAAAAAAAGAAACACCAAAACAATGTTGGCTGGCACAAATCCAGAAAGTCAGGCTTTTGATTGCTTATTGACACATATCTAGACTGCCAGTTTCATACAATGGGACACTTTTCAAAGGATTAAACATGTCACACCTTTGCCAGTCATCAATTAGATAAATCATCAAGCTCATTGTATTGTGAACCACCCCTATTCTGATCTGACCTAAATCAGAGTGGTCTTTCTACTATATCTGGCTACTGTGTGTACAGCTTTGTGCCTTTGCTCAAAAGAAATTGTTGGCTTTGGGCTAAGGGTGTTTTTTGTTTTGTTTTGTTTCAATTTGTAAAAGAAAGCAGCTGCATGGTAACTTGGGCCTCATCCAGAATCTGTAATACCAAATTCATCATGTGGTGGTAACAGATGGAATACATTTTTTATAGACTACATTCTATAGAACCAGGGACTAAAAGAAGTCAATGGGACCACAGGGGTCAGCTATTACCTCAATACGGTGCAGTAGTTTCTTTTTCACAGTATTCTCAAGTTAGATTTCTGTAGCTGACATTCTTTTTTAAAATTCAGAGGTCTAGGGGCGCCTGGGTGGCTCATTGGTTGAGCGTCCGACTTCGGCTCAGGTCATGATCTCACAGTTCGTGAGTTTGAGCCCCACGTCGGGCTCTGTGCTGACCGCTCAGAGCCTGGAGCCTGCTTCAGATTCTGTGTCTTCCTCTCTCTCTGCCCCTTCCCCGCTCATACTCTGTCTCTCTCTGTCTCTCAAAAATGAATAAACGTTTAAAAAAAATTTTTTTAATAAAATAAAATTCAGAGGTCTATATCCAACTGCCTTTTTGATCACTTCATTTGGTGACACAGCATCTTAAATTTAACAAGTCCAAAATTGATTTCTTAATCTCCCCCCACCTCTAAATATGTTCCCCTTACAGTAGTTAACCATTTCAATAAATAGCACCTCCATGGGCCCCAGTCAGTGGATTAAGCTAGACTAGGAATCCCCTTAATGACCCCACATCAAACCGGTTTGATTACCTAAAAAAAAAAAAAAACAAAAAAAACACAAAAACCATCAAATCTATTCCTCTTTGTCTTCACTATCATTACTGCAGTCCAAGTCCTAACCAAGCTCCCTGCTTTCACTCTTACTTTTGTCTATTACCCACATAGTAGCCAGCATCCTATTTTAAAAAGATACCAAACCACCCACACCCTCCACCACTTCAGTGGCTTCCTTTTACATAAAATTTTAAAATCCTTTATCATGGCCTACTAAGTGATGCATGATCTGGCACCAACCTACCTAAGTTCACTTACACTGTTATCTTTTAACACAATAAGCTTCAGATGAACTGGACATCTTACATTTACCCAAAGAGCAGTCCTCTCCTCTGCCTCCCCCACCCCACCCAAAAGCCTTCCTTGAGGTTTTCCTTGCCTCTCATCGATCTGGCAATCTCCTTACCTTCCTCTGAGAAGTCTTCCCTGACCACCCTCCCTTGCCCCATAATTTAAAACCAGGGTTCCTTCGGTGAACTATAATTTTAAATACATGTTTATTTAAATGGTATGTGATTGTCTACCTTACCGCTCAAGAATTTAGCTTCAGGAGGCGAGGAGCCATATCAGCTTCGTTCATTTCTGTGCCCATGATAATGCCAGCAGCAACAACACCTATGCAACATTTATTATGTGCCAGGCATGTGTTAAACGCTATGCATATAAGAATTTAATACATACTCCCAATATATCGCCTGGCCCATAGCCAGTGGTTAGTTTGTTGAATGGATGAACTCCGCTCCTGCGTGCACACCGAGTTGTTCACCACCTCCTGGAACAGCCCATTATCTTTACAGATAATTCTGATGATTGGAAGAATCTTTATATTGACCCCAGCATACCTCCCTGCAGTTTCCTCCCACTGATTCTATTTCTGCCCCTCTGGGGCCACGCAGTACAAGCCATAATCGTCCTTCCACAAGCTCGACTTGGCAGCATCCGAGGACCCACCCGCCCCCGGCGTCTCCCTCCCGCTCCCCTCCCTGCAGAGACTCCAGGCTCGTCCGCTGCGGTGGTCGGGGAGCCCAGCTCCGGCCGCCAACCCGCCCGGCTCCCGGCATCCCCCGCCTCGCGCGTCACGTGACGGCGCCCGCCCGCACAAGCCCCGCAGCTGTCCGCCTCCGGGCGGGGCTCTCGCGCCGCGTCCGCCCGCCCCTGGCCGAGCGCCGCAGTCCTCACGGCTCCGGCTGCGGCTCGGCTCCGGCTCCGGCTCCGACTCCGGCTCCGGCTCCGGCTCTGGCTCCGGCTCGGCTCCCGCGGCCCGGACTGCTGTGGGCGAGCGCTCCGGGGAGCTCCTGGCGAGGTAAGAGAAGGCCGGCCCGCGGAGGCTGAGGGCGAAGTTATTCCGCGCGCGTCCCCGGGATGCCCGGGGCCCGGAGCAGGGGGCGGCCCGGGCGCCTGGCGGCGCCGCTCGGTCCTGGCAGAAGCTGAGCACCTGGCCCTGGCGGGACCGGGAGAGGGTGCCCTCAGGCCGCCCGCGGCCCGGCGCTCTGCTGGCACCTGGAGGCTCAGCCGCGCCTAGTGCTTCGTTTTCCCCTCCTGTAAAACGACCCGGCTGGAAAGGTGGATCTCCTCGGTTGCCTTCAGCCTTGAGGTTTTGCGAGTGTGTAAGCGAAGTCCAAGAGGAAGAAGCCGACTCCTGGGGTGGGAAGAGCCCCCCTCCCAGGAATGCTGGGGCACTGGTCTGGGACCGGGCAGCTACTATTAAGTGTCCCCTGTGTTTTGTGCAAATCGCAAGCCTCTCGGAGAGTCTGTTTCTCCATCTTTAAAGTAAAGGTGGTAACACCTGCCCTGCCTCCCTCATAGGACTACGGCGGAGCACGGGTGGGAAAGCCATGGGAAGAGCCGGAACTCTGGAGTAAGTTAGACGTGGGTTCAAGTCCTAGTTCTACCAGTTACCAGCTGTTGACCTTGAGCCAGACAGACCCTCATCTGTTAAAAGACGATAATAATAATACTTAGCTCATGAGGTTGCTGTGAGGTTCAGTATAAAGAGCTTAGCACAGTGTCCGGCACAGAAATGTTCAATGGATAGTCCTTTTCATATAAATATTATTCAATTAATTTAGTAAGCTAGAGAGTGCTTCGCGTGAGAGGTGTTTAGAATAATCGCACTTCAGTTTCCCAATAGTCCTAAAAAGAGTGCTGCTTTGGTTTCCTAAGAAAGAGGCCAAGTGGGATCCTTTCCCTGTTTCTCTTTCTGGGCCCCCTTTGCCTTCTCATTTACCACTGGCATGTGAACCTGTTGTTCCTACCAAATGAGTCAGGCAGGATGGGAACATTAATGTACTGGAGCAGATGGGTATCAGATTCCCTCTGAGGGGAAAGAAAAGTGCCAGGCATGTGCTGCCACCAAAAAAAGCACAGTACAGTGATTGACTGTTAGAGTAGGAAGATGCCTGGGAAACTGTCTAATCCAGCTGTCTCCTCTTGCACATGGAGAAACTGGACCCAGAATGAGGACAGGACTTCAGGCCTCAGCACCCAACAGGTTGTTGGCCCTAGGTGGTAGAAAGAACACACACTGTTAACCAGATGCTGTGCTTCCCCTTAGTCCTAACCTGATTCTTCATTATTCACCAGGTATTTATGGAGCACCTACTGTGTGCTTTTACACCTACTAGGAGCTAGAGATGAAATATATTTCCCTCCCTCTGCTTGTTCTCAATACATTTTATGATAACAATAAGTTCTGTCTCCCAGCGAGCTTTTGCCTTAGCAGCTGACCCCAAGAGACAGAAGCACATAGAGAGGTCTGAATTATTTCATGATCTGTCAAGGCAGTCCCTGAGCCTTTCTTGAAGCCTCTGGAAACTGAAGAAAATGCTGCTTTGTCAGGGCTTTTAGGAAAGGATTTCCTTCTGGCCTGGAGCACTTGGATTTCTTTGTCTTTCTGGTTTCAGGCCTCTTATTGTGTATTATTTCTGAAAAGAGCCACCCTCGCCACAGTGCCTTCGTTTTGGTTTCCATGGTTATCAGAAGAATTGTTTTTATGATAGCACAAGTAGCTGTTAAGTAAAATGTGGTCAAGCAGTCCCCAGTTCGCTGTGGGTGTCTGTACTCTGGTGGTGGCCCTCAATTTTTTTTTCAGTTGCAGTGCGTTCATACTATTCCTTCCTCCTTTATTCTTTCCTTTAACAAATATGTATTGGTTCCAGGCCCAAGAAGAGTGGGAATAAGCAGAAACAGATAAAAACGAAGATAGACCCTGGTTCGGGGAACTCAGAATCTTTGGGGGAATAATCTGTGGACATTCCCACATGCAAGAGGCAGGCAGATCTGTGGGGCTCTGATAAAGGTGTGGATTAGAAGCCAGCAAGAGCTCTCAGGTGAGAGGGAGTGTCCTCGGCAACCAAGAAGACATCACATAGTAATGATGCTCTTCAAGGAAGATGTAAAAGAAACCAGTTCCTTTTATGTGCCTCAGTCACATAGTAATAATACAGGTACAAGAAGCCCTTGTTCTTTCCATTTGTCTTAGTGAATGAACCCTCTCTTAAGTCACCTGTCATGGGCTTTGTTTGAAATGCCTGCTAATTTCTTTCATTTCCCTCTTTGTGTTAGCTTAGTGAGTGACATATTAGTTTCCTACTCATACATATGGTATTGCATGTATAAAGGTAGATAATAGAGCCATTTGATTAAGAGTTTGTTTCAGATGTTTAACCTGTGTGTCTTGTTTCACCTGTTGGGTTCTAATGCAGTCAAAAATTTATCTTTCCAAGTCATCTCCTAAGTCCTTTAATGCCCTCATTAGTGAGAATTCCAATATCTCCTACTTTCAAACTTCCTGGGAACTTAGACGATCCAAAGAAGTCAGTCTTCCGCTCTCCAGAGGAGAGAGAACTGCAGAGTCTGAGCAGTCCATCCACCTTGTTATTTCTGACACAGCTTTATGGTATCACTATTGAAGAGCTGTCCTGCACAGTCCAAGGATGTGTGGTCACTGCTGCTCAACGCCCTTATTGGACCAGGTTCCCGCCAGCTTGATCCCATGCTTGGATTCCAAGGTTAGAGCTTTTTTTAGTTTGTGCTCACATGCTTAGCCATTCTCCCCAAAGCACCTCACTCTGGGCAGTGTGTTGAGCATGTCACCAGGCTGGGTTCCCCCAGTCCTCCCATGAGTTCCCTTTGGGGGTATATGGGACCCTTTTGTGCTAGCAGCCTTTGTCAGGGTCATCCCAGACCACCTAGATTTCCCTATTTTTCAAACCTTTTGTCAAGGTTTGGAGATTCAGTCCCTTCCTTACCCTAACCCAGGGCTTTTTGGCAAATTGGTTCTACTTTCCCTCCAGGATTCTGCCTACCAAGGATTCTCAGGAATGGCAGTTAGCTACCCCAGAACTTTGTGTGCCTATTCAACTTTTCATGTATAAGAGGGGTCCTCTGGTAACTCTTGGCAAAAACGATCTATTCCCAGGAGACCGTTTCTCCACCTGTAGTGGAGAAACGTAGGCATTATTGCAAAATTTAAGTGGTATATACCCTGTTAAAGATTTGGGGACAAGGTTTTAATTTAAAAATGAAATTCCCTCAAGTTTTCTAAGAATCAAACAATAATTGATATATTTGTTTCATTGTCTTTATTTTAAACTTTAAAAATATTAGCTGTAACAAGAATGCATGCAAGGAAACCCCTCAAATGTGCATAAGGGAAACATACAGGGAACCACCGCCCATGTCAAGAAGTGGAACATTGCCAATACTCAGTAGTCTCCCTTCCAAATCATAACCTCCTTCCCGGAAGAAACCACTATTTTGACTTACGTGATAACCATTTGTTTTTCTTTGTAGTTTTGTCACCTATATCTGCATCCCTAAAACAGTATAGTTGAATTTTACTAGTTTTTTAATTTCTTACAGAAAATCCTACCGTAGTGTGTGTTTTGTGTTTGCTGCTTTTGCCATACTTGTTTGTGTGTTGCATCCATGAGGTTACCACACTTATTTTCATTGCTAACAGTGTTTCATGATATATGTCACATTGAATTTGTGTCATATGGTTTAGATACTTGTGTTGCTTATAGCTTCTGAATACCAAGAACAGTGCAGCCAAGCATATCCTTAGACATTTGCTATTGTGTTTGTGAAGCTTCTTTAGGTTATATATGTCAAAGTGGAATTGCTTTGCTAGATAATTCCAGTTTTCTAAGTGATTGTAGCAGTTTACTTTCTTACCAGCAGCATGTCAGAGCTCCAGCTGCTTTGTATCCTTGCAGATACTCAGTATTGTCTATTTAAAATTTTTAAACTATTCTCGTCGGCCTAGAGTGATATCCTATGTGGTTTTAATTTTATTTTCCTTGGTTATAACTAATGTTGAGCACTTTTTATTGATTAATTGGGTGGCCTCTTTTGTGAACTGCCTAATTCAAGCCTTTTGCCTGCTTTTCAGTTTTTCTTATTAATTTTTGGAGGTTTTTTTTGTTTTTTTGTTTTTTTTTTTTTTTGGTTAGTGGTCCCTTGTCAGTTATATGGGGTTTTTTAAAGTTTTGGTTTTTTTTTTCCAAAAAATTTTAAAGTGTATTTGAGAGAGAACTAGCAAGCAGGGAAGGGGCAGAGGAGAGGGAGACAGAGGATCCCAAGCAAGCTCCAGCACTTGACAGCGTGGAGCCTGATGCCGGGCCCAGACTCACAAACCGTGAGCTCATGACCTGAGCCGAAATCAAGAGTTGGCTGCTTAACAGACTGAGGCACCCAGACGCCCTGAGTTATGTGTGTGGTTTTTTTTTAATTTTTTTTTTTTTTACATTTATTTATTTTTGATAGAGACAGAGCACAAGTGGGGGAGGGCCAGAGAGAGAGGAAGATACAGAATCCGAAGCAGGCTCCAGGCTCCAAGCTGTCAGCACAGAGCCCGACATGGGGCTTGAACTCACAAACCATGTGATCATGACCTGAGCCGAAGACAGGTGCTTAACCGACTGAGCCACCCAGGCGCACTGAGTTATGTGTTTTTAAAGTATCTTTTCCTATTCTGTGACTCTCTTTTTACCCTCTTAAATGGTGATATCTTAGATCCTGTTTTCTAGAAGCAGGGCCTGAAATGGGGATTCTTGTTCAAGTGGTATATTGGGAAAAGTGCTCAGGAAAAGGAGAATGAGGGAAGCAGTATGGGGGGCAGGAGTGGGGGAGAAGTATAACCAGGTGAAGTGGCAGTTTTCTGAAGGGACATCTGTGAGTCCCTATGTGACACTCCATCTGGAGGATGCTAGCTAGTAAAGAGACACTGATTAGGTTACTAATAGTATTCTCTACACTCCATTGAAATACATTCTTTTCCTTTGTTAAATTTACTCCATCCAGATACAGCTCCCCGATTCTGGTTGGTCACAATTTCTGGGAAGACTTACTAGAGGAAAGTTAGTGGAACAAATTACAATCTCTGCTGCTGTAGCTAGTGCAAAAGTGTAACTAAAGCCGTTATCTTCCTCCTCCACCATCCATTCTAGTTTCCTTTCCATGGTCCCCTGAGTTTTTGGGAGAACTCGGTGATGAAGCCATCAGGGTCTGGAACTGTATTTTCTTCTGTTGTGTTATTTTCGACTACAGATTCAATGTTTGTTTTTTAATTTTTATTTATTTTTGAAAGAGAGAGAGAGAGCGAGAGTGAGCAGGTGAGGGACAGAGAGAGAGGGAGACACAGAATCTGAAGCAGACTCCAGGCTTTGAGCTGTCAGCGCAGAGCCCAGCGTGGGGCCTGAACGCACGAACCGTGAGACCGTGACCTGAGCAAAAATCAGATGCTGAACCGACTGAGTCACTCAGACATCCCTTTGGTTTTTTCTTTTAAATGTTTATTTTTGAGAGAAGGACAGACAGAGTGTGGGGTGGGGGTGGGAGACAGAGAGGGAGATACAGAATCTGAAGCAGGCTCCAGGCTCTGAGCTGTCAGCACAGAACCCAACACGGGGCTCAAACTCACAAACCGTGAGATCATGACCTGAGCCAAAGTCTGAAGCTTAACCAACTGAGCCACCCAGGAGCCCCCAGATTCAATGTTTTTCATGATTCCAACACAATTAAAAATTTTTCTTCTTTAGTTTTATCAAGTGGTATTTTTCCAGGAATTGGTTCCTTTTAAGGTTTCAAACTTATATAAAATTTTTCATAATATTTCCTTGTTATTTTAATGTTTTCAGTGTCTGCAGAGATGTCCCCCTTCTCATTACAGTTCATTTTATGTTTTATCCCTTTAATTCTTTAGTTTCAGTAGAAGTTACTTTCAAAGAACTTGTTTTGTCTTCACTGATATTCTCCATAGTAAGTTGGTTTTCTCTTTATTTCATTAAGTTTTGCTCTTTTTTCATTCTTTCCTTGGAAATATTTTGGGTTTTTTTTCCCCCAAACTTCTTGAAAAGTTCATTCATTTTTGTCCTTTTTATTCTTTCCATTTTAGTCTGCACATTGTCCTCCAGATGGTACTTAGTATGTGCTCAGAGTTTTGATATGTGGTATTTTAGTCATTTATTTCCAGATGTTTTCCAATTTCCATTGTGATTTCCCCTTTGACTCATAGGTATCTTAGAAATGTGTTTCTTAATTTTCAAACATACAAGTATTTTCTAGTTATCTTTTTTAAGTGATTATGGTCAGTGAGTTCTGTATAATTTTAATCCTTTGAGATTTTTGTTAGGGCTCTTTTTGTGGTCTATTTTTATAAATGTTACATGTGTGCTTGAAAGTAATGTGACTTCGGCAGTTATTGAATTCAAATTTATTAATTATATTCCAATCTTCTTTGTTGTTACTAGTTTATTTTTATCTATTCTAGCTATTACAGAGAGAAATGTGTTAAAATATCCAACTATGGTTATGAATTTGCCTATTTCACCTTTTAATTTTTTGCATTATATCTTTGAGCCCTATTATCAAGTGTACACAAATATGAAGTTATATCTTCCTGGTGAATTAACCTTTTATCATTATGAGGTTGACTTTTTTATCTCTAGTAAAAGAATGGTGGGTTTTTGTTTGTCTGTTTGTCTGTTTGTTTGGAAGAGGGGAGGCCTTAAATTCTATTTTATCTGATACCAGTGTAGCTACACCAACTGTTTTTAGTTAGTCTATGCCAGGTATATCTTTTTCCATCCGTTTCATTTCATCCTTTCTGTGCTGTTTGTTTTAGATTTGTCTTTTATAAGCAGCATGTGGGTTTTGTTTTTTTATCACCTGTTTTTGTCTCTTTGGAAAATTTAGTCTATATTTGTTTAATATAACCACTGATGTATTTAGGTTTACGTCTGTCTTCGTATTTTATGCTTTTAATGTATTTGTCCTGCAAGTACTTCATTTTGTTTTAGCTCTTTCTTCCCTTCTTTTGGGATAGTTTTAGTCACTTGCTCTTTTTCTAGTTTGGACATTTTGCACTTGCTCTTCTTTAATGGTTGCCCTTGAAACTTTAATTTAACCAAAGTTGATAAATTATGGAGTGATAAAATATCCCTATGCTTTTTTTGGATGGTATGGGGACCTTAGACCACTTGATCTCTTATTTATCCCCATCCTGCTTAGTGGTAGACTAGTTGTAACACAGTGTGCCAGCTTTGATTAGACACATATATGGACCCACAGATGGAACAAATGTAATGAGGGAGGAAAAAGTGAGAGAGCAAAGAATTTACTTGAGAAAATGATATGATTTTGTCAGGACTCTGAACTCCCTGAACTCTAAAAAGAAAATCTGTTTGCTTATAAAACTGCATAGCTGGATCCAAGAGTTCAAAAAAATCTTTTTAGGACTATCTCCTCTCCATCTCTCTCAGTCAGCCAGCCAGCCAGCCTTGCTTGTCTTAATCCGGCTTCATTCCTCAGATGACTCTTCTGAGTTGTCCCCATCCCTGGCGGGAGGGATGGGATCTTTTTGATTCTACTTTGGGTCAAGGATGAGGTGGAGGACAGAGGCACTATGAATGACAGCCCCACCTCCAACTGGACTAAATGGAGCGGGAGTGTGTGAAGTTCCTCTAAGGAACCAGAAGAGGAAAGGTGTGCTGGGAGACAAAAGTGACAGCCACCACAGTCCACTGTGCCAAGTAGTGGCCTGGAAGAGTGACATGCAGAAAAAAGAGGTTGTGATCGGAATTAACTCAATTAAACTCTACAAGGAAAAGTGGGAGGACGTCACCTCCTCATGAGCCCACTGACAGGGAAGGAGGAGTCTGGTCAGACCATTCCTTCACCGCCAACCAATGCCAGCGGGTGTTTTGGCATTGTTGGCTGAGGACAGCTTGGTAGTCCACAGCAGCAGAAACGAGGGAGAGCTAGCGTGAACCTGTCTGATATGCGGAGGTGTAATCAACAGGTCAGCCGTGGTACTTGCCATTCCCATGGCCTTTCTAAGAGAAACTTCTACATCCACAACTTCTTTTCACGTCATCCCCACATAACCATGTTTTCTACCATAAGACCTTGCTCTGTCCCTGCTCTCTAGACAGAACTTACTGGGCCAGAGCTGGATGTCAGACCTAAAAACAGCCAATTCCTAGGCTCACCAAGGACCTGTGATATGACATGACCTAGTGGAAAAGAGATGCATGTTCTTAGAAATTTGAACTGGGGATTATAGAAGAGCACTTAGCTACAGAAATGGAAGCTGACATGGTATGTAGAGAGAAGCCATGAGGTAGAGTCAGGCCTTTGAGGAGTCCTGGCTAGCTGGTACTATGAGGAAGCAGAAGCACTGAGGTAGAGAAAAGTGTGTAGAGACTCCAGGTGAAAGGAGATTGGAGCCAGCCCTTGGGGAGCGGCTGAGCCATGTGGTGAGCGAAGACCCACAGGCTAGCTACTGATCCAGCCCTTTCATTCTAGACTCTGGGAGACCCAGCCCTACTGTGGTCCTATTCTATAAAATCCTTTATCCTTAATAGTCCACACAAACCCTTATGATAAATCACCCCCCCACACCCCTTATTTGCACTTGCTGTGATCAGAAGACTCACTAGAACAGATATTCAGAACTTGGGAGCCATGCCCATGTGGTTGAATTTCCATTGCTGCTGATGACTTGTTCTGAAAAGAAAACTCACTCTCTTTGTCATTGGATGGTCAGCAGCTACAAAACTTGTTGGCTCTGTTACAATAAAGAACACACCCACTCTTTGGCCTGGTGTCAGTGTCTGCATTGTTGGCCAGGGAGCTCCCCTCCCTCCATGGTCTCCTTGTTCCTGACCTCACTACAGAAAACCCTAACTTATTGCCTATAATTAATTTTTGTTTCTAAGATGTCGGAAGGTTGGTTCAAATGCATTACAATGAAAGAAAGGCATTTAGGGAAAGAAAAGGGTCCTAGGAGAGAAGGAATTCATCACCATTTATTGTGTGTTTGCTATGTGTCTGGCACGATGTTAAGTGATTTCCATCCATTCCCTCATTTCATCCTCACAACAACTCCCTAAGGTATTATTATCCCCACTTTTATAGATAAGGAAGCTGAGACATAGGATGGTCTGACTCCATTGAATGTGTAATTTCTGGTGTAAAGCAACAATCACTTGGTGTGGAATTGCCTCAAGCTGAGATTGATTAAGGAGAAATGGCTGGGAACGGGTGTGTGGTCGAGTGGGGGGCAGGAGGTGGTGAGAAGGAGCTGGTCAGGTGTTCTCTCTACACACCGTGCCTGCCAAGAGTCCCAGTGCTCTAACACTGAATAATAATTGCAGGATTAAATTCATTCATATTTCATGATCTGTGAGTTTATGTGTCTGCAAAGTGAGGTTAGAAAGTCCTCTACCATGATTTCACAAGTTAAGAACCCCCGAATCTCAGGAAGGGAACCAGGAGGCAGGCTGTTGTAGTGGAAAGAACAGAGACTTTGGACTCAGTCCAGGTTAGGAACCACAGCTGTCTTGCTTACTAACTGAAGAGCAGAGGCACTTTATTCCTGGAACTGTGGATAAGAAGCCACTGCCTCTTAAGTTGTGTTAATTGCTCCTTGAGATAACATAAAAAGCACCTGGTACTTAGTCCTCAACACACCTTTTCCTGCCCCCTCAAGGTCACTTAGTTTATTAGAATCAGGACTAAAACCCAGGTTTTGGGATTCCCACCCCAGTGCACTCTGTAGGTGAACGGCAATGGATGGGCAGTGCATTGAAGGAGGGAGAGAGGGCCCTCAGGGCTCCCAGCCACGCTCAGCACCAAACGCACATCAGAACACAGTGTTCTGGTCTGTGCCATCAAATTTCAAAGCTGAAATAAGAAACAGCTGGTTATTTTTCAGGCTGCTGAAGAGAGCTGAGGTTTGAAGAAATGATGAAAAGCCCAGCTGAGATGTTTGTCATCTTCAAAGTTTTAGGTTTTGTCTCATTTCCAATAGTACATGTGTAGGTATATATGCAGGGCTCTTTCTTGGTTTACAGTATTTTACTCTGTGTGCTTTCAGACTAAAATCCACAGAACTCTAGAAAAGTTTACTTTTATTTGAAGAAAGATCTAAAATCATGAACCTGTTACAACTGCTTAATACATTGTGTAGTTACTTACACTGGTGTTTAGTATGCTTCGTAATGTGAGAAGATATATCTTTTTTCACCCCTTTGTGCATACTAGAGTTCTGAGCTGTTCTAGATCCTCCCCCCCCCCCGCATTTTTTTCTTTATTAAAAGTAAAATTCTTGCCACTTTGACACTGATATGGTCTTCTCTGGGTAGGAAGTAAGTGCATTTTCTTCAGTAAACAATGAAGAACATGAAAGCTGTTTGCATAATGTACAAAGCTGAGTTGTGGAGTCCCCTGTGTTCAAGATTACCCAGTGAGGGAGTCGCAGAACCCAAACTAGAAGACTTTTGAGTCCCTTTTGAGTCCTCTTGTTATGGGGTAGGTTCTTTTGTGCTGGAACTCAGCACAGTTCCCCACTGACTTCCAAGTTAACGAAAGCTCTGTGATCCGATCAGTTGGTCTTTCTTCCTGACTCTTTCAGGCTTCTGGAGCTGCAGCCAGACTGAGCTTCTTCCCATGTACTCAGCCTGGCTAGAGGTTTCTTACCCTGCAGCTTTGTGGACACTCTTTTCCTCTGCCTGTGGTCCCCTTTTCTGCATTCTCTGGATGCCCCAGCCCTACCCATATCTCAGAGTGCAGCTCAGATGCCCGCTCTTGTTAAAAACCTAGTCTTTGGGGTCAGACCTGGTTCACAAGGGGATTCTGCTGCACTCTAGCAAAGTGATTTGGGGTAAGTCATTTGTCACATTAGTTTCTCCCAGACTTAGTTTCTTCATTTGTAAAATGAAGACAGTAATACTTTAGGTCAGTGCTTCTCAATCATAAGTGTGCCCATCAGTGCCCTGGTGATCCTTGTTAAAATGGCAATTCTGATCCATTGGTAATGGGACAGTGCCCAAGATTCGGCATTTCTTTTTTTTTTTTTTTTTAAGTCTTTTTTATTTATTTTGAGAGAGCCAGAAACAGCACAAGTCGGGGAGGGGAGGAAAGAGAGGGAGACAGAGAATCCCAGCACGGAGCCTGACATGGGACTCGAACTCATGAAACCGTGAGCCCATGGCCTGAGCCAAAACCAAGAGTCGGACATTCTACCGACTCCCAAGAGTTGGCATTTCTAACCAGCTTCTAGGTCCTAGGAACAGCATTCTGAGTTGTAGGGCTTTGAAGGAATGTTGAGAGAATAAAATGAAATAATGCATGAAAAATGCTTAATGTGGTGTCCTTCAAATATTTGTGCTTAGTAAATGGTAGCTGTTGCTGTTTTTGTTACCTTCTATTACTATTGGCTGATTTCCCTAGCTGGAGGTCACATTTATAGTCTTTAAACAAAGGCTTTCCCTCTTATGGCAGCTGAGTAATTTTTCACATATACTGTGGTTTTGTGTTTTTTTAGGGGGTTGTTTTTTTGGGTAGAAATACCTTTGTCTCCTACCAGACTTGAGGATAGGATCTTTATCTTATTCCTGATTTGCTCACAGTGTTCACCACACAGTCTTATACATTGTAAGTGTAGACTACGTACTTGGGTTTTATTTACTTATTTTTTTATTCCATAGAGATCTATGTCACAGAAGGAATTCTGTGGCGATTAGTCTCAGCTATTCTAATATACCAGATAATGATGATGGTGATTACTCATTTATTTGGTAAATGTTTATTGAGCGCCTATGACGGGCAAGACAGAGTTCCAGGCATAATACAAAGCAATGATATAAAGTTTCTGCCCTTATGAGACTTGCTCAGGAGAGGTACACAATAAAGAAAAGCATATTATTTAGAAAAAGATAAGCTCCTTGAGAGCAGAGAGTGTGTCTAATTCATCACAATGAATTTCCTCATGGTAGGTATTCAGACACTGAGTCACCTGGCCAGTCTACATCTGCATACACCCTCTGGAGTTTCACACGGGTAGTCCTTGTGGTGTAACGCAGCACTCCCTCATGTCCCTCCCACCCACCCCACAAATCCCCTCACAGAAGCCTAGGTGAAATATATAGATGTTACTAAAAGTTTTAGTCCTGACCCCACCTTGCCTGCCCATCATGACGCACAGCAAACTGGCCAGTATTCACCCCCGATTTCTCTTTTGCTGACTCCTATTCCATTTCATGCCCTTTAGGTGTTAGGCTGGCGAGGACTTGGTCATCAGACTTCTCTCTCTTTCTCTCTAGTGATCTCATCCCATCCCGTGACTTTAAATGTCATTCAGGTCTCTGTTCAAATGTCACTTCTTCAGAGACCTTCCTTGACGACGCTATCTAAAATGGCACATGTGCATGCATACCCCTTAACCTGCTTTATTTCTCCTCATAGCATTTATGCTTTTGTTATTTGTTAAGTTTATTTATTTTGAGAGGGACAGAGAGAGAGAGCGCAAGCCAGGGAAGGGCAGAGAGAGAGAGGACAGAGGATCCAAAGCAGGCTCTGTGCTGAGAGCAGAGCCACCCAGACTCCCCAGTGTTATTATTTTTAAAATGTATTGTCTGTCTCTAAAGGTAGGGACTCTGTCTTGTTTACTGCTTATTAGTACTTAAAACAATGGCTAGCACAACAGTAAACAATCTATGACTATTTGTTGAATAAACGGTTATTTGTCTTTGGAAATTCTCAAAATCCTCATGAGGTGTTGCAGGATAGCCATCATTAGCCTGTTTACAGATGAGGAAATAGGCTCAGAGAAGTTAAAGTATTTGTCTCAAAATCACAGGGCTGGGAAGCAGTAGAGCTTGCTTGTTGAGAACCAAGTCTTAAGGGACTCACCTCCCAGGAGGGCGGCCTCTGCCCACCCACTGAGGCTGGGGACACCAGGTGGCCCAGAGGGTTAGGAGAGTGTCACACAGAAGCCCTAAGTTCTCACACTCTTGGGAACACACAAACAAAGGGAAACAGCTTGAGCCCTACCACAGGACCTGCTCCCTCCTATCCCAAACAAGTGCCCACTGTCGTTTCTCCAGTTCCTTACAGGCTCACACTCCAGATGCATGAGCCCTGGGGGACACTTGTTACTTTTAATTCCATAGCTCAGAGGCCCCAGTGGCAAAAAGGAAGGGCAAAACTTGAATACCTTTTTTTTTTAAGTGTTACCTGGTTATGGAAATCCCTATTGCTGCATGAATCCCCATGGATTAGTGTAAAGATACAGTAAATAAAGCCAAATGGAACAACGGGGAATGGGACTGTTGAATAAAAGGAAATACTCTTTGAGTTCAGAGGGGTTCTGAGGGTAGAATTGTCAGCCTCATTCTAGATTCAGCCCGTGGGGTATTGCTAGCATTGAGGACATGGCCAAGTTTGGAGGAAGGCAAGTGCTGAAGGGTAGAAAATCCCCTGCTGGCATGTCTTCCTTCCCTTGACAGGCCTGCTACGAGACCCTTAGCTTCTTGGAATCCTGAGCAAACTGAAGTTCAATAGTTTCTCTGGCAGGTACCTTTGCCCCAAATCCCCTGGAGACCCTCACATCATCCTAAGGGAAAGAAACTGTCATTTTATATTTGCAAAGTTGTGAATTTCTGCCCTCACCGTTCTACCTGACATACCTCTGCTGGATGAATCTCCTTGAAATGTAGCTCTGATCAGGCCACTCCCCTCCTGAGCAACCTACACTAGACAGAGTACAAGCTTCCAAGTTTGGCATCCAAGGCCTATGCCAAACATGCAACATGTAAAAGAGACCAGAATTCCAGTGGTCCCAGGGTAACAGAACTGAGACTAACTGAGGAAGTAACTAAGAGCTAGATTTTGGCTCAGTTGTAGGAAATACACTGAAGTTGCTGCAGACAAGCCATGGAATGGGCAATCTCATGGTGTCCAAGGGCTTCATACTAGTGCCCTTTAGAGTTTCACATGCTCTATCAGTCGAGAAGGGCTAGGTTATACTGTAGTAACAGTCCCCAGATTCTTAGTGCCTTAACCCAAAACAAAGGATTATATTTTATAAATGGTATGCGTCTATTTTGGGTCAGCATGGGGATTCTGCTTATCCTACCAGAGTAGCCATCATCGCAAATGTTGCCAGTTGCTGTGCCAGAGAAAAACAGAGCTCTGGATGATCTTGCATAGTCGAGAAGTAGCACATACCTCTTCTACTCATAATTCATTGAATGGGACACATGGGTGGATCAGTCGGTTGAGCATCCAACTCTTGATTTCAGCTAAGGTCATGATCCCAGGGTTGTGGAATCGAGCCCCACATGGGGCTCTGTGTTGAGTGTGGAGCCTACTTGGGATTCTCTCTCCTCTCTCTGCCCCACTCCCCAACTAATATATTCTCTCTCTCTCTGTCTGTCTCTGTCTCTGTCTCTCTAAAAAACAAAAAAAAACTCATTGATTAATACTAGCTATGTGGCCCCACCCAACCATAGGAAGGACCGGTGCAATCCTATCAAGTGGCCAGGAGGGGAAACTGGGAATAGTTGGTGAAAAGCACTGATTACCAGCACAAGGTGCATTGGATCTTATTCATTGTTACAGCTGTCCTTTGGGGGTAGTATCAAGGTCTCCAATTTATATATGAGGAAACTGTAGCCCAGGGTATTAAGTGACTTGCTCAAGGTTTCATACAACATGGTCCAGGTCTTCTGACTTCAAGATGATACAGGGAGGGCCGTATCACCCAGAGGGTTGAAAGTTGAGGAGAACCATTCATTGAGGATGCTGCACCAAAGTTTGGAATAGGGGCCCTTTTTATGCATTCACCAGGAAACCTGATAAGCATGCAGATAATTGGTTCCACTCCAAAGATTCTCATTCTGAAGATGCGAAGTGGAGCTAGGAACAGGCCCCAGGTGATTTTGAGGTAGGTGGTCAAGAGTCACATTTTAAGAACCACTGTTATGGGAAGTCTCACCAAGTCTGGTTTAAAAATGTTCTTTCTTAATGTTAATGTTCTGCTTAAGATTCTCTCTCTCCCTCTGCCCCTCTCCTGGCTCATGCTCTCTCTCTGTCTCTCAAAAAAATAAAAGATGTTCTTTCCTTTTGAGCTCTGTAAGCTGCAGTACTCCAATTCTTTCTATCCTAGGTTGTCCATTTTCTATCACTTTTTTCTCATCCCAGTATCCCCCACACTCCATAAGGGCTATATTGACAAAACAAAGGAACCAAGGAATAAAAGGGATTTTTATTATTTAATTTTTTTTATTCACCGTGGAACTTTAAGAATTTCTATACAGGAGTTTCTGTATGGATACAGGAAACTTGAATGGAGAGGGAAGGTCCTTGAAACTGGGTTTACATAGTAAATTTACATAAGTTTACAAAAATAAATTAACTAAAAATTGGGGTGGGGGCATGATGGAAATTGACCTCTACTTATTCGTTTACTTAAAAACACTATTATTAAGCATGTAGTTTGTGCAGGTATTCGATAGTATGTTTGGTTCTTGCTGTAGTCTCTATAATGCAGTTGTGGTGACCCAGTGTATTGCTTATTGATGGACTGCTATGGTAACTGGGAAAACTCATCTGGGATAGAAGTTGATAGTGCTGGGTGCTGTGAGATGTCACATGGGGCATACATACGGTAGGTTGGCTGTTATATAATGAACAAGGTTCAAGTCAGCAGTGAGGTAAGATGTGGTTATCAGGGTGAGTAGTTGTAATTTGGGTATAGTGACCATTAGCAATAGGTCCCAGAGGAGGCCCGACCGGGCAGACCTACAAAAGGCCATATGGGAGTCTCTCACCTGGAAGGCTATACAGGTTAGGTCCCTTAAGGTTAGCTGATCCACTCTCAAACAGCTGTCAGAGTTGTCCCTAGTGGAAGGAAAGAACATCATGGATAAGGCATGTCAGAAAGTACACAGTGTATGGTGCTTCCAGGAAGAACGCCATACAGTTCTAATCAGAGAAGCTAATAACTTGGGAAGTGGGAGGTAGAGACAAAGAACAAGGGGCATAAGAGATAAGTCAAAGCTCTTAATGATCAAAAGATACTCCTTCAAGGGGCGCCTGGGTGGCTCATTTGGTTGAGTGTCGGACTCTTCATTTCAACTCAGGTCATGGTATCATGGTTTGTGAGATCTAGCCTACACTGGGCTCCACGCTGATGGTGCAGCATTCTCTTTCTCTTTTGTGCCCCTCTCTCCTGTGCACCACAAGGCAAAACTCTTGGTTTTCTGCTCAGGTCATGATCTCATGGTTTGTGAGTTCGAGCCCTGTATTGGACTCTGCTCCGACAGTGCGGAACCTGCTTGGGATTCTCTCTCTCCGTCTCTCTGCACCCCCCCTCCTCTCAAAATAGATAAACTTTAAAAAAAGAAGATAACCCTTTGGGAAGAAATGCTTGGGTGGTTGATAATTTACATGCTTTCATATAGGAACTTGTTAAAATGAGGATAATAGTGTTCTTCTGATGATTTTACATTGAAGTGCAAAATAATAAAGAAAAAACAGGCGAAGCAAAGACAGCTTAAAAAGTATTATAAATGAGCTCCTTTTAATAGGGAGCTAAAAAATTGAAAAAGATAAATGTAAACCATATGGGACACAGACGATTAGAGGGGCATCTAGTATTTGAGAGAAGGAGGCTGTATCTGAGCTAGTCACAAGAAAGGGACTGTGTGAAGGGTCAAGACCAGCTAGAAGCAATGTGATAGATGAAGTCACTGAATTCAGAGAACCCTGTACAGGTCACCAAGACCTAATGGAAAAACAGCAAAGTAATTTTGTTGTTGTTATCTTTTTTTTTTTTTTTAATGTTTATTTCTGAGACAGAGAGCATGAATGGAGGAGGGGCCGAGAGAGAGGGAGACACAGAATGGGAAGCAGGCTCCAGGCTCTCAGCTGTCAGCACAGAGTCCGACACAGGGCTTGAACCCATGAACTATGAGATCATGCCTGAGCCAAAATGGGACGTTTAACCAACTAAGCCACCCAGACACCTCTATTGTTGTTATCTTATGAGTGAAGTGAGCCAAAAACAGTTGGAAGAGAGGGGCTAATTGAGACTGAACTACATCTAACCCACTCAGAGTGGCCCTGGCATCAGAGCTCCTTCTTCAGGCAAATGACATCATAATGAGAAGAGCAACATTCAAATTGGGAAATGAGTAATTAGAGGCAGAGCCACCTAAGGTCTGGGAAGAAGTTTGAGAGGGATGTGGAGTGCAAAGATAGGAAGTCGTGAGGGAAAGAAGGAGTTCTGTGAGAGTTAAATATATATAGAAGGGTTAACTTAATCTTACCAAAAGTTCTGCTGACCTGTTTCTTTTCCCATTGACTCTGGTCAAGTCAGTTATGGGTAATAATAAATCATGTAGTTATCTCCTCTGGTTTACTTATTGTCATCATTTCCTGTAAGAACCCAGAACCTGGGAAAAACCAGTCTCAGTCTCGTCGTATCTGGGGAGAGTGGACCTGGTTTTAGAGTATCCTGTCTAATATCCTGTCTAGTATCCTAAACTAGGTATCCTGTTGCTTAGAATGATTTTCTTGTCTGTTCTGTTGCCCTGAATAGTTGGAGTAGAAAAGGGGGTCAGACCAGGTATTGAGCCTTCTGAGGTCAAAGTATCCAGTCCCTATCCCCCAAAGAACCCCTCAATCTAATAGAGGAAATAGAAGTCTACTGAGAGGCCTTAGAAACAGGGTGGAAGTAAACATCATTAATACCCTGGTTGTGGTCTTGAAATAGTGCTTCCATTTAAAGATACCAGGATACGGGTACCTGGGTGACTCAGTTGGTTAAGCATCTGATCATGATCTCGCATCGCAGTTCATGGGTTTGAGCCCGTGTCAGGCTCTGTGCTGACAGCTCACAGCCTGAAGCCTGCTTCAGATTCTGTGTCTCCCTCTCACTGCCCCTCCTCTCTGTCTCTCTGTCTCACTCTCTCTCAAAAATAAATAAACATTTTAAAAATATTAAAAAAATAAAGATACCAGGACAGAAATAAACTCAACTGATTTTTGTCAAAAGTGCAAAAGCAATTCAATGGAGAAAGGATAGTCTTTTCCACAAACAGTGCTGGAACAGTTGGACAACCATAGGCCAAAAAACAACAACAACAACAAAAAAAAACAAAAAACCCAAACCTTCAACCTAAGCCTTACACTTTAATCGAAAATTAAATCAAAATGGATCACAGACCTAAATGTAAAAACTAATATTATAAAACATTTAGGAAAAGCACAGGAGAAAGTCTTCAGGATTCAGAGCTAGGTGAAGTGTTCTTAGACTTGACACCAGAAGCACATTTCATAAAAGGAAAAGTGTCAGAAGCATAGTGCTAGTGTGGTGCTGTCATAAGGGTTAACAAATAGATCCATGAAACAATAAATCACCCAGAAATAGACCCACACTATTGTCATTTGATTTTTGACAAAGGCACCAAAACAAACCAACTGGGGAGAGGAGGTTCTTTTCAGCAAATGGTGTTGGAATAACTGAATACTCACATAAAAAATTAATTTCAATCACTACCTTGTACCATAGCAAAAATTAATTCATGATGGATCATAGATCAAAATGTAAAAATTAAAACCACAAAACTTTTAGAATATGGGGAAATATCTTCATGACATGGGAATTAACAAAGGCTTCTCAGTTAAAAGGAATCATTTTAAAAAGGTGAGGAGTGCCTGGGTGGCTCAGTTGGTTGAGCATCCAACTCTTGGTTTCAGCTCAGGTCATGATCCCAGGGTCGTGGGATTGAGCCCCACATCAAGCTCTGCACTGGGGGTGGAGCCTGCTTAGGATTGTCTCTCTCTCCCTCTGCCCCCTCCCCAACTCATGCTCACATTCTGTCTTTCTCTCTCTCAAATAATTAAAAAATAAAATTAAAAAGGTGAATTAGACTTCATCAAAATTTAAAACTTCTCATCAAATGACACCATTAAGAAAATGAAAAGATAAGCTACAGACTGGGAGAAAATATTCACAGAAATCTGTCTGCCAAAGATTATATTAAAAAGTCCTATAATTGAATAATAAAAAAAAAAAACGCCAACTAGAAAAAAATAAATGTTAACACACTTCTAAAAGGAGATTTATGAATGGCAGTAAGTACATGACAATGTGCTCAACATCATTAGTCATGAGGGAAGTGAGAATTAAAACCAAAATGAGATGCCATTACATCCTCCCGGAATGATAGAATTAGACCAACAACCATAAATGGTAGTGAAGTTGTAAAGCAACAGTATTTCTTACACATTCTCGGTGAGAGTGTAAAATGTGCAACTTCTTTGGAAAAAAGACCCAGCAATTCCATTTGTAGGTATTTACTCAAGAGAAATTAAAACATGTCCACAAAGCACTTGCCTAAGAATACTAACAGCATTATTCATAATCGCCCCAAATTGGAAACAGTTCAGTTTTCCATCTATAGGAGAACTGATTTTTTAAAACTGTGATATATTAATGTACAATGAAATAACTACTGAGCAATAAAAAGGGACGAGCTACTAATACATGCAACAAAATGAATAAGTATCAAAAATGTTATACTAAGCAAAAGAAGTCTTAACACAAAAGAATACATATGGCGTGTTTCCATTTATATGAAATTCTAGAACAGACAAAACTAATCTATAGTAGAAAAGTCACAACAATGGTTGCCTCTTGGGATTTGGGGTAGGAATTGACAGAAGAGTCGTGAGGGAATATTCTATTTTTGATACGGTTTGAGATTATATGCGTGAATGCACTTGTCAAGATTCTGCAGATGTGCACTGTGGCACATCCACACCGTGAAATGTTCCTCAGCTTTACAGAGGAACAAAGTACTGATGCACACAACTTGAATGAATCTCCAGGGAATTATGCAGAGTGCAAAAAAGCCAATCCCAAGAGATTAGGTATTGTATAATTCCATTTACACATATCTTTGAAGTGACACAGTTTTAGAAATGGAAGACAGATGAATGGTTGTCAGGGATTAAGAACAGGGAAGAGGAGTCAACAGGGTGGTAGGTGTGATCATAAAAGAGTAACACGAGGGATCTTGTGTCAGAATTTTTCGGTGTCTTGACTGTGGGAGTGGATACAGGAACCTACACAGGTGGTAAGATTGCATAGAACGTAATACAGACACACAAAAATGAGTACAAGTGAAACGGGAGATCTGATTAAGGTGGTAGATTGTGCCAGTGTCACTATGCTGGCTGTGATCATAGTCTTGCACAATGTTACCACTGAGGGAAACTAGGAATGTATGCAAGAGCTGTCTCTTATTTCTTACAAGTGCATGTGGACCTACAATTATCTACAATTATCTCAATAAAACTTCAAAAAAAAATTCGGGGCACCCCGGGTGGCTCGGTCGGTTAAGCGTCCAACTCTTGATTTCGGCTCAGGTTCATGGGATCGAACCCCATGGCAGGCTCTGCGCTGAGAGCATAGAGGGATTCTCTCTCTCTCTCTCTACCCCTGCCCCACCTGTGCTCTCTCTCCCTCAAAATAAATAAACATTAAAAAAAAAAGCACAAATTCTTAGAGAAATGTCTGATACCATGTCTGGGCAGTAAATGTAAAAAATGAGTCAGGGACATCTTGACACCACATAGCAAGGAAGCTATCAAAGATGACTGAAGTTGTATCAAAAATGACTGAGGAACCAAATTGAGGCCAAAGATGGCTCAATTTGAGCTTCAGTAAGAATAGTAATTTCAGACTTGAACCCTTTAAAATAGGTTTAAAGCCATGAGTTCGTACTAATGGTTTACACACACGCACACACACACACACACGCTAGTTACCTTCAAAGAATAACAGGGAACTAGTTCTTTGTCTTGCAACCTGGAAAATAAAAGGAAAGAGGCCTTTCCTAAGTGTACAGTAAAATTGGATAACCAAATGTTAGATGAGGAGCAGCATCTCCTAATGCAATTACTTCAGCAAAGAAATGAACCCAGTGATACAGTTAGTAGAGCATCACCATTTTGTTACCGCCAATAAATTTATGTATCTAAGCATTGGGCATTGGTGAATATGAACATCAAAAAAGAGACAGCCAGGATTGTGGATACTTTATGATAAAAAGACACAATGCCACTGGTAGCCTTGCTAAAGAGATCAAACCTGAGCCTGCTGAAGCCTCTGGATCCAGCTGCCAATATGCAGGAAATCCAGACGACAGGGTAACAAATTGAACTCTTGAGAAAGCATATAGTCAGCAAAATTCAGACCGAGAAACTGGTCAGATGGTTGAGGTTCTTCGACATGCAACTTGTAAAAAAAAGGGGGGGGGGGCAGGAGGATGGATGGAGAACCTGTGGGTGGAACGAGAATCAAACACACATCAACCTAAAAACCTGAGGGCAAAACAGATTCTAGTATCTAAGGAGACATACTTAGGTGGTAAAAGCACAAAGACCTAAGGAAGTGATTACTACAGAATCAAGAATATGTGTATCTTTGTGGGGAGGATCGCAATGGGGCACATGGGGAGGCTTCTAGAGTGGCTGACAAAATTCTGGTTTGTTTTTAACATTTTTTTTAAGTAATCTTGAATTCACAGCCCTGAGAGCAAGAGTCACATGCTCCACTTACTGAGTGGGCCAGGCTCCCCAAAATTCTGTTTTTTGATATAGGTTAGTAGGATGTTTGCCTTGTAAAACAATTCACTAAACTCTACATTTGCTCTGTGTAATCCATTTTGATTTACACTTTTTTTTTAAGTTTATTTATTTTGAGAGAGAGCACACTTGCACGAGAAGTAAAGGGGAGGGAGGGAGAGAGGGAGGGAGGGAGGGAAGGAGAGAGAGAGAGAGAGAGAGAGAGAGAGAGAGATTGATTGATTGATTCCTAAGCAGCTCCATGCTGTCAATGCAGGGACCATACTCACAAACCATGAGATCATGACCTGAGAGGAAACCAAGAGTCAGAAGCTTAACCAAGTGAACCATGCAGGCACCCCTTGATTTACACTTTAAAAAGGCTGTGATAGAACAGTTCTCAGATGGCTGTGGGGTGCCAGAGGAGCCACTAAATGTTTGAGGAGAGAGGATGAAGAAAGGCCCTCTGAACAAGGTGGTGTTGGGAGAGTAGCATAGATGGGACAAATGTCAGTGCTGAGGCTTGAGAAATAGATAAGCTCATGACCTGTCATCTGTACTAGGTTTTATCCTGGAAGCCATGGGGAGCCATTGAGGAATTCTAAGCTGACAAGTGGCATGACCAGGTTTATATTTTAAAAAGATTCCATTGGTGGCTGAATGTGAAGTGGATTGAATGGAGGAGGCGGGGCTGGTTCCAGGGAGACCAGCTGAGAATCACCTGTAGTAATCCAAACTAAAGATGGTGAAGCCAGAAACAGCATGGTGACAGAAAGTGGAGAGAGGAAAGGACTGATTTGAGAGTGCTAAAGGAGGTGGAAATACCAGACTCGAGAGACTATCTGGGACAGAAGTAGAGAAAAGAAATCAGTTACCAACAGGAGCAGTGGAAGATGATGGTGCCATTAATTGGGACATGGAATAAAGGTGGTAGAACAGGGGTGGAGAGATGATAATCTATACTATTTTTTAAATTGAGATAGTTTGCATACAATAAAATGCACAAAACAGAAGCATACAATGCAGTGAGTTTTTTCAGATGTCTGCACCCATGTGACTCACGTACCAGTGAAGATGTAAATATTTCCTTCACTCCTGAAGTTTCTTTGTGACCCCTTCAAGCACTGTTCTGATTTTTTTTTTAAGTTTATTTTTATTTTGTGGGGGGGGGGGTGGGGAGGGAGAGAATCCCAAGCAGGCTCCACTCTGTCAATGCAGAGCCTGAGGCAGTGCTCAGTCTCATGAACCGTGAGATTATGACCTGAGGCGATCAAGAGGCAGCCGGTCAACCAACTGAGCCACCCAGGCACCCCAAGCACTGTTCTGATTTTTATCACTATAGATTATTTTGGCTGTTTTTGAACTTTACCTGTGTGGAATCATACAATACGTTGTCTTTTGTGACTGGTTTCTTTTGCTTAACATATTTTTGTGGCTCACCTGTCTATTGTATATGTCAGTAATTCATCTCCTTACCTGCTGAATAGTATTGCGTTGCATGAATACACCACAATTTGTTTATCTACTCTTCTGGTGATGGTCATTTGGGTTGTTTTCCAGTTTTTTGTTTGGTTATTTTACTATTATGAATAAAGCCTCTGTAAACATTCTGATATAAGTCTTTTCATAGGTGTACATTTTCATTTATCTCCAGTAAATATCTAGGTCGTAGCATAGGTGTATGTTTAATGACAGAAGAGACTACTAGCTTTCTAAAGTGATTATAGTATTTTATGCTCCTACCACAATGTGTGAGAGTTCTAGTTGCTTCACATCTTGGTGCTTTGATGCCTTTAGGGTTTTCAGTTTCAGCCATTGTAGTGAGTGTAACACACACATCTCTGTCATTATAGTTTTAATATAAATCAAGTAATGAATACTAATGATGTTGAACAGCTCTTCTTGAACTTTTTGGCCATTAGTTTTTCTTTCGTGAAGTTTCTGTTCAAATCTTTGCCTGTTTTTTGTTGGATTGTTGTTGGTGTTGTTGTTGAGCTGTAGGATTTCTTGATCTTTTCTGGATACAAGCCCTTTGTCCTATACATGCACTGCAAATATTCTCTCCTGTTCTTTAATTTATCTTTTCATTTTTTTTCATTTCTTAATTTTTTTTTTTTTTTTTTTTTTTTGAGAGAGAGAATGTGTGCATGTTCACGGATGGGGGAGGGCGGTGCAGAGAGAGAGAATCCCAAGCACTGGGATTCTCTGCACTGACAGTGCAGAGCCTGACACTGGGCTTGATCCCATGAACTGAGAGATCACAACCTTAGTTGGACACTCAACTGACTGAGCCACCCTGGTGCCCCAGTCTTTTCATTTTCTTAATAATGCCTTTTGATGAGCAGAAAATTTTAATTTTGAGATAAATTTTAATTTATTGATTTTTGTCTTTTTATGATTAGTACCTTTTGTGCTCTCAGAAATCTTTGCCTATCCCAAGGTTGCATATTTTCTTATGTTTTCTTCTAGAAGCTTTATAGATTTGTTTTTTGTGCTGAGGTCTAAAATCAGTCTTAAATTTTTGTATATGGTATGGGTCAAAAGTTCTATTTTTCATATGCAGGTCAAGTTTCCCAACACCATTTGATGAAGACTTTTGTTTATCCATTGAATTGCATTGATATTTTGTCAAAAGTTAGTTGCTCAGTACACATATTTGTTCTGAACTCTATTTTCCTCATGCCCATACCACACTGTCTTGTGGCTGACGTGTTGAGGGAGTCTAGATTATGTTGTCTTTTTGTTTTTGTTGAGTGTTAAATTGTATTCTAACAGTTCAGTTACTGGCAGAACGCTTTGATCCTATCAGGCTTGCTTTTATTCTTCCAATTTGAATACGTCCCTGTGGTATATACTTTCTGAGTCTCGGTGTGAGACTCCATATTCTGGACTGGACTTCCATTGGCTCCCAGCTCTGTATGATCTCTAGTACCCCCATTTACCCTGTAGTAGGTGATCTCTACTAGGTCCCATGAAGACTTGCCCTGTGCTCGTGCAGTCCAGCCTTGAGCCAAGAAACTGCCCACCCACCTCACCCTGCCTCACAGATTCCAGGCACTCAAGCATCACAGAACTCAGATCTTCCTGCTCAGTGAGACTGCCACTCTGCTTGGGTATCGTCTCTCTACCCCACTATGAGAAGGTGCCCTGAGTGAAAGCTAGAACAGTCACACGCTCCCCTCCTGTGTTTCCCTTCTCTCCAAGAATACAGCCCTGCACAGCTTGCTGTTCAGTGCCTGAAACCATATATTCAGAGCAACTTTATAGGTTTTTTTTTTTAAGTTTGTTTATTTTGGGAGAGAGAGTTGGGGGGAGGGGGAGAAGGAGAGAGAGAATCCCAAGCAGTCTCCACACTCAGCATGGAGCCTGACACAGGGCTTGATCTCATGACTTTGAGATCATGACCTGAGCCAAATTCAAGAGTCAGGTGTTTAATCAACTGAGCCACCCAGGTGCCCCCAGAGCAACTTTATAGTTTTTCATGACAGGAGGGAGAATCTAGTTCCAGTTATTTTGTCATGGCCAGAATGGAAGTTGAGGTTCTGGTTTGGATACAATGCTGAATTTTTAGTATCTGTGGAACATACAGATAGAAATGCTCAACAGGCAATTGGTACCCATGTATGGAAGGCCTGAGAGAGACTATTGGGGCTAGAGATTCAGATTTTGTAGTTGAAGCCAAGGGATATGATCACCTAGCTATACTTACTTTCTTACAATAGTTAGAGAAGGAGGGAAGAACAATTTTCTGGGGGTGCCTGGGTGGCTCAGTCTTAGCTTAAAGCATTTGGCTTCGGCTCAGGTCATGAGCTCATGGTTCATGAGTCAAGCCCCACATTGGGCTCTCTGCTATCAGCTTGGAGCCTGCTTCAGATCCTCTGTCCTTTCTCTCTCTACCCCTCCCCCTCTAGTTCTCTCTCTCTCTCTCACTCTTGCTCTCTTGAAATGAATAAAAAAAAAAAAAAAAAAAAAAAAACACTTTTCTCTTAAAAAGCCTAAGAGGTATGGCTAAAGAAGGAAGTGAGGAACAGGACATGGGTGTCACAGAGACCCATTCACACTGTGAATAAAGCAGTGTTCATTTGAGAGTGACAGCTATCAAGAGCCCAGTCTTTGCTCTGTAATGCTTACCAGTCCAGAGCCCAGCTTTTCTCCATTGCTGCTGAGGACTTAGTAAAGTGTCACTGGGTGATCATTATAGAAAAACCTACCTACCCAGACCCTCATTCCAATCTGTAAAGGTAAAGTCACACCTGTCATGATGACGCTCAGAGATCTTGCAGGCATAATCACACATTTGTGCTTCTAGCCTTCCTGGGCCTAGATAGGTGACAGGTATGATCATCATTTTCATAAAATGGGGAGGAAAACCAAGGCCCTGAAGAGGTTAACAACTGGATTACAGTTGGCTGTGAAGTCTGCCCTATTTCCAGTTTGAGTTTCTAGTTGTCTAGAGCCTTTATAGGGTTTCAGACTTGGAAGTTGCTCTAGGTCATCTAACACAGTCCTCTTGTTTTTTTTAGGTGGGGAAATTGACATTCATAAATGAGAGGGCTTTAGCTAGGTATAAATGACAGAAATTCAATGAAGCCAACTTAACCAAAAAGGAGAATTTATCACAAGAGCACAGAGCTAGCTGATGGAATTCAAAAGGCAAGGATAAAGCTGAGCCTTAAGCATAGGCTGGAGCCGTGACCTGGAGTGCCATAGAGGAACTGGCATGGTTTCTGCCCTTTTCTCTGCTCATTTCTTTGTCTCCAATTCGTTCTTCTCTCAATATAGACTAGCTTCTTCTGCCCTCCCCCCCCCCCCCCCCCTCCCGCAAAGAAAATGGTCATTAGCAACTCTTCCTGAGTTTATGGCTCAGGAAAGAAGCCTTTCATTCTTCTCCATTCAGGAAAGAAGTCAACCTGATTCTAGAATTGCAAATCCTATTCCAGTGGAGACTTCAGTGGTCCAGTTGGAGCCATCCAGCATCCCAACTATATGCTGCTAAGGGCCTGGGGAGTAGTGTTCCACAGACAGAGCTACCAGGGAGCTCTGCATCTCTAAACATGTGGGGTAAATTGTTGTTGGGGCAGAAAGCAAGGGCGCAGATGGCTGGGCAGCCAGCATGGTAGGTGTTTAGGACACAGGGTTGCATCAGTAACCAGCCACAGAGCCAGGACCAAAACTCACAGCCTGACCCAGCATCAGTCTTTCCTGAGGCTGCCTCACATGGGAGTACAGTGTAATTATGTGATCTGGTAATGAAGAGAGGCAGACAGACGGACACTCACTCCCTCAGTTCTCATTCCTCTTGCTGTGAAGAAATAGAGGTCCCTTCCCTGGGAGTCTGGGAAGTCCAGAGCTCTAGGACTAGAACAGTGAAAGGTGGGTTCCCTCTGTATTAGTCCAAAACCTTGCTACAAGTCATAGAAACCCAAATCAAGCTAACTTGAGCAAAAAAGGGAATTTATTAGAAGGCCATTGAGGTACCTCCTGGAAGTGAGGAAAGAACTGCATATGCCAGAGCAGCTTCAGGAGTCTGGAGTCAGTACCTCCAGGACACATATACGTGTGATCGCTTTTTTTCTTTCTTTCTCAATTTTCATCTTTCATCTCCTCATCTCTGCCTGGCTCTGGTACCCACAAGGTTCTTTCCACAAGTGGGGAATATGGCTGAACAGCAGCTTGGGGGTTATATCCTTACAGTTTCTGACCAAGAGAAAAGAGAGTCTTGCCTGTTGATTCCAGGTGGAACAATCGCAGAGGAGGATTCTGATTGAGGGGATGGAGCTCTATGATTGGCTGGGCCCTGTTCTCTTGCACACCCTTGGGGTCACGAGAAGGCAGGGAATATTTTAAGAAGAAGAACTGTAAGAGGGGTCAACAAAAACCTCTTTGGTTTTGTGTTTGCTCCCAGGTGACCATGGAGGCCGGCGGTCTCCCCTTGGAGCTGTGGCGCATGATCTTAGCCTATCTGCACCTTCCCGACCTGGGCCGTTGCAGCCTGGTGTGCAGAGCCTGGTATGACCTGATCCTCAGTCTCGACAGCACCCGCTGGCGGCAGCTGTGTCTGGGATGCACCGAATGCCGCCACCCAAACTGGCCCAACCAGCCCGATGTGGAGCCTGAGTCTTGGAGGGAGGCCTTCAAGCAACATTACCTTGCCTCTAAGACATGGACCAAGAATGCCCTGGACTTGGAGTCCTCTGTCTGCTTTTCTCTATTTCGCCGGAGGAGGGAACGCCGTACCCTGAGTGTTGGGCCAGGCCATGAGTTTGACAGCCTGGGCAGTGCCTTGGCCATGGCTAGCCTGTATGACCGAATTGTGCTATTCCCAGGTGTGTATGAAGAGCAAGGTGAAATCATCCTGAAGGTACCCGTGGAGATCGTAGGCCACGGGAAGTTGGGTGAAGTGGCCCTGCTAGCCAGCATTGATCAGCACTGCTCCACCACACGCCTGTGCAACCTTGTCTTCATGCCGGCCTGGTTCTCCCCTTTCATGTTTAAGGTGGGTGTCCATATCCAGGTGGCCTCTCCAGTCCTGACCCTGGGCTTTGGCCTCTTTTTAGTGGGTTTGCAACCCCTTTTTGTTGGAATTAAGAGTTTTGTCGTTATTCCTGTAACACGCTCCTCTGCACCAGTTAAGAAATGGGCACAGTAACAATCAACATTCTGCTTTATTCGTGGCAAAACTGTATTAAAAAATAAGCCAAGGACTCAGAACCCGAACTGCTTTATACTCCTCTTCCCCACTGGATGCACTTGAACCACAGGGGAGTAGCTAGGTGGGAAAGCCAGGTCTGGGAGTATGCCACATGGTCGCAGGAAGCAGAGAACAACACTTCATGCTCAGAGATAGGCAAAGCCAGGGGAGGCTATGCAAGACCAATGACCTTTAGCATGTCAGCCCCACCCTGTGAAGGAGGATCAAGGAAGGTCAGGCTTTCACCAAGAGTGACTTGAGAGAGGCTCAGGAAATACCAGCCCAACACATATCCTCTGGTAACACAGAGCACACAGGCTGTATTCAAAGCAAAGTATGCATTGACACGTTGGTAGGTCCTGGCAGAGCGGTTTACAGCTTTACCTTGCATAGAAACATTGTAATATGTAAACTTTGTACCTAATCAATAATAATTATGTTGCCACTATTCTACCAGTAACAACAAATTGTCCCTCAAGTTTGTAATGATCGCTATACTACCAGTCGTTTATGGTGCCCTGACTGTGTGCCTGGCATATGCTTTACAGCCATTAGTAAGATGTGTAGTGTCATCCGGTTTTATAGATGAGCAAACTGAGGCTCAGCAAGATTAAGTGACATAGTAAGAGACAGAGCTAGGATCCAAAGCCTATATTGATAATCTAGGTGACTTTGCATCGGTGACTTCATTTGATCCCCACAACAAACATTCGTGGTAGGTAGTACACGTGGGATCCCCATTTTGCAGATGAGGGGCACTAAAAAGCTCAGAGATGCTGCTAAGTAACTTTCTCAAATGCATAATTAGTGAAGTTAGAACTCAAATCCAGAACTCAAATTGTAAGCCCCTTTGAAGTTACATTGTGTTGGATTCCTTGGAAACCTAAAAGCCTACTTTTTAGGCCTAGATTGTTTCAGAAGGACTGATGAACGATTCCTATGTGGGTCTGTAGACCCAGAATAAAGTTTGATTCCAGACCTTCGATGTTTCCATTTACTCTGAGGGTAAAATGTTGGTTTCAGCCTCTCCTTCCCCCTTAGAAGTGCAGCTGCAGACCCTCATAGGGTGGGGGCCTGGCCTTAACACTTCTCTGTAGCCCAGCCCACCATCTGGCTTAATGCTTGGCATGTATCAGTGCTCCACTGGTGATTGTCTTTTAACTGAAAACAGGACAGGGGCTAGGATGACCTTGCCTGAAAAATGCAAAGGCCAGAGTGATTTCACAGCAGTTTTCAGTGACTTCTGAGGAGAACCCTAACAACAGCTGTGCATCTCCAGAGAGCTGGTGTTCATCTACAGAGAGGACCAAGTAAAAGAAAATAGACTTAAATTGCAGCTAGAAAAAATTAACTTAGCCATAAGGAAGAATTTACAGAGGTTAAGGCAAGTAAGGTCCAGGCCAGGCTCTCAAGGGTGGTCACTGCTAGAGAATGTAGAAACTGTTCATGGGGTGGATGTGTCTGGATCACTCAGTGGAATCATGGAACATTCCCTCATTTTACAGTTCAAATCCATCTGGTGGCATTTAGCATGAAATCCAGAAACAGTTACTTTTCAGGAATACAGAGTGGCTGGGCTTCTCAGTCAGGCCTGGGAGCTGAGGGGCTCAGGGGAGTGGTGCTGTGGGGTTCAGCACTTCCCTCCCCGAGAAGAGTCTCTGTCCTTTGTGTCCCTGACCCCAGGTAATGATAGCTAATTTTTATTAGGTGCCAACTTTGTATCTGGCTCTCCGCCTTTTGCTTCATTAGCTGGTAAGCCCCCTATTGCAGACAAAGAAACTGAGCCTCAGAGAGGTGAAGTCCTATCCAAGGTAACATACTTGAAAGAGGCAGAGATGGGAGTGCCCCATGCAGTCAGACTCCAGAGCCCATCTTAACCACTGCTCAGTGCTGCCCAGCTGTGGCAGCATACCTCATCCCCCTCTTTAGGGACGTAGCCTGCTGTCCTTTGCTGTACTCCCTGCTATGTTCCAGTTGCCAGACAGGCTGGATTCTTTCCCAGTACCTGTGGCTGGGCATCCCGTACTGCCTGCCCCAGCCCAGGCAGGGCTTAGCCCCTCCTGGCCTGTCCTTCTGTTAGCCCTCAGGGTTCTGCCTGGTTCTGTCCTAAGTTCAGACACCAAGCTGATGCTCTGTGGGGTGCTGCAGGGCTGAGAGAAGATGGTGAATGGAAAGTGGGCTGAAGGGTTGAGACCTAGCACAACACCTCGTGACCTCACACTTCCTTCACATAACCGAGATACCACTTTAGGATTCCTCGCCCTTCAGGGGTCACAGTAAACTCATGCTCAAATCCCAACCAGTTCTTGTGTTTCTCTCAGTTCAAAGCTGTCCCTGTTATTCCGTATCACCTCTATAGTGACATTCCTTCTCCTGGTTACCATTGATCCATTTCACACAGCATCCTTCTGAGCATTCAGCTTCTTCCCTCTTCCCCATCCTTACCCCTCAAAGTTTATGTTCTCACTAAGCATTTCTTGAGTATTGGGAGAATTTACTTCATATTTGAGGTCTTTAGGAAGAGCCCTGCTGCACAGCGTGAACTTTTTCCTGCCATTATCCATTTCTACTTTCATCCCCCTCCCTTTGGGATTAGAAGGAGGAAAAGGCAGGCAACTCCAAATTTTCACTGCTCTGATGCAGTGCAGCTTCCTGTCCGGGGGCCTGACACATGCCCTGGGCGGGGGGTTGGGGGGCGGAGGATAGGATCAGCAGGACAAATGACCTCTCCGTGCTCCACCCTCCTTAAAGAGCAGTTAGAGTACTGCCTAACAAAGTAATTCTCATCCCTGTTTTATCCACTCTCTCTTTTTTATTCCTCAGACAACATCGGGTCATGTCCAATTTGACAACTGCAACTTTGAGAATGGGCATATCCAGGTCCATGGCCCAGGCACCTGCCAAGTGAAGTTTTGCACCTTCAAAAACACCCATGTTTTCCTGCACAATGTGCCCCTGTGTGTCCTGGAAAACTGTGAATTTGTGGGCAGTGAAAACAACTCTGTGACTGTGGAGGGCCACCCATCTGCAGACAAGAACTGGGCCTACAAGTATCTACTAGGGCTTATCAAGTCCTCTCCCAGTGTGCTACCCACAGAGGATTCTGACTCTTTAATGTCCCTGGACCTGGAGAGCAGGGACCAGGCTTGGAGCCCAAGGACCTGTGACATTGTCATTGAAGGCAGCCAAAGCCCTACCAGCCCAGCTTCTACCTCCCCAAAGCCAGGCTCCAAGGCTGGCTCACAGGAGGCAGAGGTGGGCAGTGATGGGGAAAGGGTGGCCCAGACCCCAGACAGCAGCGATGGAGGCCTGAGTCCTAGTGGTGAGGATGAGGACGAGGACCAGCTCACATACAGACTGTCCTACCAAGTGCAAGGCCCACGCCCTGTACTGGGGGGCTCCTTTCTAGGCCCACCACTTCCAGGAGCATCCATTCAGCTGCCCAGTTGCCTAGTGCTGAACTCTCTGCAGCAGGAGCTGCAGAAGGACAAGGAGGCCATGGCACTGGCCAGCTCCGTGCAGGGCTGCCTCATCCGCAAGTGCCTCTTCCGGGACGGAAAGGGAGGCGTCTTCGTTTGCTCCTATGGCCGAGCCAAGATGGAAGGAAACATCTTCCGGAACCTGACTTATGCAGTGCGGTGTATACATAACAGCAAGGTGCTGTCATAAGGCTCACTCTGCAAATTCATGAGGCCTTCCTGGGTCACTAGGAACATGATTTTGATTGATGAGATAGGCTCCTGTGGCTATACATAGGAAGGCTATTTTTTTTAAAGCATCTTTATACAAGCTTCTAACACACCCTTATCTTATGTTCCATCATCTGGTTTGGATAGAGCAGAAACTATTGTTCCCATTTTACAGAAGAGGAAACAGGGCCCAGAGGGGGAATGTGACTTACTCAGGGTCACACAGCAAGTTAGTGGCAGAACTGAGACTAGAACCCAGGTCTTCCAACTCCTTTTGCTATGTCATGCTGCTTTCAACCATGTCCCCCTAGTCCTAGAAGAAGGAACAAGGGCTCTTTAGCTGGATGAGAGAAAATTGAGGGACATATGATTACTGGCTTTGATCCAAACCAGAGAAGGCTCCCCAGAAGAGGTGTCTAAGCTGTAGGATGAGTAGTGGACAGCCAAGGAAAATAGTGTGCATGTGGTGAAAAGGGGGTACAGAGTGAGGGCATTCTAGGCAGCCAGAACATTCTGCACTGGGGCCTGGGTGTGGGGCTGAATTCAACAGTGTTCTGGGGAGGGAAGAGTGGTTGGAAATGAGGCAGGGGAGACGAGCAGAAGCCACCTTGCCCAGGGCCTGAAAAGCCCCTTTGAGATATTTGGACTTTATGCTAAGTCCATCCTGCCCCTGATACTGTCATCACCCTGCAGGCTCTTCAGGGTGCCGCAGGACAGTCTACAGATCCTGCAAGCCACTGAGCCCAGGAACAGCCTCTCAGAGGAAAGACATGGCCTTTTGGAAGAAAGCATGGCCTAGCTCCTGAGTTTGAATCTTGCCTCTCCTCTGATCCACCATGAGCATTACCGTCCTCTTCTGTAGAATGGAAACAAGCTTCCCTGACTTGCCTCTCTCACTGGGGTTTGTGAGGATCCGGTACCTTAATATTGCCAAAGCACCTAGTAAGCTGAGGGGCACTGCACATGTGTCACATGGGAGTCTTGCAGATCTCTGCAGCCTTCTAGAACAGTTAGCAGCAATTGCATTTAATTGCATTTTGCCCAGTCCACTTCCAAAGAGGATTTTAGATGATGTTACCAGGAAAGCACAATATCAGCCTATAGAAAATAAGAGATAATGGTCAGATAAAAAGGATAGGTGATAGTTTTGCTCTCAGGTACCGCGATGATAGGATCTGGTCTGAGCCCTCCAGGAGGGTCTCCCCCCCACCCTCCCACCTAGTATACTTACCAGGGATATGGCTTCTGAGTCAAATTCTGGCTCTGCCCCTTATTAGCTATGTGTCCTTTGGACTAATGATACTACCTGTCTCCAAGGTGCAGTAAGGATGAACTAAGGTCATATATATAAAGTGCTTAGTAGTATGTCTGGCACATAGCAAGTGCTCAACAAATGTTTTTTGTTTATTTTTTTAAAGTCCGGTGTGAGAGATGCTATGATGGAGGTACCATGGGTGGCATAGGAGCCCAGCCTCAGGGAAAGGTCTCTTGGAGAAGCAGTGCCCAGGCTGAGCTTCCCAGGAGGAGTAGGAGTTGGCAAGGGGAGGCTATGAGACCGTGGAGGTGTGTGTGTGAAGGCCCAGATGTGAGAAAGGACAGCACGCATTTAGGGAGTTGCAAGTAACTCAGACGGCCAGAGGTTGAGGGGAGGCTGTGAGATAAGGGAGTCAGCTAGCTGAGGCACAGAGGTCTTGCCACAGAGATTGGAGTTTGCCATGAGGCAATGGGAACTCGCCGACAGATTTTAAGCAGAAAACTATGGTCAGATCTGTATGTGAAGAGCTCATGCTGTCAGCTTTCTGGAGAATGGAATGGAGGGGAACTAGGCAAGAGGCAAGATCAATGAGGGGCAGTGGAGAATTGTGATTCAGAAACAGGAGGGGACAGGGCAGTCTGAAGAGGTAGGAAGGAGGGCTTTAGGAGGGAGTAGTCAAAGCCCTGAGGCCTAGATTTCTGGCCTGAGTGGCTGAGACAATAGCAGGAACATGGGAGATTAGGACATGAAGAGAGATGCTGAGTTCAGTTCCAGGCATGCTGAGTTTGGAGCATTTCTGACACCTAGCAGAGGTGCTGTCTGGTTTCCTGGGTCTGGGGCTTTGGAGAGAGATGCACCCTGCCATGCAGACTTGGGAGCAGGTGGTAGCTGGGAGTCATCGAAAAGGAGAAATGAAAAGTTACACAGCCTTACTTGGAGCTCTTTTGAACTGTTGCTTCCAGAGGCTTTGGGAAGAAATTGTGCAGCCTGTAGTTCCTTGTGAGTCTCTAGCAAGGAACCTGAGAAACTGATATTCCTGATTTTTGACTTAAAAAAAAAAAAAATCCATGGTTTCTCATGAGTACCCAGCATCAGGTACAATTATATGCTAAGTGGCATTCATACAAGCAGGAGCTGTGGGCGTGCAGGGAGTGCAGGACCTGCTGAGCTAGTCCCATGCCTAGAAGCAAAGCCTTGATCCAGTGGCCAGAGGGCAGCCACCCTTCCCTGCCTCCTAGAACATCTCCAGGAGAGTAAGGCTGGCAGAAAGCCCAGTTGCTTGGGACTCCACAAAGAAAACTGTGATGTTTTTCTTGCTGTTTTGTGTATCTTACCATTTTTAGTTGAAAGTCAAGTATCTGGGAAAGTAGAGATTGAGGTCAATCACATTTATGTGTGGAAATGGGCACACTTCTTCTCATGCTAGGCCTTTAGAGGGCCAGGTTTGGGGTCAGTCTAGTCAGGATTAAGCTAGTTCAGGTTTTGTTGTTATGATTATCCTCAGCATTCTTCATGTTCTTCTTTACCTTGTGCTGGTTTTTTCCTCTGCTTTTAGGGTCTTCTCTTTGTTTCTTGGGGGGCTGGGCGGGGGGCTGTTTCCATGGTCTCACCCTTCCCAGCAGATTGTGGTCACTTGTGGCTCTGGGCTGGTGGGAGGTTTTCTCCTGTGTCCCAGTTTGTCCTTAGTCTTAGGCAGGTGCTGTGTCTATGGGTCTTGGAAGTAGGCACTTTCCAATGGTCCTGCCTCATCCCCAGCATTAGGGAGGTTCTAAATATCTGAGCCCAAGATGGGGTTTTCTCTTTCCCTTCCATGACAGGGTTTGCTGCCCTTCCCCCTACTGCTGAAGACTTGTTCTACAGGGAAGTTGGGGAGAAAATTCAAAGAGGGGCTTATTACTTTCCCTACAGTAGTAGCTGCTCTCCTTTTCCCCCATGTCTGTCCTCAGTCTCTTGTCCTGTCCCCCGGTCTTTCCTTGTGAGCCTCTCACGAGGTCTCTGGAGAAGTGGACATACCTACTCCCAGGGCTTCTGCACTGTCACACTGGTTCACACTTGGCCTTCAGCAATGCACTGAACCCTGTAGCTGAATCCTTACCGGTTCATGTGGCTCCATATGCAGCTGTGCAGGCAAGTGCTCCCATCTTGTCTCCTGGGAGGTGCCTGTTTTCCTTGGATTTCAGGCTTGTTGGCCACCCTGCAACCTCAGTTTTCTGACACGTTCAAGAAAGGCTATATTTTTGTGCATTATCTGATTCTGTTCTTGTGGGGGGTGGGGGGGGGGGGGGGGAGCAGTGACTGCTCTGGTCAGCATTCTCTGTCCTAAACAGCTTCCCTTTGAAACTGGACTTCCATTGTACCTTACCCTCCTAGACATTTTATTTTATTTTATTTTATTTTATTTATTTTATTTTATTTTATTTTATTTTATTTTATTTTATTTTATGTTTATTTTTGAGAGAGACAGAGACAGAGTGCAAGCAGGGCAGGGGCAGAGAAAGAAGGAGACACAGATCTGAAGCAGGCTCCAGGCTCTGAGCCACCAGCACTGAGCCCGACATAGGGCTTGAACTCACAAACTGTGAGATCACGACCTGAGCCAAAGTCAGACGCTTAACCAACTGAGCCACCCAGGCACCCCTAGACTTTTATTTTAATGTAGTCTATTATTTACTAGTAGTGCACAGTTTATCCTGATATAATATGTTTTTACTATTAATACGCAATTGCTTAGAACAATACAAATATATTCTGAATCTTTTAAGTATAACCTGTTAAGTATAACCTATAGGTAATAACCTATTAAGTATAAAAAGAAAATGTAAATGGCAATCATCCCCTTAAATAAGCTCTGTGCTGGGTTGTAGTACCTTGTTTAAATGCTTCCTTGTACCAATGCTTCTTATGTTTCCCTTAGAACTCCAAACTAAGGAGCACTCCAGGATAATACACTCAAGAAAGATTCAGAATGGATAAGAATAGGCCTTTGTCTTATAAAGTGAAAGGGAAAGTGGGGAGGTTATCCTCAGGTGCTTTCTCAAGCAGGTGAAGTTTATTTTATTGTTATTTATTTATTTATTTTTTGTTATGTTATGTTATTAAACTTTATTTTGAGAGAGAGCAAGCGTGAGTGGGGCATGGGCAGAGAGAGAGAATTCTAACAGCGTTGACAGCCCCAGAGCCAGACACAGGGCTCGATCTCATGAACCGTGAGATCATGACCTGAGCAGAAATCAAGAGTCAGACACTTAACTGAGCCACCTAGACACCCCTCAGACAAGTGACTTTAGCAAAGGCACATGTGGACCTTGGTTCCATTCGTTGTTAGCTGTGCCCTTGGAACCTGGGGAGATCTCCATGTAACCCCAGTGCACGTAGAGTTTGAAGACCACTAAATCCCATCTTCTCTGAGGGTCCTTTCCATTCCCTGAGCCAGTTGTTCTGTTCACAAGTTGTGAACACGGGGCACGGGGCTGAGCTTAGGTCCAGGTTTTATTAACGAACCACTGTGGCTGGTAAGGAGCCTACAGGGCAGAGGCAGGCAGGGCACAGAGCTCCTCAGCTCCTGGGAGCACACCAGGTGGGAAGAGGCCATCCTTGTCTGCTGGTGGAATAGCAGGGAGGGAGCAGATGGTAAAGAAAGGACTCAGGTGTTCTTTTAAAAAAAGGTTTTTTTAAAAAACCTGTGACAAGAAAACAAATGGCTTTCTCTTTTCTCCCTAGATCGTCATGCTCAGGAATGACATTCACCGCTGCAGAGCGTCAGGCATCTTTCTTCGCTTGGAGGGTGGAGGCTTGATCGCTGGCAACAACATTTACCACAATGCGGAGGCAGGAGTAGACATCCGGAAAAAGTCCAACCCACTCATACTGGTACTTTTCTCTGTCTTCATGCTCTTTTCAGAGTAGCTTCTTTTCAGAAGCCTTTTCTGAGATTATTTAAATAAGTGTTGCCACCTTGAATTTATATTGCTTCCTGTTTGCAAGTGGTTCCTGGCCTTTTCTCTGTGTGTCCTTGTGACTCTCTGTCTTCTTTCTTCACGTAATAGGAATGGCTTTGAATAAGTCACCTCCCTACAGTCTCCTTGTCAGGAAAAAAAGAGGACCAGATAGACAGGGAAATGTCACAGAGCACTTCCTCAGCTCTGATAGGTTCTGGTTGGCTTTGAGTTTGAGAAGAATAAAGATACTGTATCTGCCCTGCAAGATACCTGGATCTAACTAAAACATTAGATCATTCTTCACTATAAAAAGGACATTTATGATGTTTAGTTCTGAAGATTATTTGTCTCATGAATGTTGCGAAGCCATGTGGATTTGATTTTACACCAATGTGAAAGCCACTTGAAATGGTAAAAGATAGGACCAGTGACATGAGAGGCCTTTTTCTGCTCAGGCCTTCCCTTAGAGACACATATTCCAGGAACTAAGGAATGGCCCAGACTTCTTATGGCCTTGAAAAAATAATATCTGCCTTTATGCATAGTGCTTATCACTTTGTATGTATGTATTTATTTGTGGTTTAATCTTTACACAACCCTGTGTGGTAGAATTAATATTCCATTTTATGGATAAAGACATTGAGGCATAAAGAGACACTAAAGATGCCTCCCCAAATCATACAACTAGTGACAGAGCTGGGATTTGAATCCAGGCCGTCCTAACTCAGGGTCAGTGTTCTTAACCCATTATATTAGACTGCCCTTGGGGTGCCTGGGTGGCTCAGTCGGTTGAGCATCCAACTTAGGCTCAGGTCACGATCTCACAGTTTGTAAGTTCTAAACCCACGTTGGGCTCACTACTGTCAGCACAGAGCCTGTTTCGGATCCTCTGTCGCCTTCTCTTTCTACCCCACCACCCCCCATGTGCTCCTTATCTCTCTCTCAAAACTAAATAAACATTAAAAAAAAAAATCCACCCTCGCCAATGCAGATGAAGGAAAGTTCCTAACTATATTTAAAAAGACATGCCTAGCCAGCGTCCTCTTTCAGCCCCTTCCTCTCACTGTATTTCTGCCATGCAGCTGGCGTCTGATGCACGGCCTTGCCTGAGGAAATGAATGCCACTGTTGCCAGAGAGATGAGAGGAGTTTGCCTTCCCAGGGACAGAGGGGACAGGCCAGTTTAGCAGGTGGAGGGGAAGGGGGCGTTATGTTTCTGTCCTGGCTTCGTGAAAGGGTGTGGGGATGGAAATGCCACTGCTTACGCTTCTCTCTCCAAGCTTTTCGCTTTTCACTTTTCACTTTTCACTTTTCACAACCGTGTGAGGGACTTGTGTTAGGCAGTGGTTGCCCTGGTGAGTCTGCCAAATCCTTCAGGAGAAAATATGGAAAGTGAGTAAGAATAGGATTGCTTACAGCGTGGAACGTTTTAAAGCAAACTAGAACTTTGCTTCTGTGAAATCGTTTTGGAAGAGAAACAGCTAACTTCCTGGTTTAAGTATAGGAATGTATTTAGGCTCTAAATTAACAGAGTGAAACAATTTTATTATCATTTATTATGACCTGAAAATGTCGCTGCGCAAAAGCAGCTAACTGGGAAGCAGGAGAACTAGGTTTCAGATCTGGCTCTGCTGCATACTGTATGGCCTTCGGCCAGCATCCCCATGCGTACAAAGAGATATTCGAAATAAATCTAAGGGTCTTTGTTTGTAGCACATACAGCTTCTGTGATCTCATGCCCCATGGAACAATCAGGCTCACCAGAGCCACACCTTTCCACAGGCCTTCCCTGAATGGGAAGTGGGGAGTAGGAGCCAAATGGCTCTCACTCTTCCCTGGAGGTGGCCCGCTTGGGACTGCACGTGGCCAATATTGTCATGTAGTGGGGTGCTGAGCTCCCTGGACCCTGGACCGTGTGGCCTGGCTGGAGTATTGTGTTTGGAGGACTCTGGAGGCTCAGCAGCGTTCAGTAGCATGCCTTGTGGATGGAGAGCAAGAGGCGGGGCAGTGAAGACTCCTCTCTCTGGATTCTCACTTACAGCTTTGCATGTGTGCACCAGGGCAGCAGCGTGGCCCATTCACTTTGTCATGTGCTAGGCAGGGGGCTTCAGGGGCGCTTTCTCCACTGTGTTCACCCCGGCCCTGCTGTGGGCTGGCAGTTGAGCACTCGGTTTCTTGCTGGCAGGTCTGATCTGTCTTCTTTGGTGTCTCCTGTTCCCTTGCAGTGTAACCAGATCCACCACGGCCTTCGTTCTGGCATTGTTGTCCTTGGCAATGGGAAAGGCGTCATCCGGAACAATCAAATCTTTTCAAATAAGGAGGCTGGTATTTATATCCTGTACCACGGAAATCCAGTCGTGAGGTATGTGTGCTGTACCCAGACCATCCTCAGCCACGGTCCCTTCTTTCCTCCCTGATCTCTGCTTCCTACACTGTGACTTTCCTCCATTTGAAAACATTTTTGTTGACTGAAACAACAGTATAGCAAAGCAAGCAAAGGAGACTCCACCCCGATCCCACTGTAGTAACACAGGCACTTTTGTTTGCATTTCCTACCAGTTCTACTCAGCAGACGTTACTGAGCACCTCTAATAATGATAACAGAGGAGCACTCTGCTCCCCCAGAGCTCACTCTCGCATGGAAGACATACGTGACCAGAAATAACTCTAAGACAGAGACGGCATAAAGATTTCCACTTACCTGACAACTCTGTTCGGTTGAAAGCAGCTACCTAAGATGCTGTGTTAAGATCCAGGGGCTGCATCTGGCCTCAGCACAAAAGCGTGCTGTGATGGATCAGCCATGCAAATTGTTAGGCGAGAAGGGGCAGTGGCATTGCCGGGAGCATGGGGCTGCCATCCCAGCTCTCGAATGGGGCAGGCTGATAAATGCTACTGAAGTGCTCCCAAGGGAGACATCCATTCTACTGGGGGGATGTGGGAAGGCCTCCTTACAAAGGGGCGTTAGAGTTGGACTTTGAACTGTAGGTAGAACATGGACTGTCATGGATATGGGAGTGGGCATTCCTAGTAAAAGAAACAGCATGAACAAAGGCAGCAGAACACGGCAGATTCAGGGGTTGGCTAATAGTCCACTGTGGCTTGAGAACCTGTCTGACACAAGTTGTGATGTTGGTATAAAATGTTTTAAATTGGGACTATCCCAGAAAATTGTGGGTCCTGTGGCTGCTGCAGCATGATCTGTATCTCCGTGGCAGAGTGGAAGGGGTGATGAGAAGAAAGCTCAGGGCTGGAGGAGGAAGCCTTATGTGGACCCAGCTGAGGAAGGTGGCATTTAAAAATTTTGAAACAGAAGACTCACACAGTTATGTCTTGCTTTAGGAAAATAACTGGAACAAATGTGCAGCAAATATATTCTGAAGTGTTTTTTCCCCCTTGATTATTCCAGATGTGCTTTTCCATATTGTTGCATGGCGTTTATCAGTTTTGGAAAGTTTCAGAACATTCCATCTTTTTGATATTCCATAATTTTTGAACCAGTCCTATTACTGTTAGGCATCTATTTTTTTTTTTTTTTTAACGTTTATTCATCTTTGAGAGACAGAGAGAGAGCATGAACGGGGAAAGGGCAGAGAGAGGGAGACATCCCTCTTCGGAGAGGGAGACATTCTTCCAAGAATCTGAAGCAGGCTCTAGGCTCTGAGCTGTCAGCACAGAGCCCAACGCGGCTCTCATGAACCGTAAGATCATGACCTGAGCCGAAGTCAGAGGCTCAACCGACTGAGCCACCCAGGCGCCCTAGTTAGGCATCTATTTTTGACTGTTACAGACATCTTACTGAAAACAGTTAGTGGTCACAGAGTTCTTTCTCCATCTTTTGCATTATTACCTTAAGAGTATGTGTTTATACATATGCTTGCTATAGATTTAACACACATGTAAGTGTTTACTGTCTATGTAAGGGGACAGTGATATAAAAAGTGTGTAAGAACAGTCTCTGCTCCATGGTGTTTACGGTCTCATGCCGGAGATGGACACACAACCATGAGGGAGACTCATCAAAACAAGTGCTTTAATAGGTCTTTGTGTAAGTGAGAGAATGACAGAGGAGCCAGCCATAGTTTCAGCTGAGCGAGTCAGGGGAAGAAGGCACGAGTTGTGTGTAAAGGATAGGTAGGATTTTGTGGCCAGGGAGATGGCATTCTGGGCTCAGGGGCAGTGAAATTCCAGGATGTGTCTTGGAAAAATGGTATTAAATGTGGTGCGTCTGCCACAAGAGGCCCAGAAGATTGAGTAGAAGAGCAGCCTATGAAGGCAGGTTGATGCTGGAACACAGAACCTCTGATACCGAGTATGATCTGCAAAATAATGACTCTCCAGATCAATCCACTTCCTAATCCTTGGAACATGCAAATATGTTATCTTTCATGGCAAAAGAGATGTTGAAGATGTGATTAAATTAATAATCTTAAAATGGGGAGACCATCATGGATTATCCAGGTAGGCTCTTCTGTAAATGATAAAGATCCTTAGAGGGAAGCAAGACAATCAGTCGGGAGGAGGAAATGTGACAGGAGTAAGCAGAGGTCAGAGTGATGAGACTGTAGGCCAAGAAGTATGGGCGACCTGTAGAAGCTGGAAAGGACAAGAAATAGATTCCCCATAGACCTTCCAGAAGGAACATAAATCTGCTGCCACCTTGATTTGGTCCTGTAGGACCCATTTTGGACTTCTGACCTCCTAAACAAGAAGGTAGTAAATTTGTGTTGTGTTAAGGCACTGTGTGTATGGTAATTTGTCATAGCAGTCACACACCAAATCTGGGAAGTTTGGACTTTACCCTGTGGGTGCTAGGGAACTGTTGAAGAGTTCTGAGCAAGGACTGTTACAGTCAGATCAGTGTCTTGGTTTTTAAAACAGAATCTCTTTGAGGGGCTCCTCCTGGCTGGCTCAGTCAGTGGAATGTGCGACTCTTGATCTCGGGGTTGTGAGTTTAAGCCCCATGTTGGGTGTAGAGATTATTTAAAATCTTTAAAAACAAAAAACCAGAACCTCTTTGAGAGAATAGGTTGTGTTTTTTTCCCTTTATGTTTCTTTGTGATGGAAGGTAGGGATCTGGGGGAGGGTACAGAATGAATTTTGAAATCCCCGAAGTAGCCTGGATAAGGCCATGGCAGTCTTTTTTGCCAGTGAGAGTTTTATAACCCTTTGTGTTTCTCTTTTTGCCTTGGCTTCAAGGAAGCACAGGGTTCAAACTTTCTCATCTGCCATAAACATCCTACCATTGGTTCTTGGAACAATGATTTGTCCCCTTTTCCTAAATGTTTTCTGATCCCTCTTTTATCTTTGTTTGGCTCTTCCTGCATACATATACTCTCCAAGTGCCCACGGGTCTCTTCTGGAGGTGAGATTTGTATTAAACTATACCAGCCATGCATTTGCTGCTATGGCACAGCTCTCAGAAATATGGATGCCCTAGCCCAGGGACTATGTCTGACCGTGAATTCTAGAAACCCACAGTAACCATCTGCTGACTGAATTGTAACCAGATCAAAACAGACTCTTTAGATCTGAGGGCAAAAATGGGGATGTCTTTAACAAATGATTTCTCTTGTTCCACTAAAATGCATAGGTAGGTGCAGTTGACATTTGGCTTCCCCAGCATCAACATACTTTGCCGGGTTTTTTCCCCAAAGATGTAAACCATTTGGACCCCGCCCTAGGAGATGGGAAAACTTAGCCAACTCCTACTCAGTAATGTTTTGTTGGATGCCAGGCCCTGAGTTAGGCTCTAAAGAGCCAGGTGAATACTGGACCTAAATCCCTCAGCCACATGGTAGGAAGTAGGAGGGTTGTCTCCTAAGAGAGGAGGCAGGTGCCCTTCTAGGAAGAAAGGAGGTCACAGCATTCCTGTTAGTAAAAATAACAAACAGCAAATGTGTGTCCTCCAGGGATAACCCAATTGTGCTAATGTCCAGGTGTGACTGGCTTTGTTTTAACAGGCAGGAAACTGAGGTGCAGAGACAATGCATGTCCTTAACATGCTCAGGTGTCTGGTGTTTCATTCGCAAGGCCTTTCCATGGCAGTGAGGGCTGCGTGTTTCTCTGAGCAGGAGCATGTTTTCCTGTATCCTCCACATGTGGTTCAGCCAGCCCATGAGGTCTCACATACACATCCTCTGATACTCTCAAAACCCCCTTTTAAAAAATCTGGTTTTCTTTTTTTAAGGCATGTCATCATTTTATGTTGTCTTTCAGGGGATAGGTGATTAACAGAAAATAAGATAAAGAGTAGCTGTTGGATATGAACAGGGATTGTAGGCTCATTACAGGCAGAGACTCTGACTCAGCTTTGGGCACAAATCACGCCCAAAGAAGCTTAACACAGCTTCCTAGGAATTCTTGACATGACCAGTTGTGGACTTGTCACCTGTGCACCACGATGGCATGCGTTTCAAACAGCTTGCATGTAAGCGACAGTCAAGAGGCCACAGAAACTCGAGTAGCATTGTGATTGTATGGCATAGTTATTGATTTAGTTCTGGATCAAGTTGTCTGCAAGTTCACTAAAGATTTATAAATGGCTTCTAGGACTGCAGAAATTCTTTATGCCCCTGTGGACTTGTGTTGTTTGGGGAAGGCCACAAAAGAAGGTAGTCACCTGAGCAGGCATTGGCTTTGACATATGATAATGGTCTCATCTTATTCTTTTTCCTTGCATTTTAGCGGGAACCACATTTTTAAGGGCCGTGCAGCTGGCATAGCAGTGAACGAGAATGGCAAAGGCCTCATCACAGGTAAGGGTGGGAAATGCCTAGAGCCGTGGCCAACCAGGCAACCAGCAGCTGAGCCAACATCCCCGGCCTTGCCCCTGCCCAGTTCTTTACCTCAACAGCCTGGCCACCTTCTGTCTTCGTTGCTGTTCTGTACACTGACCATGCCAGCCTCAAGGAGGGCTAACAGGGAGGGAGTGTCTGCTCTTTGCCAGGCCCGCTGCTTACAGGATCTCACTGGAAGGCTCACATAACACTGTCAGAAACATTTATGGCACACACACTGAATCCTTCCTCTTGGCTTTTGTATGGGCTTATGCCTGCTCAGGAAACCCATCCCCATTTCCCCTCCACCTGGCCAACACCTGCCGAGCAGATCCTTTGGGTCTCAGCCTAAATGTCACTTCCTCAGGGAAGCCTGCCCAGACCTCCCACTGTACACATAAACACTCGCTGTACCCAGAAGGCATGCTCTGTGGGACGTCTTACTTAATTTCTTAGGGATCTGTGTAAGGTCAGTCTCCTTTAATATAAGGCGGTAAGTTCGCTAAGACAAGGATCAAGTCGGTGTGGTACATCACTGTAGCCTCAGCATGGAGCATAGCCATACCTGGGACATAAAAAGAGGTTGGTCCAGTAAATCCCTCTGACTGAATCCTGCCTTCATTTATCAGATGTTTATTGAACACACAAGGTATGCAGGAGATGGGGATACATCAGTGAACAGAACAGTTCTGTGAACAGCAACCCTTGGGTTCCTGACATTTTAGGGGAAAATAAACATGTACACACACACACACACACAAGAGGCGTATCTGTGAGTGATAAGTGCTCTAGAGATAATTATAAACTTTGATATATTTACATAAATGTATATTATATGTAAATATATAATATGTAAAATGTTATGTTTATATGCAATAATTGAAATAATTTATTGAAATTAAAATATAGTGATAGAGGGACTATGTGGGTATTTAGGATTGTGTGGTCAGGGCAGGCATTTCTGAGAAGGCCAGACCTGGGTGACAGGACAAAGCCTGAGAAAAGAACCGGAATTATAAGCAGGGCCACCTGTGAAATACAGTTGGCATGCCTGGGGAGCAGAGGTTACTGGTGTGACTGGGTGTGGTGAAGGAGGAGCAGGGAGTCACAAGTCAGACAGGGTCACAGAGGCGGGAAGGGGCCAGTCACATAGAGTCTCCTGGGCCATTGCACTCCAGTCTCAGGAGACTGAGAGTCTACCCAGCCGTAGTATTGGGAATATCAGTATCCCAGCACCAACCCCCTGACTTGTGACTCTTCGGCCCACTCCCAGAGAGGTGGTGGATGAGGAGAGGAAGGCTGTGGTCAGTCCAGAGCTGAGCCTGAGAAGGACCAGCTTGTGCCTCCCCAGGCTGGTGGGGGAATGGCTGCATTCTGCCTCAGCCCTCCTAGAAACAGCCCCAGAACAGCCCTGCCTGGCCTTGGTCCAGAGACTCTAAAGCCAGTTTATTCTTAGTTGTTGGTCCTTAAGGCCACTGGGTACAGCGGGTATTAGGAATATAAGAGAGCACAAGAAAGATACAAACCTTGCCCTTGAGGAAAGAAGACAGCACTCAAGTCCCTGAAAAGCCAAATACCAAGCAAGATTCGGGATGCTGATTGTTGACAAGGCAAGGCCTGGTGTCCTGGTCCAGAAGGTCCTTTCTCTCAGCTGTCTAAGTCCTCATGGCCAGTGTGGGTGGTCCTTGGGTCTTGACCCTCTTTTCTGCCTCTCCATAGAAAATGTCATCCGTGAGAATCAGTGGGGAGGTGTAGACATCCGTCGAGGAGGAGTCCCCGTCCTCAGGAGCAACCTCATCTGCTTCGGCTACTCAGATGGTGTGGTCGTGGGAGACGAAGGCAAAGGACTGATAGAAGGAAACACCATCTATGGTGAGGTGCATGTTCCTGGGGGAACGGGTCTTGGGTCTAGCCCAGCCAGGGAGGCAGGAAGCCCAAATTCCATCTTTAGCTTGTGGGTCCTGAGAAAGTCACAGTCTTCCCTGGGCCTCAGAGACGTCCTGAAGAACAGGTTGATCTCAGGCCACAGCGACACAGTCCCTCTCAGAGTACAAGAGCCTCTCATCAATCACCTTGTAACCCACGGGATCGGTGAAACAGAGAGCTTCATCCCCATCTAAAATCACAAAAGTCAGGAGTTGTGTAAGGACGGAGCCATTTAGGCACTGATGTGGGCATCTGACTCCTCTTACCCCTTTCTTTTGATCTAGAGAACTAGAAATAGAATGGGAGAAATAGGATAGTCCTAAAAAAGAAACTGTTCTCGCTCATGCTGTGACTTTGAGCAGAGCCTTACTCTCTGGACCATATCCTAATTATTGTTATTTACCCCATTTTAAAGATAAGGAAACTGAGACACAGAGAGGCTCAATAACCTGCTGAAGGTCACACAGCTAGGAAGTGATAGGGCTGGCATTCAAACTGAGGCCACCTCCATCTCTATGCAGGAAGGGGTTGGGCTGGGTGAACTCTGAGGACCCTCTGGCAGTGTCACTCTGGGCTTCTGTGCTCTGGAACTGTGGCCTTGACAGTTCTCAGAGCACTTTTACACCCTATGGAAGTATCCTGGTTGTGAGACTGACCTGGTTGTTACCCTCTTATATGAAGGTGAAGCCTCCAGCCATAAAGTGATTTGTCCAAGGCCATTAGCACGCCAGGGACTCTTGTCTCCCAGGCCAGTGCCATCTTTGCTTCACCTCTTGGGGAGACACTGGGTGCTGCCTCACCCGCTGCTCAGTGTCCATGACCAGCCCCTTTCACCATCCCAGCTAATAAGGGCTGTGGTGTGTGGATGATGTCGTCCAGCCTGCCCCACGTCACCAGCAACCACGTCAGCTACAATGGCCTGTATGGAGTGGCAGTGTTTAGTCAGAAGGAGGGTTCTGGTGAGTTCCCTGGAGGTCACGGGGCCCAGGAGAACTTCAGCGAGGATGGGGACGCCATCCTTTGGGAGACAGAGCTGGAGAAGGACGATGACCCACTGCGCCGGCCTATCGCCATAGCTCTCGTGGAGTCCAACAGTATTAATCACAACGGAGGTGAGTATCCCCTGCTCCAGAGCCTTCCGTCCTCACACTGTCTTAAGGACCCTTCCCGCTTGGTTGGCTACTGCTTTTGGCCACTTACCCAGTACCCTGGACCTCTGGCCATCACCTTCCCTGAACTTAAATCCACCTTTCCTGCCCCCCTATCTCACCTTGCTCATGCTGTTTCTCTTCCCTGAAATCTCCTTTCCCCCATTCACACATCCCAAACAACTTGAAGTTCAAGGCCCACTGTGAATGCACCCTTACCCTCTCACCCCACTGGCACTTCCTGGGGGCCTGGGACTGGATATGTTTCTGTGGCTGTTTTGTCAACTCTGACAGGCTATGAACTTGAGGCACGGAGCTGAATCCCAGTCTGTCGGCACCCCTGCCCCAGCAGATCCCACATCCCACACCCGGCATATACATTTCCAATCTGAGACACGTTCCCCACATTTTAACATCTAATAATGTGCATTTCCAGTTGATGGCATATCATGGTTTAATTGGCAATTTTTCTTTCTTGTACAGAGATAAGAGTGGGTTTTAAATCCACAGGTTATCTTAAATTTGGAAAGAAAAAAAAAAAAAAAACTTACAGAGTTGATCTAACTCCAGGGCTCCCAAACCTGAAGGATGATTAGAGCCACTGTAGAGGGCTGATGAAGGAAGTCTTGTTAAAAGAAGGCTCTTGGACACTAGCAAGCTCTTGTCCCGGGGAAGGCAGAGGGCAGGGAGAGTGGGAGCCAGCAGAAGATGAGTTCTGTCCACTCCTAGTTCAGGCTTTCTCCACAGGGCCATGCTGTCCAGTAGGACAGGCAAAGCCACATAAATTCACAGATACTTGATTTATATTTGCTCTTCTCCACCAGACAGAAGCAACAGGCAGGTGGCACGAGAGGTTGGAATTTTCAGACTCCCATGTGACCCCTGGTGTCGTCCTCCCCACAACCTCCTGCCGATGCCTCTTGCTCTTGTGGGTGGATATCACCACTGGGGAGTCCTCCTCCTCTTCACCTCCAGGTCCCCCTGCCATGCTGTCTCTTTTTGACCAAGCCATGCGGCTCTAAGCCTGCTGATTTTGTGGGGTTTTTTTTCTATAACCATGTAGTGTCTCTAAGCATATACAACCCCAAACATCATTTTCTTTCCCAAATTTCGAACATTTTAGATACTTAATAAAATTACAGAATTTCCTTTGTAAAGAAAATTTCCCAAAACAATAGGGAGGCAGATGCCATCTCAGTACAAGAAGAGAAACATGCAGAACAGCTGTCCAGCAGGTGGACCTGTCTGGAGGGGGAACAGGCAGCCTTAAGCAGGGAGTGAGCGCCCCATCACAGATGACAATATCGTAGGAGCAGGCGAGCACAGGAGAGCCGCATGGGCAGCTGAGCCAAAGCAGCCTTCATCACCTTTTCCTGTTTACTGAGGACTTAGTTCAGAAGGAACAGAATTTCCCCGATGGCTCCAGGGTTTCTTCCTGCTCAGTTTGTCATCCATCCTGAAAGATGTGACTCCCAAGGGCTGGTTCCGAGTGTTGCTGCCTCTTCCCCACCTCTCTCCCAGGATGCACAATTCCACCAGGGTTTTTCCTGACTGCCGTTGTCAGGACTGACCCTGCTCCCTAACCCCTCCACCCGCAGCCTCAGGACTGTACGTCCAGAGCAGCGAGGCGCTGCACGTCCTCACCAACGTGATCCATGCTAACGGAGACAGAGGCATCACTGTAGCCCAGAGCAGCCAGCTCACCCGCGTGGCCAGCAACAGCATCTCCTGCAACCGGCAGAGTGGGGTCAAGGTCGAGGCCCAGTGCAAGGTGGAGCTCCGGGGCAATGGTATCTATGACAACAGAGGCCATGGGATCATCACCAAGGGCGACAGCACCGTGGTCATCGAAAATGACATCATTGGCAACCGGGGCAGTGGGCTGCAGCTGTTGCCCAGGTCCGACACGAAGGTGTGTGTGTGCGTGTGTGCGTGCGCGCTGCATGTGCCAGCACAGGGCCCAGCCCTAGGACAGCCCTTGCACCCTCTCTACTGAGAAGCCCGAGGCACCTGGCACTGCAAGGGACATCATTCCTCCTGTGCAAACCCAGCCTGGTAGACACAGGTGGGGCTTCACACAGGAAGGGGGACAATGTGAACTAAGCCCTGAAGGATGGACAGGAGATAACCAGCAGAGAACTAGGATGGGGGTGTGTCCAGGGGTATCTTTGTGGTCTCCAGGTCCAGCTCAGGGCTATTTCAGCCCCTCCCCCTAACAGAACAATCTCCCACAGGACCTAGTATGCACTGGGTGCTTCATGAGGGGGCCTGCGTGCACACTATTCTCTGCGTCCCTGCGGTACCCTCCCCCTTGTCTGCCTCAGCCCCACAGCTGGGCTGTCAAAGCCTTCCCTGACCCCCCAGCCTGTCTGAGGTACCCCTTGTCTGGACACCAGAGGTGCTATTGTTTCCCACCTCTCCCCGCCCCCCCCCCCCCCCCCCCCCCCCCGCGCCCCTTTTTTTCCCCCCCCCCCCCCCCCCCCCCCCCCAACCTCACACAGCACTTCCTATATGCTCCTCTGCCTCTTTGTCCACGCCCCCAGAGATGAGCTCTGAGCTCCATTTTTATGCAAAGCACTACACTGGGTGCCAAACCGACCCAGTCCCCACACTTGAGAAATTACCATCCCGAGGCCTCTTTTTGGCTCTGCAGCTTCATGAGTAGTGACTCCGGCAAGGAGTAAAGAATTTCCTGGGCTCTGCATCTGGGCACTGTGGAAGCAGAGGAAAGGAGCAGGGACACGCTCCTGCCTCAGTCGAGGTGCCAGTGGGTCCTTGCCACTGGTACAGTCTCTCCTCTCTGCCAGGCCTTTGTACGTTGTTCCTTCTTCCTGGAGCAGCCATTCCCTGCTCTGCACCTGGTAAACTTCTACCACTTACCCATCACCTCCTTCAGGAAGCCTTCCCTGGTTCTCCTACCTGATCTCAATATCCCTTCCCTGAGCTCCCATGGCTCAATGCTGACCTACCTTAGCAATGTCTTACCCCTCAGGTTTATAACTGGTATTTCACTTACCTGGCTCCCCAACCAGTCTGGGAGTCCCCAGGGTGTGACAAGCTCTGGCTGTCTCTCCCAGGTGATAAAGAACCGGATCCATTCATTCCGGGCCTACGGCATTGCAGTGCGGGGCCGCGCCAAGGCCCTGGTGCAGGAGAACATCATCTTCCAGGGCAAGACCAGCAAGACGATCTTTCAGCAGATCTCAAACAACCGAGAATGTATCATGCAAAACAACAAGTTCTTGGTGTTCAAGAAAAAGTAAGTGTCTGGGATCTGCCTAAACCAATCTTCTAGAACCACAGGGAGGCGACTAGAGAAGCCAGGCCCAGTGATGCTGGCTGTCCTTGCTCCCTGCAGTCCTGCCAGCTTCTGGCTCTGGTCACTTAAAGGCCCGTGCTCGGACTTTAGTCAGGCCGGTGCTGAGGACCTGCGTCTGCCTCCTTGGGAGAGAACAGGCTTTAAGAGTCAGGGGGGTGTGATTTTAAATCTCAGCTCTGCCAGTTTCTTGCGCAAGGCACTCAACACCTTGAGTCTTAGTAAAATCCAGTTAACAACGTCTGCTTTGTAGCACCAATTTAAGATACAGTCAAATCGTGCGACCTAGCACAAGATCTGAGGTATTACAAAGACGTTCATTGCTGCTGCTGTCACTTATTTATGATACCTCTGCCTCCGTGTACAACTGCTTCACACTTATCTTCCCTGAACCTCCCTGTCCCTCCCTGCTCCCCATTTCAGTGACCTCACCATCTGATCTATTCTGGCAGCAAAACCTCTGTGACCGATTTCTCCCTAACATCAGAGTTCAGTCAGTCATTACTAGGTCCTCTTGATTCCACTTCTGAAATGTGCCTATATCAGGCACCTTTTCTCCCCAACTGCCATCACCCCTGCTCACATCTCAGCACCCTTCACCCTGACCTCTGGCCCCTGTTGCCAAGGTGCTGTTCTGCTGGTGAATGGATGGACTCTGTTCTGCTTGGTTGGTGCTTTGCTACACTGGTTATACAGGTAATAACTGTTATACCACCGCTGCCACATTCCTCTCGCACTGGTGACAGCCCTGGCTGCCAGATGTATCCGTCTAAATCGGCTCTGCTCATGTCACAGCCCTGGTCAGAAACCTTTGATGGGTCCCCTTTTCCTGTAGTAATGATCTCTATTCCTTTTTTAATTCTACACACGCTCAGCAAAAATATTGAGGAAACCTCATATATGTTTTATACAGTCATAACTTATAAAAAAAAAAAAAAAGGAATTCTAATCTTTTCTGGACAGAAAAGCAGATATGATCCCAGCAGATCATATTGTGGACTCCCTGGGGTCTGCTTCCTCCTGTCCCTTTGGAGACCCCAGGATACAGATAGCACAGACCTGGCAGCCTGCATTATCCACCATGCACTGTTGAGTCCTGATTTTCCTGTCCAAGCTTGCTGTCTGCTGCCAGACTCAAATGCTGGCAATTCTTTGGACACAGTAGCTAGCTCCTCACCATCCACACCTTTACAGTCCTACTCGTTGTTACAGAATCATCATAAAAATGCACAGAATATATGGTTACTGGCTTAAGCAACTTAGGATTTGGGGTAAGAGGTGGTCCCTTGTAACTCAAATGACAGAAAGCCCCGACCAAAGCTTTCCCTGACCCTTCAAAATCTCTGTAAGATCCTGAGGGACTGGAAACCTACCAATTCCTGTCCCCTATAGCAGTTTCCAAAATGTCATTTAAGGAAATCGCACAGTATGTAGTCTTTGGAGCCTGGCTGCTCTCACTTAGCCTAATGCACCTGAGATTTGTCCGTGGTGTCACGTGTTGTTCATTCTTTTTGTTGCCAAGTGGCGTTTCGTTGTATGGATGGACCACACTGTTTATCCGTTTGTCAGCTGAAGGGTATGTAGTTCCTAATTTTAGGTGATTATGACTAAAGCTTCTGTATACACGCAGGTCATACACCTAGGAGGGAAATGAAAGAGAAAAAGTCACCGACCTTCTCCAGAGCCTTATAGAGATGGGGAAGTTGAGGCTTACTTGTCCAAGGTTACATGCAGAGCTGGAACTAGAGTGCAGGACTTTTGCCCCCTAGCTTCCCACACATCCCACCTCCTTGAGCTATCACTGATTTGGAGGCAGAACCGACACCCAGATTTTGAACACCTGGATCTCGAGCCTAAGGTGAGATGGTGTGGGGCATTCGGCAAATGCTCCAGACTCTCACAGTTCATGGACTGTGGTTTTGCACCTCTAGGTCTGATACGTGGCGCCTGGTGAACCCACCAGCACGGCCTCACCTTGAAAGTTCTCTCCGAGGCCCCTCTACAGCCCACAGTGGACAGAAGGTGACGGCCATGGCGACAAGGATCACTGCCCGCGTGGAAGGTGGTTACCACAGCAATCGTAGCGTCTTCTGCACCATTCTGTAAGGAAGGGGAGCCGCGGCGTGGGGCGGCTAAGGGCGGTGCAAAGACTCCAGGAGCAACAACCCCATACCCAAGCTCAGGCTCGGGCTCTGATGGGTGTTCAGCCGAGCTAGGAGGTCAAGGCAGCATCGGGATGAAAGCAGCAGCTGAGGGGCTCCGGGCCTCTCTCAGTCCTCCTACTCACTGCACCCCGGAGAAAACAGGCTTCCGGGCTTCCTGGGGACTAAGAAAAGAAACAGATTGGTGGGTTTCCTGTCACTCAAGCTCTTATAGAAGTTATGAAGAGTTGGGGAAAAACGATACTAAAGCTTTGGTCAGGTCTCTCTGAATGACAGGGAAGTGTTGTTTTACACACACCAAACCCAGACTCTTGTCAGGGAAGAGCAGATTTACTCCTGAGGGAGGAGGTGATTCTAGTAAGGTGGAAAGAGATAGCTGCCCCAGAATTTTCCCCTTTCCTGGACCTCTCTCGATCCCTACAAGCACATGGCCACACGCTCCTGGCTATCTGCAGAGGCTGGAGGAGTTGAACTTGGTTCCCTTCAACTTAAACTTGAACTGTGAGGGGGACAGGGAGCCCTCTGGAAAGGCTGCCCTACGATGACAAGGGACTTGCTGAAAAGAGGAAGGCCGTGTGGAGAAGTCCTCCTTTCAGCGGCCCAGGTGCCCGGCTGGGTGGGGCAAGGATGCACGAGACCCCACTCTGCCCTCAGGGAGCTCCCAAACTCAGGAGGATACTGGCTCGAGGCCCTGCGTGTACCCGCACCAGCCGCCCTCCTGGGCACTGGACTGGTGGAGATGGAGGTGCCCAGGGCCCCTTGTCTGTGTCCATGTTCTCTCATGGATGACTGCCTGCCTTTACTGACCCTACCACAGTTCCCCACTCTGTGCCTTGGCTCATGCTCTGTCCTCTTCTTGGCATGCCCTTCTCACCATCTGCACTTGTCCACACCCCACCTAGTCTTCGGGGGTTTAGCTGAGACACTGCCTTCTCCGCAGAGCTCCCCTCCCTGCAGTGACAGCGCCTTCCGCCCTTCCTGCTCTGAGGCTCCACCGCCCTTTCTCTGCCCCCTCTCAGGTATGGAGCACTTTCTGCCTTGCTTTGGAGTTTTCTAGGCCCCCGCCTGTGAGCTCCCTGAGGGCAGGACCTGGCCTCAGTCTGTTCCCAGTTCCCAACCCAGGGTTGCCGTGGGGGCAGTAGCCTGAGGGAGGGGAGGAAGGGCCTCCTAAAGGGCTTTATTGAAATGTACTGTGAACGTGTCAAGGTCCCAGAGCCAGGTGGGCTCAGATCCCACCTGCTTGAGGACGGGGGGCTGAATGTAGCACTGAGCAGCTCAGCCTGGACAACCCCCTCCCACTCGGCCTTTCATGTGGGGCCTTCGCCAGCCTATAGGGGGTGCTGTGGTACACTTTGCCACTCGCTTCCCAGGCTGGTTCCACCGGGCCCTCGGTGCTGCTCACCTGGGTGGGGTGGAGGGGTAGCTGGAGATGGTAGTAGCTGGCTTCTCCCCGAGGACTTTGGGCACAAGACACGGGCCCCTCCTGTCCCCAGCACTGTCCTTTGCACTTCTCTGGTGGCCCCAATGTGAGTCGCTGTACAAAATGCTGCCTTTATTATTTTGTAATGACTTTTCTGTGAACCAAATGCTTATGAAAATCTCTGCAACCAAAATAAAGTTTTATATTTTAAAAGAAGCCCTTTCGGGGGACTTGCCTCGGTCTGGGTACATGCTAGCGTTCCTGGGCAGCTGGATGCAGTTCCCTGCTTCACCTTCCTGAGGCACTGCTGCTTCTTCCGCTGAAAGAGACAGATGCCCTGAATGTCCTGTCCATTCAGCAGGTTCCGATTCCGGGCTCCAGGGTCCGGGTTCCCATGTGTCGGGGGTTATACTGCAGCCCTCCCCACCCCATGGGCTGTGGAGATCAGCAACAACAGTACCCGGTGTAGCGGACTGGACAGTTTGCAAACGGTTTTGAGATCAGGAACCACATTTTCCCAGCTTCAGCATCTTCGTTTTTGCCGTATCTGCATGCCATCTAAGGAGAAAGTTAGTACTTAATATTTTTCCTTAAATTAATACTTTATTTTATAGAAGAATGTTAGATTTGCAGCACAATAAGCACATACATAGTACAGTGTTCCCATATCCCCCACCCCCACCCTGAGTCTCCCCCTTACTAACGTCTTACAGTAGGGTGGTACATTTGTCACAATCAACCAATACTGCCTCACTGTTAGTAACTAAAGTCTGTAGTTGTTATCCAGTATTCTTTTACCATTCCAGGACCCTATCCAGGACATTTAACTTTGCTGAACTAAAAAGACATATTTACATCACTACTATAAATCCAAAGTTAGGGTTTTCTAATACACATCGAAACTATTAAAATAAAAATATTTGTGATACCACAAGCAAATAAACCTTTGTTGAAATGATACATTTGGGGAGAATTGTTACTGCACTTTATCCTGACCAGCAGAACCTCATGTATTTTGATACGCTAAAATTGTGTTCCATCCATAGTATGCTGAATACTCACTTGGTGAGGTCATTGCCCTATTTTTTACAGAAGGAATTGAGGCTCTGAATAGTAATGCCTGTAAAGGTCCAGCAGGTGAAAGTTCACTGTCAAATGTTAAGAGCTTGTAGGCAGGAGAGGGGTAGATAGGGCTGTTGCATAAAGCTTTGGCAGAAAAAGGAACAGTGGAGACATGCACACAGTGCCCATCTCTGCCAAGTCACTTGGAGGTGAGACACCCATCCGTGCCCTCCTGTGGCTGGAGTAGAGTGAGGAGGGCGCTGCCCTGCAGGGCCTGCACACCATGGTTGAGTGGGCAGGGCTTGCTGTCCTACACAGCTGGCCAGACCCTCCCAAGAGAACCTGTTCTGATAATTTGTCCTTAAGTGAGCCAAAATCTTATCTCCCTGGCTAAATCCTACCCATACTTCAGGATCCTACTTCATTATCACTTCATAGAACACCGATCCCTTCAATCTCCCTTAAGTCCTTCCCCAACGCTTGCTCTCATGCCCATGTCCCCCCCCCCCCACACCCCACGTTATTCTCATGGTGGCACTGAATCTTCCGTATTGAAAAACTCTGTTGATTTGTCTGATCCCCTACCCCATGCGATGTGAAGTCATGCCCAATTGATCCTCTATGCCCAACGTAGACCAACACTCAGTGTTGGATGCAGGGGTAGATGGATGGGTAAATGGACAGATGGATGAAGAAATAAACCCAGCACCACTCCTAGTATCTCTACCTTGTAGAGCCCCAAAGGGCATCTCTTCCCTGACAACTCTCCAGAGATTTACAGACAACATCCTTATGCCTCTGGGGTCTGCCCTGCTCTTGGCCACCTCTCATACATGCCACTTTGCAGACTGTTCTCCCCATCCTGGTCATTTCTCGAGACCCACTCCAGTAGTCTGGGTGTGTCTGGGAGAGCCCAAAGGCAGCATGTAAGAATCCTGTCCTGCATCTCAGGAGGTATGTCCCAGCTCTGTGCATAGCAATTAGATCTGAAGATAGGATTCTCTAAGGTCACTGTGTTTCCCTGGATCATTTGCTTTCAGCCTGCAGTAGCTAAGGGCCCCCTTCACTGAGTTACTTGTCACTGGTGAAGGCTTAACCCTGGTACGGAGTGCAACAGGTCAGCTGCCCCCATCAGGTCAACAGCTTATACTGTGGCCTCCCTGGGCTTTCCTGCTGGCCAGCCAGGCCCAAACATTGATGCCTTCTGATAGGAGTGTGCAAACACAACAAAGATTAACACAGCTTCACCCAGGTCTCCAAATCCTGTTGAGGCCACTGCCTTGGTGTCCAAAGGAGATCCTGAGTACAGGGAATGGTAGACATAGTACGGCCAGACCAGACAAGAGCCAGTTGTGTCTTAGAACAGCAATAACCCTACACGGTCCTCAGTAGCCCTGGGCCCACCTTGCCACTCCTTCCTTCCGGCAGCACAAAGAAAGTCTCCTCTCCAAAGTCTTCTCTCCCATGAGGCCTGATGGGCTTGTTCCAACCCTAAGCAGTTTCTTCCTATTTGAACATGCTCATCCCATTAGCTCTTTCTCCCTTCCTGTCCTGAGCTTTGTACAGTGCATTTATGACCATGGGGCTCCAGAACCCCTCCACCGTGATTAGCATTCTTTTTCAATGAAGTCAAGCCTAGCTATGGCCCTGCTAGTACAGAGAAACTCACAACTGTCAACATCTTCTTGAAACATTGTTCTTGCCTGAGTGCAGCTAAAGATCCTACTCGTCAGGATGGTGTCTCACTTCTTGGTTTTGGCCCATTATTCATGCCCTCTGTTTGGACTCCTTGGGTTAAAAGCTGATTCCAGGGCTAGAGCAGGGAAAGTACAAGATGGCTGGACTATCTTGGTCCAGAAAGGAAGGAACCATCCTTAAAATGATGGGGATACAGGAGCTAGTTTGAAGAAACCCGAATTAGCCAAATGTGGTACAATCTGAGCCTCAAAATAAAGGATAGTAACAACGTTCATAGAATAAGAATCGGCGTGTCTATCCTGATTAAGTGAACAAAAACATTTTAACAGGAGGGAAAAGAGGGCTTCCTCTGTGTAAGAAATGAATGATAGCGTTAGAAAATCACCATACTGCAACCATCTTGGTAACTGATTCAACAAGAATCAACTAGGGCTAAAACTCATGGTGCCTTCATGATGGAGAGAACACAACCTAATCAAATAATGAAAGTTAACATCACAAGTACAGGACAAATATGTGCCTCTACTGTGATGCACTTAGAACACAGCACCATGTCTGATTTTCCTGCCAAAAATGTATATCCAGAATCTAAACCCAAGGAAACACCAGACAAACCCAACTTGAGGGACACCCCACACAATAAATGACCTTACTCTTGATTCAGATAGATTAAACAAAACCAAAGAAGTGTGGTGGGCAAAATTTGAATATGAACTGAGGACTAGTTGCTAGTATTGTTTCTGTCTCCCCACTATTGATGAATGTGCTGTAGCTATAAGAGAAAGGCCTTGTTCCTAAGACATGCACAGTGCAGGGGGCGCCTGGGTGGTTCAATTGGTTCAGTGTCCCGCCCTTGATTTCTGGCTCAGGTCATGATTTCACGGTTTGGGAGATTGAGCCCCACATCAGGCTCTGTGCTGACAGCAGAGAGTCTGCTTGAGATTCTCTCTCCCTCTCTCACTCTGCCCCTCCCCCGCTCATGGTTGTGTGCTCGCTCTCTCTCTCTCTCTCAAAATAAGTAAATAAACTTGGGGCACCTGGGTGGCTCAGTAGGTTGAGCGTCTGACTTCAGCTCAGGTCATGATCTTGCTGTTCCCGAGTTCGAGCCCCACATCAGGCTCTGTGCTGACAGCTCAGAGCCTGGAGCCTGTTTCAGATTCTGTATCTCCTTCTCTCTCTCTCTCTCTCTCTCTCTGCCCCTCCCCCGCACATGCTCGCTCACTCTCTCTCTCTCAAAAGTAAACATTAAAAATTTTAAATAAATGGGGTGCCTATGTGGCTCAGTCAGCTGAGCGTCTGGCTTTGGCTCAGGTCACGATCACATGGTTTGTAGGTTTGAGCCCTGCATCGGGCTCTGTGCTGATAGCTCTGAGCCTGGAGCCTGCTTCAGATTCTGTATCTCCCTGTCTCTCTGCCCCTCCCCCGCTCACTCTCTGTCTCTGTCTCTCAAAAATAAACATTAAATTAAGTAAAATAAATTAGATATTAAACATAAATTAATAAACATTAAACAGTAATATGTATTTTTATGTTACATATATTTTGTTATAAACATATTTATATGTTATATTTATAACATATAAATATGTTTATAAATATTTATATGTATGTTATAAACATGTTATAACATTTTATATGTTATATATATGAGATATATATATATCATATATATATAAACAAACTTTTTAAAAAAGACATACACACTACAGTTCTTACAGGTAAAAGGGTGGGATGCTTTTCTCAAATTTTCTCAAATGGCACAAAAAGAAATCTATAAATGTATAAAGAACTAATAAATACAACACATCAACAGCACGAGAATCCGGGTAAAGGATATACAGTTCTTTGCACTATTCTCACAACTGTTTTCTAACAAGGATATTATGTAAAAACAAAAGTTTTTTAAAGAGGACACTTTAAAGAATTTTATCTGATTAGCTTTTTCCAGGTTGGGGTCCCCTATAAGTGTGTTACACATAACTTCTTTGGCCTCATCACTGTTCCAATGTCCAGTGGGTCCATGCCACAGGCAGAGACTCCCCTCCCGGGAAAAGACTTCACTTCGCTAGCCAACACCCAAAAGTTGAGATTATTCCACAAACTGAAAATCCCCCTAACGGTACAAGCATCCAGCCCACGGTCTTCCTTTCTTCAAAAAGGACATCTGGGGCACCTGGGTGGCTCAGTCAGTTAAGGGTTTGGGCTCAGATCATGATCTCATGGTTCATGAATTCGAGCCCCACATCGGGCTCTCTGCTGTCAGCGCAGAGCCCGCTTCAGATCCTCAGTCCCTCTCTGATCCCCCACCCCCTCTCTGCCCCTCTCTGGCTTGCACTCTGTCTTTCTCTCTCTCAAAATAAACGTTTAGAAAAAAAAACAAAAGACATCAGGAAACATTTTGGCAAAAAAAACTTTGTGGGATTAAGGTATCCTCTGTGAATGTATTAGTAAATAAATGGGTTTTTAGAGCTAGAAGGAAAAAACCTAGTACGATTCTATTATTTCACAAGTGTTACTGCCTAAAATCCCTGCCATGAAGAGAAGGCGCAGTTCACGTATTATGACTCATTTAACAGACACTGATTGCTGTACATCAGGTACTGGGCTAGGTTCTCTCTCACAAGACTTGTTCAGGTGGAACAAGGGCCCCCCTTTTGAGCCTTTTGATCCACAGACCCTTTGATGTACAGAAATGTGCTTTTTAGCCCGCCCCTGAGAACGCACCCCCTACATTTAGCGAGGTACACCTGTGGTCAGCCAAGCCAAGTATTTATTTGTCATCCCAGACTTCTCCTTGTCAGTATCATGCCTCCATGTGAGTGACTGAAGACGGGCTGCTCTCTTACTCGCACAGAGGTGGTTCAGAATCCTGCTCACATGCTAGGAGCCGACCATTCCTGGAAATTAAGTTTCACAGTGTCCAATCCATCAGAACCTAAATGTATTCATGAAAACACAGTCTACCCTATGAGCCACTAGTTCGCTTCCCAGAGATCCGTAAGGATCTTCTTTTTCCTGGTGCAGAGTCACACGCTTGATTTTCACAACAGCTTAAAGAAAAACGAGGTGTTTAGATTTCCTGCTCACCCCTCTGCTGGAGGGAGACAAGGATGTACTGACGCCCACTACCGAGGACTGGAAACAAACGAGACAAACCACAGCCACCTGGAAACATGCACTGCAGGCATGGCCTCACCTCAGAAGCAGCCTGATAACCGCATCCCAGAACCCAAAGAAATACAAGGATGGCCTGTCCCAAATGAATCACCCGACACTCCTTTCCACCGTGTCTTCCCTCATGGATGACCCAGCTGCCGTGTGAACTTCCTCCTGTCGCATTTCCAGGGAGAACTGGATTTCATCTCCCCTCGGTCACTTGTCCTGGCTCCCCAGATCTAACTTTGAGCACTAGGCACGGACCTAAGTCTCTCTGAGTCTCATTCCTGTTCCACATATCGCCCCTCCAGATGCCGACTCCACCACCCCAGTGGCAGGTAAGGCTGGGCAACGGCCAGCCTCCACTCCCGTCTCCTGAGTGCTTTCCAGTAACTAGAGGCTGGAGAGCAGACACCGATTTCCAGACTCCCTTGCTGCTAGGGTTCTAGATGCAAATTAGGTTCCTATGTGTGGACAGTTGAGCCACGAACAACATGGGATTGAGCTGCACTGCTCCACTCATGCATGCTTATTTCCAAAAAATATAGTGCATTGTTGTAACTGTACTTTCATATAATATTCTTAAAAACATTTTTTCTCTAGCTTACTTTATTGTGAGAATACTCTGTATAATACATATATAAAATATGCTCATTGCCTGCTTATGTTCGAAGTAAGGCTTCCACTCAACAGTAAACTATTAGTAGTTAAGTTTTGGGGGTGTCAAAAGTTACACACGGTCAGGCGTACTGTCACATGCATGGATAAACCTCAGAAACTTGTGCCAAGTGAAAGAAGCCAAACACAGAGGAAAACATGATATGCAATTTCATTTACATTAATATCAAGGTAAATCCATAGGAACAGAAGACAAATTAGTGGTTGCCACTGACTCAGGGGAGGATGGAGTAGGGTATTTCTTCTTAATGGGCACAGGGTTTCCTCCAGGGGTGATGAAAAAGTTCAGGAACTGGATGGAGGACAGGGTTGCACAACATTGTGAATGTACTTAATGCCACTGACTTGTGCATTTTTAAATGGTTTTTGTTTTTTAGTTTTTTGGGGGTTTTTCTTTATTTATTTTGAGAGAGGGTACAAGCAGGAAGAGGCGGAGAGAGAGGGAGGGAGGCTGACAGCGCAGGGCCCAACGCGAGGCTCAGATTCATGAACGGTGAGATCATGACCTGAGCCGAAACCAAGAGTCAGATGCTTAATCGACTGAGCCACCCAGGTGCCCCTTAAATGGCTTTTAAAAGGTAAAATTTATGTGTCTACATTTTACCAAAGGAATATGTGGCCAACCCATGACAAAGACAGCCAAAGGATCCACCCTGAAAGGGATCACAGACTTGGCGGCTGGCACTTTCATGATAATACATACCCCCTGCTCCTGCACAGCCACAGAAGGATCCAGGGCTGGCCTCGAAGCCACTGAGGGCCTTTCCAGCTCAGATGCCATCAGGTCCCACAGTCCTTAGCGTAAAGTTATTTGTCTCCCCATAGACTTGTTGGTTTTTGCAAATGCCCTCATCTGTTAAGAAAAATTATCTCGACAACCATCTGGACATAATTCAACAAAACTGCAGAACATAAACTCAAAGCCGAGACTTAGTTTTTACTTTACTATCAACTGATGCATCAAATGTCGTTAACACGCCAACTAATTTTCAGTAGCTTCTGGGCATGTCTGAGACCACAGGCACCAACAGCAAAACCCACAGCAAGAGCAGTGCTTGGGAAATTCAGTCCAAGGACTCCCACAGCTGCTCACAGGAAGCAGCTGGATTGGACTCCATGGTCTGTGCTGGGGAAGGAAGGCGGGACCCCCAATCCATCATGCTGGAAAACAGTGGCCACCGCCACTGCAGCACAGAAACAGAACAGCTTCCAGAGCTGGGCACAACACACTTCACAGGGCTCCAGCCTCAGTGACCTGGGACGTCAGGCTCTTTCCTGGCCACAGAGATCTTGAGTCTTCCCCGAAAGTCCTCGTCCTCCCACAGACTCGGCACTGGCCATGGACTGCTGGCCCCGGTCTCTGCATTTTTCAAGTCTTGTCCCCGGATCTTCAAGGGTCTGCAACCGTCTCAAGTCAGGAGATTTGGTCCCAAATCAGTGCCCTTCATTCAAATCAAACACCTCTGTCAGCTGGGCCTTGTGCTGGCCGCGGTAGAGGAGACAGAGGTTAATCAGACACGGTCCCCGCCCTGGGAGGGTTCACACAGTGTGAGAGAGACGGCAAGGCGCGTGGATAAATGACTGCCGGCCAGTCCAAGGCAGAGTGTGGGGCCCACAGGAAAGGGACATCTGAAATGCTCCAGAGAGTCTACGAAATGGCTCCTGCCAGCCAGTCGGGCCCCCGTGTGAGGGTTCAAACCAACGGACCTCCTGGCTGGCTTAATGAAGCCCCAGTTAAGCATTGTGCCCGGAAACCTCTCCTCCCTCCTGTAGAATAGCCCAGCTCACAGCACGACATGCAGGGAACCGGGTCAGCTGTTGGGGGATGGCAGCTGCGGGCAGTGGTGTCGACAACGGTCAACGACTGCCACCTCGGCTCAGACGTAGGTCACTGAAAACCGCAGGGCCCAGAAACCAGACATTCCGCCCTCAGGAAGCATTCTGCCTCCTGTCCCTGACCTCACAGAGAAGGGCCGGCTGGGGTCACCCCGCTCTGAAAGGACACAGAAACCACCCTGGCCAGAGCTTTGCCTGAGGAGAGAAGGAGAAGCAGAGGCCGCAGACACTCGATGGGGCACCATCTCTGAGGTCGGGGAACAAACAACAGACCCAGAGAATGGGTAAGTTACAGCTCATCCTCTTTCTGGGACCCTCGGAATATGCTAAGAAACCATCGAACATTCCAGGAAAAGCAGTTGGTTTAATGTAAGGCGTAAACCATAGGCGATAAAGCCATCTCTGCGCTCTGGGCACAAGTGTAAAGGGCCGCTGGGCACAGACAGGCAGGAGACTCAAAACAACAGGTCTGATCCGCCGGATACCGGGTTTAGGGAGTTAATTGAATTCATTTCTTTTTAAGTCCCCATTATTTCTGTCTGTGCACAACGACACCTGTGTTAGGATCAGAGCGACAGGCTCTGAGAAGAGAATCTAAGCTCTGAGGGATGGAGCACGGGCTCCCAGGGGGATGGCACGGTGGTGAGCCCTCGGCCACCAGCAGCCCTGCCCCTTGTCCCCCCACCACCCCCACTCCCCCCTGCACACCTGGAAGGGCTCAAAGGTCTGACCTCGGACTCCGTGTCTGCAGCTGGCAGAGGGCTCAGAGGTCTTGTCGGCTCTCCTGGGACAGACACGAAGCAGCTCACCTTGGGGCGTCTGTGGCATGGACATCAGGAGCACCATGAACGCCCCACTGCCCCCATCCCCCATCTTCCCAGGCCCGGAACCCGGGCATTGGAGAGTCTCTGTACCCTCCCTCCGAACCCAACCACTCTCAGCCCCTGCTACTGTGACCCCCAAACATCTCCCGTGTTTCCTCTTCCATCTCCGCTGCCATCACACATGCTCAGGCTCTCTTTGTGTGTATGTGTTTATTTTTGAGAGAGAGCACAAATGGGGGAGGGACAGAGAGAGACACAGAATCTGAAGCAGGCTCCGGGCTCTGAGCTGTCAGCACAGAGCCCGACGCAGGGCTAGAACCCACGAACTATGAAATCATGACCTGAGCCGAAGTCGGACACTTAACCGACTGAGCCACCCAGGTGCCCCTACATTCAGGCTCTTATGTGCATGATCTCTTATGTGGCCACACAGCACCTGCTCTCCCTACTTTCGCCTTGACTCCTACCAATCTCCTGCTACAAATACTAGATGTCACAGCACATCTACAAGTTCATGACATTCCAATTTGCTACAACTATTCCCACAAGAGCCACCACTGGAAGAAGGCAGAAATTTGACTTAGATTCAGGTGTTCTAACAAAGTAAGTCAGTGACTGAGAGGGAAAACAGCTTGGAGGAGAAAAAAGCAGCATGGAAGATCCACATTTCAGGTTCTTGATATGCAGATTTTATGTGACCTGACATTACCAGGTCATTCCTGAGTAAAATGAATACAGATCCATTTTGTTTAAAAGACAATGTTAGAAAAGAAAAACAAAGAAGGGAGGAGTTCTGGAAGTTTCCTATAAAGCCCTTCTGTTAAGCAATTTCCATTTTCTTGCAGATTCCTCGTTATAAAATTAGAACTGTGTTCCCCTGGACAATAATCTATGCCCTGGAAGCTTATTTCAAAACCCAATGACCACCATAAGAAAAGCAATTCCTTCCTAATTAAACATTAAGATGATTGGTCAATGTATCAACATACCACTGCAAAATAGTTACAAAATAAAAACAAAGCCTCCTCACCTCCCCTTCAATCTGCTTCCTACTCTGATGGCAGATTAATTTTACTAAAAGCACAGCTCTGCTCAAGCCTTGTCCTCATTCAAAACCCTTCAGTGGCTCCCCATTGCCTTCAGGCTCTGCTCAAGCCTTGCCCTCATTCAAAACCCTTCAGTGGCTCCCCATTGCCTTCAGGATAAAGAACAAACTCCTAGCGGGTGTTTGAAGATCTTTCTCCTTTTGGCCCTGACCTACTTGTGTAGCCTCATTTCCTTCTAATCACCTTCAAATAACCCCTGGCCCAAACAAAATGCACTGAGAGTCCCTGCCACGCCTTTATCTTTTCCCCACTTCTGCCTAGAACGTTCTTTACTCCCCTCTACCCCCCACGTCAAAACCCTGCCTCCTTGTAAGACTCACTCAAATGCTACCTCCTCCATGAAGTCTTCTGTGATGTCCTCCTCCCTAATACATGCTGCCCACCATCTTCAGGCTTCCATAACCTTTTACTAGAGATGATTCTCATGTATTTATCACTGGCTGGCTTGTATTGTTATTTCTGCACATATTCTCTACTTCCTGATAAACTATAAACCCCAATACATTTTCCCCTCACATTTAACATATGTCATGCAAATAGAAGGTACTAAAATTTTGAATGAATCAAGTAACAAGCGGCAGAAAACAGTACAATATGGCTGGCAGCAACTGAATTTATCACTGCACTTAGAGAGGTAGCAAGTCTGGAAACGTGAGAACTCTATCCCAGTGGTTGGAACATTCTGTCTACATATTGTCTGTTTCTATCGAAATCCCCAATTTACTATCATTATTTACCCATTGATCTTTCGGTCCTGCTGGATATATGTGTGTGTGTGTGTGTGTGTGTGTGAGTGTGCCTGAGGGTGTATGTGCCTGTGCAGAGGGGAGGAAGCAGAGTGGAGGAGAAAGATTATCATCAAAAACTGGCAGCAGCAGGGGCACCTGACTCAGTTGGTTACACGTCCAGCTCTTAGTTTCGGCTCAGGTTTGTGAGTTTGAGTCCCGCATTGGGCTTCGTGCTGACGGTGTGGCGCCTGCTTGGAATTCTCTCTCTGTCTACCCCTCACCCCCCTCAAAATAAATAAACATTAAAACAACAACAACAACAACAAGCAGCAGCAACAGAGAAGCTCCTTCAGTGAAGACAGCTCAAAATCCACAGAAGCATCAAGTGTGTCCTCTACTGGCTGTCAAACACAGGGAGGGGGAGATTGAAGTCCTGCCGGGCAGTGGTTCCCACTTTACTGAGGACCGCAGAGCTTGGAAAAACCCAGGTGGGCCCCGCGCCCAGAGTTTCTGTGCCTGTAGGTTGGGGTGGGGCTCAGATTTTGCATTTCTGACAGGCTCCAGGATACGCGGATAGGGACCGTGCTTTAAGGATCCTCCGTGTAGATGGACAAATGAATCAAGGGGTTCAGGGCAGGAGGATCAGCTGTGGTACATGATACAAGCATTTCTAAAACTAGAAAATTCGTCTTTAATCAGATTAAGGCACACAGAGAAACACTATCATCTTGTGGTTTTTCCTTCTCACTGGTAATTCAGAAACCAAATTCTATAGGGTAGACTGAAGAGTTATGGACAAGGGAGTCAGGAGACCTGGGTTCAAGTCCTGACTCTGTCACTAGTTAGCTAGGTAACCAAAGACCCTTCGATACCCTCTCAGGACATCACTGCACACATTAGAACCACAATTAGAACTCAACCTGATAAATCTCCAGGGTCAGGTCTTACATCCCATAATCTCACAATTTTAAAAACCTGTTAGCAATTTAGTTCCAAATCTAATTATCCCATCTCTATATAAAATGCTTAAAGATGCTGCAAATTGAAAACATGAGGAATAATTAACAGTTAAATTGGAGAAGAGCCCATAATAGTTGCAATTATGAAGACTGAAATTATGAAGACTAAACAGGTCTTTAGTTTAGTTTATTATTCACAAATAATAAGTGCTTAACAATATACCACGGAAATAGATTTTAAAAGAGCAAAAATACTACAATTAAAACAACCAGCTCTCTTTCTGCGAACCGTCTAGAAAAAGCAGGACGTGTTACAGAATGAAAAAACTCACCAGTGAAGCAGGGCTGAGGGATGTCGTCCAAGGAGTAATCAGCCCCTCTTCCCCACACTGGGGCCTCCCCTCCGTCGCGGGACACTGCCTCTGGACCTCGCAGCTCACAGCTTTTTTTTTTTTAATGTTTATTTTTGAGAGAGAGAGAGAGCACAAGTGGGGGAGGGACAGAGAGACAGAGGGGGACAGAGGATCCAAAGTGGATTCTGTGCTGACAGCAGAGAGCCTGATGCAGGGCTCGAAATCACGAGCTGTGAGATCATGACCTGAGCCAAAGTCAGACACTTAACCGACTGAGCCACCCAGGTGCCCAGCACAGTTCTTCTTAAAGAGAAAGGGCCACCTTCCCAAGATCGTGGCCATAAGAATGTGAGGATCAAATGACCTTCCCCTAGCTCGTCAACAAGCACAGGGAAAGCTGATCGCCAGGCCATGTGGGCCCAGTCGCAGGGTCCCCCCGGGGCCCGGCACCCACTCTCCTGCCGCTCCGGGGCAGTTGCAACCATGCCCTCCGCGGGAGTCTGGCCTCTCCCCTTTCAGCACCACAGGCCCAGAAGTCATCCAGATGCCATCTCATCCTCCCCACCTCAGCCACTTGAACCAGCCGAGAGAGGAGACCCCACAGGCCCTCGATGGCAGCCCGCCTGCCACTGGGCCCAGGGCGACCGAGAACACGAGGTCCCAGGTCTCACGGGGCACCCATTCTGTGGCTGCGGGGCTGACTGGGCGCCTGCTCGCCCACCCCCTTGTGCCCAGCTGACCCGGGTTAAAGTGAACCGCATGGCATTAAGTCGCTAAGCCTGCCGGGGAGGTAGGTCACCCTCAAACACATTATCCCCCCTCAACAGATGGGGAAATGACGCCACAGGAAGATTAAATAACCCACCCGGCCTCACACAACCTGCCGCAGGTGGAGCACGAGGTGATCCCAGCCCTCGAGCCGGCTCAGGGGTCCAGAATGCTCCGGATAAAGCCCTCCCGGCGACGGGGAGGACTTGCACCGCAGAGCCAAGAAAGAAAGAAGCAGAGCGCCCCTGCTGAAAGCCACTCCAAGTGTCCCTCTTTTCCCGTGTGTCCCCAGAACACCGTGTAAGAGGATGCTTTTCAACCACAAGCACGAGAGGGGCCGGAGTGTGAGTGCGGGTGCAGAGAAGACTCCTTCCTTCGATGAGTACTTACATATCTAATGGGGGCAAGTCACTGACACACAGGATGAACTGGACCATCCTCCAGTCAAGAGATGTCATCCAGTGTACGTAAATCACATAAATACAAGTGGAGATTAGTACAGGCACAGCAGGGGGGCTGGTAGTGGTTGATGATGGGAGCTCACGTCCAGCTGTGGCTACAGTTGGGGATACAGGGGCAGGTGACCAGGCTATGAAGGGTGGGACAGTGACACCTGCAGGGGTGAGGAGAAGGGTATAGAAAGTGCAGGGAGATGACTCTGGCCTGCCCTGAAGACCTGGCTGAGGGGTGTGAGGGACCAAGGGCATGTCAAGTAGGGTTCAGGACTCAGGGTAGGAATGGCAGGTGGAAACCCTATCACCAAAGGCCTTAAGTGTGGGACTAAGGAGATTAAACTTCCCTCCTGGCCACAGTGCTCAGCACGGCGCCTTGCTCACAGTTGGCACTCATTACCATTAAGGAGCAAACGCTGGAAGGCAATTTCATTCATGGCAAATGTACGACAACTGTAAAAGAATATTCCACAAAAATTGCCTTGATTCTTTTTAGGAGGTGATATCTGGCCAGGACTTCTTTTTTAAGTTTATTTTTGAGAGAAAAAGAGCACAAGTGTGATGGGCAGAGAGGGAGGGAGACATAGAATCAGAAGCAGGCTCCAGGCTGCAAGCTGTCAGCACGGATCCTGACGCCGGTATTGAACTCACAAACCGGGAGCTCATAACCTGAGCTGAAGTCAGATGCTCAACCGACTGAGCCACCCAGGTGCCCCTGATCAGCACAACTTCTAAATTTAGTTTAATGATCTAAAGTATTTGCTGGGGTGCCGGGGTGGCTCAGTCAGTTGGCATCCAACTCTTGATATCGGCTCAGGTCATGATCCCAAAGATGGACTCTGCACTGAGCATGGAGCCTGCTTGAGATTCTCTCTCTTCTTTTTCTGCCCCTCTCCCCCACTTGTGAGCTCTCTAAAATAAAAACTAATACAAAATAAGAGGCACCTCAGTGGCTCAGTTGGTTGAGTGTCCAACCTTCGGCCCAGGTCATGATCTTACCGGTCCTAAGTTCGAGCCCCACATTGGGCTTGCTGCTGTCAGCATAGAGCCTGCTTTGGATCCTCTGTCCCACCCCACCCCTGCCCTTCCCCCACCTGTGCTCTCAAAAATAAAACATTAAAAAGGAAAGAATAGCACCCTGGGCTCAATTACAATTGGAGTGGAAAGAAGAATTTCAAAAGTTCAAGAAGAAAAAAAAAAAATCAATCTATTTCCTTCCCCCAAAGCTTTCACTTCTATAAATACACTCATCCAAATGGAGTGAAAACCATTCTTATGAAAACACTACCTGCCTGGAATTTGCAAGATAAACGACGTGCCCATCTTGCTTTCAAAGCACCAAAGCTCAAACAATGCTCTCCAGTAGCTTCTCTCTCAAGTAACACTCACTTATCCCCGAGGATTGTAACAGTAATACAGGTATCTGGCAGAAAACTATGAAATTCCAGTCGACTCTTGAACAACGTGGATTTGAACTTCGTGGATCCACTTACACGTAAATTTTTTCCCAATGAAGTACTGTGTGTTCCTAACATTTTCTTTTCTCTATCTTAAAGAATACAGTATGTAATACATATAATGTACAAAATACGTGTTGCTTATCATTAAGGCTTACGGTCAAGAGTAGGCCATTAGTCAAATTTTGGGGGTGTCAAAAATTACACACGGGAGGCACTTGGGTGGTTCAGCTGGTTAAGCATCTGCCTCTTGATTTCGGCTCAGGCCATATCTCAGTTTGTGGGTCTAAGCCCCGCAACGGGCTCTGCGTCGACAGTGTAGAGCCTGCTTGGGATTCTCTCTCTGCTTCCCTCTCTGCCCCTCCCCTGCTCGTGCACACGCTCTCTCTCAAAAATAAACTTTAAAAAAATTACACATGGATTTTTGACTGTGTGAGGGGTTGATGCCCCCTAACCCTGGATTATTCAAGGGTCAAATGCTCACAGAAAAAGGAAGCAAAATGGAGGCCAGCTTCTTGATCTTTTGGCTGTTAGTGCTGACAAGTAAAAGGGTGGAAACGGGGGGACTGAAAGCACTGGTGGCTGGACTCAGCATCGCAGTGTCGTCACCAGCCTCCGCAATCCAAGAAGCAGTCTGGGGCGGACGTGGCATCTTGATGCCCAGCTGGCAACCCCAGCGGTGCACTTTTTTTAAATGTTTATTTATTTACTTTGTGAGAGAGAATCCCAAACAGGCTCCATACCATTGCGGGCCTCGATCCCACAAACCGTCTTGATCTGAGCCCAGATCAAGAGTCAGATGGCCTACTGAGCCACTCAGGTGCCCCCCAGCCATGTGTTCTTAAACTCAGCAGAGCCAGGGGCAATCTCCCGATTCCCACCTGTGGAGCCCTTTCACAATTTTATAGCATTCTATCCATGCATCAAATCCTCTTTTTAAAGAGGTCTAGGGGCGCCTGGGTGGCTCAGTCAGTTAAGCGTCCGACTTCAGCTCAGGTCACGATCTCGTGGTCCGTGAGTTCGAGCCCCGCGTCGGGCTCTGGGCTGATGGCTCAGAGCCTGGAGCCTGCTTCCGATTCTGTGTCTCCCTCTCTCTCTGCCCCTCCCCCGTTCATGCTCTGTCTCTCTCTGTCTCAAAAATAAACGTTAAAAAAAAAAAAAATTTAAAGAGGTCTAGAACCATTTGTTTTCCGTACTTCACTTTGATTCATCTCTCTCAAAAACGTGCTTTCAGAGCTGACCCCTGCCCTCTGTGGGCCCGAGCCAGGCAGAGTAACCAGCTTTGTCAATCTCTTCCTCTGACCGGCTCCTCTGTTACGGCAGCCTCAAACTAAACTGGCCCCCTTCGGCAACCCCACGACACAGGTGACCCACAGCTACTGGGAAAGCCGGAGGCCTCCTCTTCCAGCCCAGCTGGGCTGCGTGGCCCTTCCAGACTAGGCATCACAGCTCTCTTCACAGCCCTCTTTATTAACACTGATCCATTAGATCTGGCCTAGGGTTCAGCCTGTGAGATCTGTTGGCTCGGACTTCCCCAGGCCCCACCGTCCCACAGGAACCGCCTGCCATTTATAATCACAGCGACACCAGAGGTGAGAGGTGAAGTCCAACATGGCAATCACTTTATCTTTCCACCGAACACAAGCACGACTTGAGATGCTGCTTCTGGCTTCGTACCCACGCCAAAGCAAGGCTTCTTTTTCCTTCTCATTTTAAAAATAAAAATGGAAATGAACACAAGTAGTGGCTCCGTGTGGCCAAAATGCTCCATCTGGAAAGCACCCTCTAGGTGATCCTCCTCCGCTTTGACTGGTGGTCCGAGGTCTGGGCTGGAGGCAGCGGGATGGACAGAGTGCCCAGCTTGTGATCCTCCTCCCCGCCAGCTGCCAGAGACACCCTTCTTTTAGAGATCTTCAGCCTCATGGCCCTTGCTATCTCCATCATCCTAAGGAGCAAACACACAGAACAAAAGGGAGGGAGTGTCCTCAGCAGGTCTGCCCTTGGCAGGGGGAGCAGCATTCACACTCCGGCCCGTGAAGACAGAATCCCCAAAGGCCACCAGGAGCAGAGCAGAGAAGCAGACAAGATCTGCTCCAGAGCCATCAAAAAGACAAGGTAATGTAATGTAATGTATCTTATTTATTTGTAAAAGATTTTTATTTTTAAGTAACCCCTACACCCAACGTGGGGCTCAAACTTACAACTCTGAGATCAAGAGCTGCACACTCCACTGAGCCAGCCAGGTGCCCCAAGACAATTTCATTTTAATGTGTTGCTATTAGCAAGTATCCATATAGGTGATGGAAAACCAGGTTATCTAGACACAATTAATAACTTTGTTTACTTCTGATAACCAGGATTGAGCACTTGCTAGAATTTTGCTAGAACTTTACAGGCTCCGAGCATCTTGTTTCTCTTTTATTTTCCACCTCAATGCCTATTAGAATGCCTTTTGTGGACGGCCCTCAGGATAATCCCTCCAGGGACTGCTAGAAGAGCCCAGACAAGGGTATTCTCGCTGGCTCTCTTGGAACACCATCGGGGGCCTTGGATACCAGACGCTCTTAAATCACCCAAAGGCCAGCATATCCCACAGTTCAGGATCCTGGAAAGTTCTGCCTGCTTTGTCTGAATCCTTCCTAGCAAGGCTGGAAAAGGCCCAAGATCACAACTCTGCCAACTCTCCCAGGACCCTCCGAGCCTGTCCCTGTTCCTCAGTAAGGCTGTGGGGTCATAGAAGCCCCAGTGTGATATCCCTGACAAACGGTGGCCTCACCATGTCTGGCAGCCCCTTCCATCCGACTCTGAGGACATTCTTTTTGCTAGGCTGAAATTGGGTTCTCTTACAACTTCCACCCCTAGGCTCCACCCCTCAGGACCATACAGACCCCCTCTCCCCAGTGACAGCAATTCAGAGACTGCTGGGTTATACAGGGACAGAATGCTATGGGAAGGCTCAGGCTCGCAGCCCAACTATTCCCCCCCTCTTGGTTGTGTGACGCTGGGAGTCACTGACTTCTTTGAACTGAAGATTCTCCCATTGGTTTTTAGGAAAATCACTGAGATCGTGACAGATTTAATACTGTGTGTAGAATAGACAAGGCACTTGGTAATGTCTTGGTTGTGCATCCATTTAATCACTCATTTGCGGACAACTGTCCTCTGGCCCGTATCAAATGTCCCCAGGTCCCTTGATGGTGCTTCCTGCTTTCCAGTAGTACCAGAAATACTAAGCACCCTACAGGGAGCTTATTACTCTGTTGCGCTCACCTTCTCTCGCTGAGCTTCAAGTCCCTCTGTAACAGTGTCAGGTCAATCTGGAAGTCGCTTATGTGCAAAGCCAGTATGATTACATACGCGGTGACCTTCGCCTTCATCGAATCCGAAATTAAGTTCCGCAGGCTACAAAATCAGTGGCAGTGAAGGAGAGACAGCGTTAAACTCTAAGATGATTATTCCAGAAGCAGAATAAAAACATCCAAGCCTGTTCTCATGCACACTCATTGTCTTCCCACCTTGGGGAGAAGAAATCTGAGCAACATTCCTTGTCCAGTCAAGGTACCCATGCCTTCACGCACAGTGGGGCAATGAGGCAATCCCAGTGTTCCCTCCGAGTGGGCCACAGCTACACTTTCCCCAGGCACAGTTAGGGCTTCTCAAGGACACGGACCCTCTGAGCGTGTCCCCACTGCTCAGCCGGGAGGCTGGGAAAACAGTCATCCCAAACGCAAAGGGTACTGGCCTGCCCTTTTCTGCAACACTGCCTTTCTATAGAACATTGGTTCTATGAGATATTAGGAAAGGCTCCTTGGAGAAGTGTATGAAGTGAAAGAAGTCTCCAGCTGCAGGACTTCCCAGAGCCTCTAATGTGAACTTCTCCAAGGGGGACAGAGCATGTAATACATAGTGTTTCCTCAACCGATTTGGGGAAGACCCTTGCAAAGGGCAGTGAGTGCTCTCCTCAGCAGTGTCCGTGGACATGGGATCCAACCCATGCGCTCGTCCCCACTCTCACTGCCCTCCCCAGCCCGCTTTCTCCAAGGCAAGAGCCCCAGAAGCCAATCCCCCTGACCTGCCGTTGTTGTAGGTCAAGCAGGTAAAGTGCTTCAGCAGTTTGGCGCTGATGATGTGGGGGACCCCAGGTCCCAGGGCACCTACAACACAAAGCTGAGTTTGAGCATGTTTCCAAACCTGCACACCACAGCATCTCCATGAAGAGATGCTGGCCAGCAGTTGGGCCACTGCAATGAATGGAGCCATGTGGTAAGAGAAGCAGGGCCCATGAAACAGAAGAGCCACTTCCCAATGAAAACTGCACACGCCCGAGAGACGTTTGTGATGGGGCAGAGACAGGGAGGAAAACCAGACTCCAATGAGGCCTAAAGATCTAGAATTCATAAGATGTTACAAAGCAAAATAGATAGTGGAGAAAGCCCAAGGAGAGGGCAAGGAGGAGAGACTGAAATGTGAAAATAAGAAGCAGGCAAATCCTGAAAACTGTTACAGACTCTTGGGAGCTCAATCACAGTAACAAGACGGCATCACCTTGTGCCTAAAACCACAGGTGGGTTTCCAGCGCTGGGTGGATGTGGGGCATCCAGCATGGCCCTAGACATGTGACACGTGTTACCAGCGGGAATGGACTCTCTTCCTTGTCAGTCAGAAATACGCGGACACACATAAACCTGCCATAAGCCGTCATATGAACAAAGCCAGTTTTTCTCCCCAGAGAGCTCACGTTTGCCCAACAGTCCCTTAAAATTTTCATAATTTGACTGGATACTATACTTTGCCCCATGCAGACGAGAAGTAGTGGATGCCAGCTCTGAACAAAGGTACAAGCCAGCCTATCCCCATTTTCAGAAGAGGAGAGAGCTGGGCCGGTCCTTTCAGTCTGCCGGCATGACTACAGGAACCTCACTTTTACACTGTCACAAATAAAGATCGAGACAATCATATCCATTTTCTTCTCTCATTACAGCTAGTCTAACAGACAAGTAACAGGCTAGAAATAACTAGAATAAAATGTCTATCATGGACTTACTTTTCCGCTTAATCACTTTTTGTGCTCGAAATTTGATGAGCGTGTCCAGAAACCATATGCATCGGGCCTGGCGGTCTCGGCTCTCCTCATCTAATGGCAAAGACTTCAACGCTTCTATGACAAAGGAGCAGTGGCTAAAACGGGGGAGGAGACAATGGAGGGATGCATGAGACCGGCTCTGTCAGGAGCCATTCATGCTGTCAATGAAAACAGCAGGCATCCTTCACAGCTGATACACACTCAACAGTGGAGGAAGGGCCGTCCTATCAACGTTCCTTATAACACAGTGAGCATGGTTTAGTGCCAAGGCAGTAAAGGACTAGACAGTAAATATTTGTGGTTTGTGGGCCATATGGTCTCTGTTCCATCTACTCAAAGCTGCCACTGCAAAAGCAGGCATTAATAATACATAAATGAATGACCATGGCTGTGTTCCAATAAAACTTTATTCACAAACAGCAGGCCAGACTTGGCACACAGGCCGTGGTCTGCCCTATCCTGATGTAGTGGTCTGGAGCACAGGCTCTTGAGTTAAAATGCCTGGTTTTGAACCCCCTGTCTGCCATTCAGTGGCCTGGGCAAGTTTCTGTACATCTTCTATACATCTCTGTACATCATCTCCACCTAAAAATTTAAGGCAATGATAGTAGCCTCAGAGTAGGGGCTTTCTATGCATTAAATGAGATAATGCAAGTAAAGTGTCTAGAACAGTATTTGGCACATGTAAGAGCTCCATCTATGTTAGCTATTATTTTTATGTACTATTCTACCACTACGAGGATCCTGGACTCAGAGAGATAACAAAGCTCTTTAAGAAAGTGGCCTCGTTTTACAGATAGGAAAACTGAGGCTCAGCGGAGGGAAGATCACACAGATCACACCATACCTTGGGCAGAGCTCAGGGACTTATTTCTTCAAACTCAGCCCAGAGCTCATTCCTGCACCTGCTGCTGAACCACAACTACATTAAGACAACCAAGAACCAGTAATAAACTTTTCTGGAAATGAATCTTTGGAGGGGAAAAAAAGAAAAAAAGCACTTTCAAAACTCAAGGAACTTGGGGCACTGGGTGGCTCAATCGTTTAAGCCTCTGACTCTTGATTTCAGCTCAGGTCATATCTCATGGTTCATGAGTTCAAACCCTGCATCAGGCTCTGCACTGAAAGTGTAGAGCCTGCTTGGGAGTCTCATTCTCTCTCTCTCTGCCCTTCCCTCCCCTTAAAAAAATAGGGGAACCAACCTAGGGTTTGTAATTTTTTATTTTCTCAAGATAAAATTATTAAAAGGAAAAACTCAAGAGCAAAAAAATTCCACTATCATCAAAAAAAAAAAAAAAAAAAAGCTGCTTTTAAAGGCCCAAGGAGGGTGGAGAGATAATCTGAATTATTTAAAATATACAGTACTTTTTTTTTTTTAAGTTTATTTATTTTGAGAGAGAGAGAGAGAGAGCGGGCGAGCATATGTGGCATGAGTTGGGGAGGGGCAGAGAGAGAGAGAGAATCCGAAGCAGGCTCTGCACTCCTGATTTGGGGTCTGAACTCACGAACTGTGAGATCATGACTTGAGCCGAGATTAAGTATTGGCCACTTAACCGACTGAGCCATCCAGGCACCCTTTAAAATATACAGTATTTAAATACATAAATTTAACTTTAAGTTAAAATGCTCACTCAGCACACCATCACTTCCACTGGCACCTACTCGCAGGCTCGCACTTGGGCCCCACCCCACTGGCGACAATCACTATCAGCATAACACTGGGGACATGGGCCAGCTCTAGTTCCAAGCCCCAGACCACAAGGCCCCACCACCCTCTGCCCAGCCACAGGCTCCAGGTACTCAGAGGCCACCTCTCTCTCCCTTGAATGCCACCCACAGCCTTGGGACAAGAAGCCTGAAGACCCAAACATTTTCAAGAAAACACTGGCTCGTTCACGTTGAAATGCTGAAAAGACACACACCCTCACTGACGGACATCCCTAAAAGTCCGCTTCACCTGACTACTGTCATGTTCTGACATCACTGCCCCAGACACTCCATCCACCCAGGGGGTTGAGGGGTACCTGTTCTCTTCGATCATCTTCAGGATCTCCTCTGCTGAGACATTCCTGAAAGCTTCAGATGGGCTTTGAAGAGCTTCATACTCAGCAGGGGAGAGAACTAGTCACAGGTCAAGAACACAATCTGACCAAAATGGCAACATCCAACTGGCTAGCTCATCTCAGAGGGGCCTCGTTTTAGAGATGGGACAGCTGAGGCCCAGATGGGGGAAGATCACATAACACACTGGGGCTGAGCGCAGGGTCTCGGTCCTTCAGACTCCCAGCCCAGAGCCCATTCCCTGCCTGGGCTTTTCTGCCTCCCCGGCTTATCACAAAACTACCGCAGGCATTTTCCCTCTGACTAGACGCACAAGTAGGGAAATTCTATGCTCCAACCCTACCTTTTACAAATCAGTCTGTCTTAGACTTAAGGCACTAGTTGACTTAGAAGTCTTATCCTGACTACTGACAGAGAGTGACCTCAGCACTTTGCTGAGGAATGGGTTTGAATCTCAGAGGCGGAGGGCCAGTCCCACAGCTAGTGAGGAAGCCTAGCTGACTACCCAGCGACAGCGCTGGAGCGAGCGCAAAGGTCTGGATGTAGCTTCCGTGAGCATCACGGGACCACCAACACACCAGAGAGCCTGTCTGCCCACTCATGTATACACGTCCCAACCTGGGAAATAAAGCAGAGTTTCTACTGCAACAAGGATACGGTCTTCAAATTTATACACGTCTTCAGGCTTGGCTGCATCAGCGTGGCAGGGAGGAAGGTACAGGGAGTCATCTTGCAGTTCATCACGGATGGCATCACTGACCAGAGCTTTTTAATAAAGGAAGAGATGGTGTCGGTATCATCCATTTGGCTGCAGGTTCCCCAATACACTATAATTTATGTCCTCAAGATCGTAACTGGCCCGGAAAACTCCTCACTGGAATGCTTCTGCCAATGTGGCCTGACCTCCCCATCAGGCTGACAGCTCCAGCTATCATGACACAAACCTAATCAGGCACTGGAGAAGGTGCACACGGTGTGGTCCCCCTCAAGCGACTTGTAATATAGCTGGGAAAGGCAGGTGTACCAATAAATATTTACAATACAAGAGAAGCTAAAAGTGAGGGATATTCAAAAGAGTCTTTAATGGCTCCAGAAAACTTCCCCACATATTGTGAGTAAAAACAAAAAACCAGAATATAAAACTGTGAACTAGCCTACAAGGATAACCATTAAGAATTAAGTATGCATATAGATGTGGACAGATAGGAATATGGGAAAATTATAATAGTTGGTCTGGAAAAATGATGAGAAACGGGTGAATTATTTTTCTTTTTAGACGTCCTTTGATAGCTGACAGTAGACTCAACAAAAACATTAAAAAATTTATTCATGTAAATGCAACAAAAACATTAAAAAATGTCCTCATGTGGGGCACCTGAGTGCTCAGTCGGTTAAGTGTCCGACTTCGGCTCAGCTCATGATGTCACGGTTCGTGAGTTCGAGCCCTGCGTCAGGCTCTGTGCTGACAGCTCAAAGCCTGGAGCGTGCTTCAGATTTTGTGTCTCTTTCTCTCTGCCTCTTTTCTCTCTCTCAAAAATAAACATTAAAAAAATATTTTTTTAATTTGCTAATGCTTTCAAATAAATGGAGAGACATATTTTTATGTTCCTGGATAAGAAAACATAATATTATAAAGATGATGATTCTCTCCATATTAATCTCAATTGCGTTTTGAGGGAATTTGACAAAATAATTAAGATCACCTGGGGAGAAAGCATGTTACTCTAATGTTTGCAAAAAATAAAAGGAAGGAGTAGGAGGAACTTGCCCTATCAGAAAATAAACCGGATGATGAGGCTACTGAAATCAAAACAGCCTCATGCTGCCACGGGAACAGAATGGACAATGGAACAGAACACAGACAGAATGTGCTAAAGTGAGAAGGAGGACTTTCTAAATCATCTTCTACAAGAAAAGGATGGAGTTGGGGACAGCTGGTTAATCATTTAGAAAATATAAAATTAGGTCTCTACCATATGCCAAAATAAGTCTTAAGCTTTAAATGTAAAAAGTAAAATTATGAAAGTACTGCAAGAAAACATAGGAAAATATTTATATGATCAGAGGGTTTGGAAAGATTTTCTCAAAATTACTAAAATCCCACTCTAATAGAAAAACCGCTCTTATGTAAACCTTCTCTTACGTTCTTATAATGCATTTGAGCAATAAATACATTTTTAAATAATACAATTAAATACTCAAGCTGCTGATGAATTTAGGAACAGAAAAAGGTCCACTGGCACCAAAGTGAAGCCCTGTCTCCAGAGGGTTAATCAGCACCAACATCACCTTGGTCTTTTTCCCCAAAACCTCCCTGTGCCCAGAGCACCCTGCCAGCTGGAACCCTGGCACCAAGGACACGCATACACACATCCATTCCCGTGCCTGTCTCCTCTACTTGACTGGGAGCTCCCCAAGGGCAGATGTTTCTTACTACTTCCAGAGTCTATTCCCAGGAAAGCACTCAGTGAGAGGAAGGAATCCAGCCCGAATGCCCATTATTTCCATCTGTGGGGCAGGTAAAAGATCTCAAGAGAAGAGAAAGTGTCTCTATGAGCAGACTCTTACCCAGGTCCCAGCTGCTTACCAGTCACACCCTTTGCATCAATAATATTCTCTGCGGCTTTAGCTACTGCACAATTCAGAGATTCATTGCCAACTCTGTTCATTCTTCTGGAATTCAAAGCCCGCTTCTGTTTGGTGGTTCCAAAGGCTTCAATGCAAGAATCCATCTGTGCAGGGACAAATGTGGTCTGTCTAGGGACAGGTTGGGCACTACTATTCCTGTGTGACTATGGGGAAACCCTCGGCGTTTCTGAGCCATGATTATTACCTCACTTGCAAATTGGGCTGAACCATATGTATCTATCTCCCAGGCTTCTTGTATTAACACATCTGAAGTACTTGCTTTATAAACTGTCAGGGGGTACTTACAAATCAACAGTGTCTCCATTTGTAAAGTAAAAAGACCAGAATTAGGATTGGTAAATCTGTGGCATACAGCTTACTGTTTTCCAGCCCTGTACCCATAGCAGATGTTGCTAATCACTCATTCTTTCCCTCTGAGCCTGAAGACAGCCTCATACCCACTCTCAACACTGCTCCAGGCAGTACTTAAGATTCAATCAATTGCCATCCTGGGGTGAGATGAGCTTTGCAGAAACCGCCTACCTTGAAAATCTTGAAGTTTACTTTTGTTTTAATGAGAAAGTTTCCAGGCTACCACCAGTATTTTCTGAAACTTGGATTAAATCCAAAACCAAGTATTATGCTACACCTATATCAGCCCAGAGAACCAGTTCCGCACACTGGCACAGAGCAGCGTATAGCTGTCCCACATGGAAGGATGGCTCTGTGAGGCCATGGAGGCCTCTGCAGGTGGCCTTGCCAGAGAACCACAGACTGAATGAGCTGGGAGCAGCCCTATGTTGGGCCAGCTCATTATACTGATGGGAAAACGCAAGGCCTAAAAGGAACGCATTTCGGGTCCCACATCTCAGTTCTGTCACACTTACCTTTTCTCTAAAAGTTTTGGCCTCATTATCTCGTGTCGAGCCACTCTCGACTGATTCATCTATCAAAACACAAAACAAACAAAAACAGAGAGGAAAAAAAAGTGAGCTGTAAGGCCCACAGATTATAATAGTGTTTAATATTTATTTTAACAGCCAATCTCAGAAAAACAGATTTCTTTACTTCAGGATTTCCCAGAGTTTAATATAATGGATCCTGAAAACAATTAGTCTGTGGCTTTAGTACAGTCAGAGGATTTGGAGAATAAATTAAGAAGTCAAATGAGGGGGTCATCTGGTCTAACTGTTCATTTTACAAATAAGGAAAAATGAAGCCTCCAGATGAAATAATTTGCCCCAAGTCTGTTGACCAGGCAGTGGCCAAGATGGGATTAGAAACTAAGTCCTTGGTTCTTTCCAGTAAATAGTTTTGCCCTCCTTATAAAAGACCTAAAAGTAGGTAAGCATAAATGTGAGGTATGTATTACTTACATAAAGCTCTCAAATCTCCCGTAAAGTATTTATATATAAGGGGCAGTATAATCTAGTGGACACAGGAGCATAAGCTCTAGAGTGACCTTGCCCGAGTCTCAATCCCAGATCATATATACATACACGACATGATATGGTACTTTATATAGACATAGATAGCAGCATTGTGTCCCTGCCAAGTTGGTTCACTTCTGTGCCAGTTTTGTCATTGATAAAACAACCAGAGGGTTGTGTGAAGTAAATGATGTAGTGCACTGAAAGTGCTTAGAACAGTGCCTAGCACACAGGCACTTAATAAATGTTGCATGTGTGTGCATGTATGTGTATACACATACATACATGTGTGTGTATGTGTATATATTTATATATATAATATATATTATGTGTGTGTATATATATATATATATACACTGTCGTGTATATACTGTCGTGCATATATATATATGTATATGTATATATATATATATATATATATATATATATACATATATATATACACACATATATGCACCGTCCCAAATAAACCATTATTTACACATTTTTTTACATGTAAAAACAAAAATTTGTTTAATCAGCAAATTAATGAACAATTTCCTTTGCCTCTTGGGAAGTCGGTAGAGCATTTGGAGGATAATCTAAATGCAGTTACATATGTTTGCAAAGCAAGGGATTCTTTTTTTTTTTTTTTTTAAGTTTGTTTGTTTATTTTTGAGAGAGAGAAAGAGAATCTCAAGCAGGTTCTGCACTGTCAGCACAGAGCCCGATACAGGGCTCAATCTCATGAACTGTGAGATCATGACCTGAGCCAAAGTTGGACACTTAACCTACTGAGCCACCTAGGTGCCCCCAAAGCAAGGAATTCTTAACCTATAGACTATGGATCCCTGAAATTCACAGATGGGTTTCAGGACTCAAATGCCCTTTACAACTGTATGCAAAATCTCATACATATTCTTGTATATTGTGTATGTTTCCAGGAGGTAGGTCCAGGTCCCTCAGATTCTCAAAAGGACTGGCATCGCTGCTCTGCGGGAATGAAGTTGGAACCACTGTCTCTGAAAGTATCTGGCAGATCCACCAAGACCCTAGCAATCCTTCCTCATCTCTACCCTCCTCACCATGGTTCGCAGTATTTAAGATTTAGAGAACAGGAACCCCTTGAGTCTGACCCTCCAACCTTCTGGAAGATCCCACTCCAGTCTGGAGCATTCTGAGATGCCAAAGCAGAGAAACAGTACAAGTTCTCCCTCTGGATTAGGGTAAAAATAGATCTCCGCCTAAATTAGAAAGCATAGAGGGGCTACCTGGGTGGCTCAGTTGGTTAAGCATGTGACTCCTGATTTCAGCTCAGGTCATGATATCACAGTTTGTCACGGAGCCCACTTGGGATTCTCTCTCTACCTCTCCCTTGTTCTCTCTCTCTCTCTCAAAATAATAAATAAATAAATAAATACACAAGAAAAGTTACTGTCCAACCCATAAGTAACTCCCATCACCTGCTAGAGACCCTAAAAGCTCTACTCCAACCAGAACAGTTAAGAGTTTTAAAAAAGGCCTTTGAATGAAAAAAAATATTGGACATGCCCTCCAATATTCTGCTCCGATCATTGCTCAACTGACTTTAACTAAAATTATTTTCTGATCTCAAATCTGTAAACACTGAAGGGACAGGATCTGTGTCTATTTTGCTACACCCCCAGCCCCTAACTTGTGCCTGGAACATAGTAGGTCATCAATAAATATTTGCAGAAAGGCACCCTTTTAAAAATAAGTACAAACTACGTTTTACAAATCGACAACTAACTCGTCCAGCAAACCTAAAATATACAGTGTTTTTGTGAGCCTTCATGACTGGGACCTACCTGAAAACAGTGGCTGCATGTTGAACAATTCAGCATCATACACCTCCATCTGGCCGGAGGTCTTGTTCAGGACTCCCACAAAGTGCCTGAATAAAGAAGGAGTAATACCAATGGTAATGGATTATGCAAAAGGTATTGTTTATACAACTTCCTTTTTCCTGCTTAAAAGTACTCAAGGGTCTTTCTGCCCCAGTACACTTGAGGAACACATCACTTGTTGCTGAGTAACCATGATCCCCAAGAGCAGCAATTCTTAGCATGAGAGGGAAAGGAGCGAAGGAAGGAGGGAATTCAAGAGGTGGTTCTGGAAGAATAAAAAATGCTACCAGGTGATTCTGGTAGCCAATCACACTTGTGCTCATTGCTGTAGTGGGAAACTATTTGGAGATATAAGAATCTAGAATTACACTAGAATTTGCTGCACACATAAATTTTATGGAGGCAAAGACAAGTAAAACCTTGGTAATTATGGGGAGAAGACCAATCTGAACTAGAGAATCTTTGTAAGGGCATGATGTGGTGTTAATGGTTTTAAGTACATACACATTAATCTGACCTCTAGCAGGGTGGTTTGATGGGGGCTTTGAAAAGGCCTTTTTTGTGCTTCACGGTTGGACACTATCAGAGGAACACTGCCTGTGTTATGCCAGCGCCTGACGGTTACAGTCTGTTCGGGTGAACAATCTTCATTGCACCCGGGGAGAGAGCGGGGGTCAGTGAAGGACAGAGCTGTCCAAAGTCAGTTGATCAGTAGTAGAGCTGGATAGAAACCCTGGAGTCTTTGACACTACCAAATGCTTTTCTTGGAGTTAGTTCCAGGAAAAATTTCTGGCAAGCTTTGGCCTATTGATCACATATTCCAAATAAGTGGAGACGGCTGCCTTTTGGAAACAAGACAATTATAAAGGATACTGCAAATTAATGAGGTGGTCAAAAGGTACTTTCAGTTACAAAATAAATAAGCCCTGGGAATGTAATGTACAGCATGGTGACTGTAGCTAATAATACTATATTGTATATTTAAAAGTTGTTGAGAATAAATCTTAAAAGTTCTGATAAGAAAAAAATTCTAACTATGTGTGGTAATGGATGACTATACTTACTGTGGTGACCATTGTGCAATATATACAAATATCTAATCATTATGCTATATACCAAAACTAATATGTTGTATTATATCTCAATTTTTTTAATTATTATTTTTAAGATTTTATTTTATTTAAAAAAAAATTTTTTTTCAACGTTTTTTATTTATTTTTGGGACAGAGAGAGACAGAGCATGAACGGGGGAGGGGCAGAGAGAGAGGGAGACACAGAATCGGAAACAGGCTCCAGGCTCCGAGCCATCAGCCCAGAGCCTGACACGGGGCTCGAACTCACAGACCGCGAGATCGTGACCTGGCTGAAGTCGGACGCTTAACCGACTACGCCACCCAGGCGCCCCAAGATTTTATTTTATTTTTAAAAAATGTTTATTTATTTAGTCTGGCCAGGGTTGGGGGGGGGGCGGTTAGGGAGGGGCAGAGAGAGGGAGAGAGAGAATCCCAGGCAGGTTCTGCACTGTCAGCCCAGAGCCCGATGTGAGGCTCGATCCCCCGAACCTCAAGATCATGACCTGAGCCAAAATTAAGAGTTGGACACTTAACCAAGTGAGCCACCCAAGCACCCCTAAGATTTTATTTTAAAGTAATCTCTATATTCAATGTGGGGCTCAAAATCACAAGCCCGAGATCAAGAGTCACACACTCCACTGACTGAGCCAGCCAGGCACCCCTAAAAAATTGTAAATGAATGAGATTTGTTAGGAAATCCAACAAATGTAACTTGTTTTCCCTTCTCAGGCATGTCCACATGCTGCTGTGAGGACCTCTGGATCTGGGAACAAGGGACATGGTAAACCTCTCCAGATTTCCCCCACTGTCCCTAAAATAAAGAGCAAACATAGTAGTGCCAGGCTCACCACCACTATCCTCCTCCTCCCGCTGTCCTTTCCCCTATCCCTACCTGCACAGAGTGTTGCATTTGAGGGCTCCAGTCCCAAAATTATTTCCCACATAGGAAAGTCTGTCTGTTTCAGCTGCCTAAAATGTAAAGGGAAAAAAAACATCACTACAACCAATATTGAAAGGTATTAAGCATCTTGTCTCCCTTTCCCACATTTGTAAAAGCTTTAGAATCCAGAACCAGTGGATTAGAAGCAGAGAGCCTCTGGGAGATGATCTAGTCCCACCGTCCAAGTGAATCTGGGTGTCCCTAGGAGAAAGGCAAGAGGACTTTTGAAAGGGAAGCCCCAGACAGTGCTGGCTTCTACGTGGTCTGAAAAGTTCTCAGGGGAATTGCACCATAGGACTCGGGAGAGAGGTCCTGGGGTCCCAGCGCTTAGAAACATGCTACAAAGTGGTTCTGCCAGCAACCTCTGGGCCCAAAGTCCAAGCCCTTCCTGAGCTTCTTGGCCCATTTCTCCCAGGACTATTCCTTATATATTCACAGGACTATGGAAACAGCTGATTCATTCCTCAATCACAGTCAAGCTTTCCTGCTTCCCTGTTTGTCCTTGCCATCCTCTCCACTTGGAATACTAAACCTCAGCTGTCAAACCCTCCTCTATCCTTCAGAGCTCAGCTCCAATGCACTTTCTCCCGGGGAAGGCCTTCTGGCAAGCAGAGACTTCTCTGACTGAGCTCACTCTCCCTCCGCCAGGCTCTGAGCTCGTCTGCTTGTAGAAGTTACTGAACTCAAAACCAGTTCTCATCTCTCTACATCAGTGGTTCTCAACCGAGGGAAATCCTCTTCCGGGGATATCTGGGAATGTTTGATATTCTGACTGTCACAACTACAAGGTGCTACTGGTATCTAGTGGTTAGAGACCAGGGAAGCCGTTGAATGTCCTGCAATGCACAGGATGGGCCAACAACAAAGAATTATCTGGATCCAAATGTCAATGGTGCCAAGGTTGAAAAACCGTGCTCTAGAGTATGAGCTCCCTCAGAGCGGGGCCAGGTCCTACCTAGCTGTTTCCCTTGCAGCTTACAGCATAGGGCCATGTGGGTGTTCAACCAATGCTTGTCAAATGAATAAATCAATGAAAGGCCATCACTTCACCAAAAGTACATAACTGAATGGAGCCTGTCCCCACACCCCTGACCTGCTGGGACTCACAGGAGTTCTTCAAAGGCCCGTTTGCTATCCACCACCACCCCTTTCTCCTCCTGCTTTGACCCACATCCACCCGCACTCAAGCGCCTCCAGAGGCCTGCAGAGTGGAGCCAAGTGGCCACTGTAGCACTTACCAGGATCCGCTGACCTCTCTTCCTGGGGTTTGTGGAGTCATTGCTCTTGTACAAGGTAAAGCGCATGTTGCCTGGATTCTGCAGCTGCCCATTGGAGAACTGGACTGTAAGATTGCAGCCCGAGAATGAGATGGAAGTAGAAGGACCCACAGTGTATGCTGGGGAGGACCTGGACTGTCCTTGGGAGGGAGCGACTGAAGGAACGGGGATGGTAAGGAAGCCCAGGTCCTGACCTAAAGGGGGGCTGAAGGAGGTCCTGGTCCAGTTGGGAAGAGATGGAGAAGTGAGGGCAGTGCTGGGGAAGGGCTGTGGTGGAAGGGAATAACTAGGGGAACAGAGCTGAGGAGACCTGGGCCAGAGCTAGAGAGAAAGGGGAATTTCTGCCCAATAGAGAGGAGGAGATGGGGCAGGTGAGTGGGGAGGAGACGACAGGTACAGCTTTGGAGAAGAGGGCGGCTGGGATATCCTCATCCAGAGGAAGTGGTGACAGAAAGATGGTGGGATGGCAGAGGAGCCCAGGCCAAGTCCCAATTAGTGGAGGAGACTAAAGGGGGTCTCGGTCCAGCGGGGAAAGGGGCCCGACAGGGGCGGGAGGACTGTAGAGGCACCCAAACGGAAGGGGAGAGAGCTACGGGGAACTCCGCTCCGGCGCCGCAGTCTTTACCCAGTACTGCTCTATGACTGTCGTCGGGCTCCCCACAGTACAGCCACCTCACACTCGACAACACCTCCGCCGCCATCTCGCCAGTCCGGTCGCCAAGGTTAGGCGTTTACACGAACACCCCCGGGCCGTGTTTGCCACTCCACATGCGACAGCAGAGCGACAGGACGGAAGAGGCGCGGCCTCACCCGCCCCGCCCCGCGCGTGCGGAGCCGGCGTGGCTCCTCCCCCCCGGCACCGCCCCCTACTAGCTCTTCCCGGGAATGCGGAGGCGCCGTTCCCGCCCACTCTTCGCCCCGCCCCGGAGAGGCGGGACTTCTGCCCACTACAGGCACGAGTCCTCTTTGCTGAACTAGCGCTCTGCCTGCGCGTTGAGGCTTGTGTGGGACTAGGAATTGCCAGAGCCGAAGGGCCAAAGAAGCTCCTGTAGGCGTGGACCCAAAGAAGGGCATTTTTGAAGGGCAAGAAGTCAGGTCGTCTCGTCTGTTATCCAAGTTGCTTTCTTTCAAGATTCCACAAACGAGGTCACTAATCGTCCCAATAGTTTTTGCAGCAGAAAGAACCTGTCAGAAAACACAGGTTGCATTTAGTTGCCATAGCCCTTTAGTTTCCTTCAACCCAGAACAGTCCCTCACTCTGACTATAAACTTTAAATTTCAAAGATTACAGGCCAGTTATTTTGTGGAATGCCCCTCAATCTGGATTTGTCTAATGTTTCCAAGTGATTAGTTACAGGTTATGCATCTTTGGCAGGAATATTACAGATACGATGCTGTTCTTCTCACTGTATTCTATTAAGTGGCACACAATTTCGATTTGTCTCATTACTGGTTATAGTTACTTTGACCACTTAAACCGCTTACAGGTTTCTCTGCTATAAAGGTATTCTTTTCCTTTTATAATTTCACTTTGTGCCTGCCCCTTATTTTGTGGGCAGGTATTTAGAAACTAAGTAAAAATCCTGTGCATCACACTACCAATTTATTCATTTATTTATTTGCATCAGTCTGGACTTGTAGATTCCTATCTTATTCATTAGATTAGAATGTGCTACTATCATTTATTTTCAGGTTCAAATTATATCAGATTGGGCCAATGGGAACCCCATTAGGCCAGTTTCTGTGTTCTAGTAACACGTCCACATCATTTTTTTTTTTTTTAACATGTCCTTACTTTCTGGCACAAAATATTTCAGCTTATCTTGTAGTTTCCCTGCCCCAGCCCTGGAATCACTCATTTCTCCAAAGAGTTCTGGTTTCTTTTGGTAGGGAATGGTATTTAGAAACCAAGATCTATGTAGCAGGTATGGACTGCTTTGGGGATGTCACTGCTCCCAGGCCTCAATGAACTGAATTAGGGAATAGATGTAAGTAAACACACTTTTACAACTAAAAGTGATTTATTTCTAAAATTTATAATTTCCAAATCCATATATATTGAAAGCCATCAGATCATACTGACCTCTAATTCCAATTCAGCACCTCAGGGTTTATTCTGATTTTCCTTCCTCCCATATTTGTAACTTCCTTCCCTGGCAGTGAGAAACCTGGTTCCCACTAGCCTTAATATATTAATTATTTGATAAGCACCTCCTGTAGTATATCTCCTATCACTACCACCACTACCGTCACCTGACATGGAGGCCTATTACCCCATTCAGGCTCCAACACCTTAAACCAAGCCTTAGTCCCTATGTGGATGCTGTATTAGTTCAGGGTTCTCCAGAGAAACAGAATCAGTAGGAGATCTGTATCTATCTATATATTTAGAGAGAGAGAGAGAGGTTTATTATTATGAGTAATTGGCTCACACAACTATGAAAGCTGAGAAGTTCCACAATTTGCCATCTGTAAGCTGGCAGGAAAGCTGATGGTGTAAGTCTGAACGCCTGAGAACTAGGGAAGACAATGTTGTAACCCAAGTCCAATGGCCAAAGATGAGATGTCCCTGCATACAGAGGAGGCAAGAAAAAAAAATGGGCAAACTCCTTCCTCCACCTTTTGATCTATTCAGACCCTCAAGGGATTAGATGATGCTCATGCATATTGGGGAGTGCAAGCTACTTTACTGAATCCACTAATTAAAGTGTTAATCTCATCCAGAAATACCCTCATAAACACACACAGAAATAATGTTTAATCTGGGCACCTAGAAGCCAGTCAAGTTGACACATGAAATTAACCATTATAGGCGTCCTCCTTTCTCTGCTCAGGTTCTGACAACCCTCACCAGGTTGTCCCTCTGCCCAGATGCCCTTCTCGCCCTGCTTGGGCTCAGTTTGTACCAGGCCACACTTTCACATGGATAACCTTCTCACTGCAAGCTCCCCTTCCTTCTGGGTGGAAAGCTACCTTGCGTGACCCCACTGGCTTTTGGATTGAGTCATTTAGGAAAAGAAAAGGAAAAAGGGAGAGAAAGGAGCTTAAATGCCTAATTATTTGCCTCTCTCCCCTACTGGAGACAGACTTATTTGAGGCTAACAATAAACAAGTTGGGGGTTAAATAATAAACAGATTTATGTTTACCACTGTGTTTCCAGCTCCTGGAGCAGTGCTTGGCACAGTAGACCCTCAATAACTGTTGAATGAATGAGTGACATAGCAAGGAATGAATCCAAACCATCACTAACCCTAGGGACCTTGGTACTGGAGCTCAACGATGATTGCTAATGTTGCTTAAAATTAACTGGTGATTTTTACAGATTCTCTGTAAATGTTGATCAGTTGAATGAAAATATGAACAGTTAAGTCAAAGTTAAGGGGTGACAAAGAAGACAGCATGGCTACAAAGAGTTAATTGTATTTTTTAAATGTTTGTTTATTTTGAGAGAGAGAGAGAGAGACAAAAACAGAGCATGAGTCAGAGAGGGGGCAGAGAGAGAGGCAGACACAGAATCTGAAGCAGGCTCCAGGCTACAAGCTGTCAGCACAGAGCCCGATGTGGGGTTTGAACCCACGAACTGTGAGATCATGACCTGTGCCGAAGTTGGACTTAACCGATTGAGCCACCCAGGATCATCAATTGTATTTCTTGAGAGGTGTCCTGACCCCTCCTGATAAAAGGACCTATGTATAGCCTTGCTACTCAAAGTGTGGTCCTTGGGCCAGTAGCATCAATGTTATCTGGGACCTCATTAGCAGTGCAGAATCTGTAGCCCTACCAGATCTGAATCAGGGGCACCTGGGTGGCTCAGTTGGTTGAACGACTGACTTTGGCTCAGGTCATGATCTCACAGTTCGTGAGTTCGAGCCCCGCATCGGGCTCTGTGCTGACAGCTCAGAGCCTGGAGCCTGCTTCGGAGTCTGTGTCTCCCCCTCTCTCTGCCCCTCCCCTGCTCGCGCTCTGTGTCTCTCTGTCTCTCAATAATAAACGTTAAAAAAAATCTCTTTAAAAAAAATCTTCTGAATCAGAATCTGCACTTTAACAAGATCCCTGGGTAATTAGTGTGCACTTCAAAGTTGGGAAGCGCTGTTGAAAAAAACTGTTTCCCTTTTAGGTACATCTTTACTAGTGAGACCAAGTCTGTGAAAGTCCTCTGAATTGACTGCTTTCTAGCTGGAAGAATGAAGAAAGCACACATGGATTGAGAGCAAAGACTCCCAGAATTACCACAGTTAAGAATTCAAAGCGACAGAGTTCTATTTTGGGACACAAAGTGCCAATGGAAGGGTGATTGGAAGGGGGCTGTAGTATACCCCTATGTTGTTTAATTACTTAACAATGATTCAAAACACGTGTGCACCATATATGTATAAATATATATGTACATAACTTGGATCAGCCAAGATGGAGGGAGCCCTACTCAGGCAGTGACCAAAATGCAAAAAGCTACAAAGACCTCTTCTAAATTAGAATCACAGGCTACATTTACCATAAAATGCTTGTCTACAAGCTTAGTTTGGAAATTCAGAGACTTCTGGAATTCTCTCTTCGCATCATTTTTCAGGAGAGGGAATGCATATTTAGAGAATAAGGAAAGGATAGGGTTAGGGGGTGGTGTTGGAGGGAGTTAGAGTCCTCTTTTCCTTGAGTAACGTCTCCATCTGCTGGCGGTCTGGGATATGGCTAATGAAGACCTGAAAGAATGCTTGCGGCAACTCACCACCTACTCCCCAAATGGTCTCTTCTGCCTCACCTTTTCTCTTCCTTCCTTCCACCTCTGCCTCTCTTTTTCCTTCCTTTCTCTCTTTTTCTGTCTCACTCTCCTGTTCACCATTCTGTACTTCCTTTCCCTTCCATTATATCCCTGATGCAGACTTTGTATTCTGTAGATGTGGATCACTCATTCCTTACGAGGCAGAATTCACCTAGGACAGGTTTTTCCTCACATGAAGCTGAATCTAACTTCTGTAGCTCCCCCCGTTATTCTATTTCTGCTCTCGGGCCACACAGAACACGACAAACTTCTCTGCCCTGAGCCCTTCAGACGCTTGAATACTCTGACCAAGCTTTCCATTTATCTGCTTTTTTTTTCTCAGCAATTCCCTCCAGCCCCTCAGCTATGTCACACACGAAATCTTCCAGTAGCCACTGCTGGACACATGCCAATACATCCGGATCCCTCATACACTGTGGGACTCCACATGGATGAATAGTCCAGTTCTGGGCTGGGTAGCACACAAAGGGTCCATCACTTCCCTTAGGATACATGCCATGCCTCTCCTAATGAAACCAATATGTGCATTTATTCTAAGCATCTTCGGGGAGCCCGGGTAGCTCAGTCAGTTAGGTGTCCGACTTCAGCTCAGGTCATGATCTCACACTCCATGAGTTCGAGCCCCACGTTAGCCTCTGTGCTGGCAGCTTAGAGCCTGGAGCCTGCTTCAGATTCTATGTCTCCCTCTCTCTTTGCCCTCTCCCACTCACACTCTCTCTCTCTCACTCTCTTGAAAATAAATAAGCATTAAAAGAAAAAAACTCTAAGCATCTTAAACTGTTCAGTAAGCTTATTTGGAGTTAAAAATAAACCAAAAATTCTTGACTTTGCTTCTGCTAAGTCCCATCATACCTGCAATTATTTAGTATTTTATTTTATTTTAGAGAGAGAGAGAGAGAGAGCATGCATGAAAGTTGGGGAGACAGGTAGAGGAAGAAAGAGAGAGAATCTCAAGCAGGCTCCACGCTCAGTGCAGAGCCTGACACGGAGCTCGATCCCAGAATCCCGGGATCATGACCTAAGCCAAAATCAAGAGTTGGATGCTCAACCGACTGAACTACCCAGGCGCCCCCAAACCTGCAATTTTTAAATAACAGCAATTCAGAGCTTTGTATGAAGTCTTGTTAAATTTAATCGTGTTAAAATCAGTCTGTTCAGTTATTTCAAATTTTCTCAACATATTATATATTTTTTAAATTATTAAACTAATACATATGTGATGTACAATATTGGGGGGGGAATACCCCCCAATATTATAGTAACTCACTATATAGTAGTAACTATATAGTAACTCACCATCCCTTCCCCACATAAAGGCAAGCATTATTAACATTCTGATTTATTTCTTTCTAGATTTTTCTCTGTGTATATGTATACATATATGATTGGTATTGTATTCAATTCTGTATCCTCCTTTAAAAATTTTTATAACATTATCTTGGATGTATTTTCTCAAAAACATATGATAATCCATTGAATGCTGTCACAGAGTTTACCTCTAGTTGAACATTTACACAATTCCCATTTCATTTCAGTGAACTTTTTTTTTTACTATGGTAAAGAAGATTTATTATGGCTTTGCATGTAATGAACAAAGAATAAACATTATTTTCAATTCCCATGGGGTTTAAATTTTTATTTAAAAATTTTTTTTCTTTTTAAATTGTCTTAATTGAAGTATAGTTGACATAAAATGTTATGTTAATTTCAGGTGTTGAACCTTTAAAGCATAAAATTATCTGCTTTTTGGATGACTTCCTTTGGATGGAGTCATAGGATTTGAATTAATTGATCCAAAAGCATGAGCACTGGAAAAAACTTAAAAATTTTTTTTAATGTTTATTTATTTTTGAGAGAGAGGCAGAGCATGAGTAGGGGAGGAGAAGAGAGCTAGGGAGGCACAGAATCCGAAGCAGGCTCCAGGCTCTGAGCTGTCAGCACAGGCCTCGACGCGGGGCTCTACTTCATAAACCGTGAGGTCATGACCTGAGCCGAAGTTGGAAACTCAACTGACTGAGCCACTCAGACTCCCCCCTAAAAGATTCTTAATACACACGGTCAAATTTTGCTCCAAACATTTTTCAGATCTTTTAAAATCTTCATTCTGTCTTCTAATACTCCCAAGGCACTTTGGGAGAGAACAGTGAAAATATATGATCCTTACCCTTAGGACTTAACTTCCTAGGAGGAACACAAAAATGGAAAGAAAATCAACTCAAGGGTGGATACTGTTAAAAGTCTTTGGAACTTCTCTTTTTAGTTCTGTCATATTGCCTTCGTTATGAAGCTTTGTTACTAGGATCATATTCATTCAGTCTTGTTACTTCTTGATGTGTTAACCCTTTTATCGTTCAAATTGTCCTTCTTTATTTGATATCTTGTCCCGAAGTCCACTTCAGCTGACATTAATATAGTCACTCCACCTTTCTTTTTTTTTAATTTTATTTTTTAAAATTTACATCCAAATTAGTTAGCATATAGTGCAACGATTTCAGGAGTAGATTCCTTAGTGCCCCTTACCCATTTAGCCCATCCCCCCTCCCACAACCCCTCCTGTAACCCTCAGTTTGTTCTCCATATTTATGAGTCTCTTCTGTTTTGACCCCCTCCCTGTTTTTATATTTTTGCTTCCCTTCCCTTATGTTCATCTGTTTTGTCTCTTAAAGTCTTCATATGAGTGAACTCATATGATTTTTGTCTTTCTCTGACTAATTTCACTTAGCATAATAGCCTCCAGTTCCATCCACGTAGTTGCAAATGGCAAGATTTCATTGTTTTTGATTGCTGAGTAACACTCCATTGTGTGTGTGTGTGTGTATATATATATATATATATATATATATATATGTATATATATATATATATATCTCACATCTTCTTTATCCATTCATCCATTGGTGGACATTTGGGCTCTTTCCATACTTTGGTTATTGTCGATAGTGCTGCTATAAACATGGGGGTGCATGTGTCCCTTCAAAACAGCACACCTGTATCCCGTGGGTAGATGCCTAGTAGTGCAATTGCTGGGTCGTAGGGTAGTTCTATTTTTAGTTTTTTGAGGAACCTCCATACTGTTTTCCAGAGTGACTGTACCAGCTTGCATTCCCATAGTCACTCCAGCTTTCTTATGAGAGGTGTTTGCAGGATTTAGTTTTTTCTATCCTTTTTATTCTTAACCTATTTGTGTCTTTATAACAGGTTTTTTTTTATAGACATGTTCCATGTTTTCTTCTTTTATAGATTATTTTTTAAAAGTTTTTAGTGTTTATTTATTTTTGAGAGAGAGAGAGAGAGAGAGAGAGAGAGAGAGAATGAACTGGGGGAGGCAGAGAGAGAGGGAGACACAGAATCTGAAGCAGGCTCCAGGCTCTGAGCTGTCAGCACAGAGCCAGACATGGGTCTCAAACACATGAACTGTGAGATCATTACCTGAGCTGAAGCTGGATGCTTAACCAACTGAACCACCCAGGCACCCTGGTTGTTGAGTTTTAGTTCTTTATATTCTGGATATTCGTCCTTTATCAGATATCTGATTTGCAAATATTTTCTCCTATTCTGTGGGCTGCCTGTTTATTCTGTTGATATTGTGTCTGATGAACATTTCTTAATTTTCTCCAAGTCCAGTTTGTCTATTTTTCCTTTTATTGTTGCCAAATCCAATGTCATGAAGATTTTGTCCTATTCCTATGTTTTCTATTAATAGTTTTGTAGATTTAGGTGTTACATTTAGGTCTTTGATCAATTTTGAGTTAATTTTTGTATATGGTGTTAAGTAAGGGCCCAAATCATTATTTGGCATATGGATATTCAGTTTTCCAAGCACCATTTATTGAAAAGACTGTCCTTTCCCAATTGAATGCTCTTGAGATTCTTGTTAGAAATCATTTGACCATATATGTATGGGGTTTTTCTGGGCTTTCTATTCCATTCCGTTGGTCTACACATTTGTCTTTATGCTAGTACCACACTGTTTTGATTACTGTAGCTTTATAGTAAGTTTCAAAATCAGGAAACGTGAGTTCTCCATCTTTGTTCTTCTTTTACAAGATAGTTTGGCTGTGTGGGGTCCCTTGAGATTCCATATTATTTTTAGGATGGGTTTTTCTATTTCTGCAAAACAATATCATTAGGAATTCTGATAGTGATTTCATCGAATCTGTGCATTGCTGTGGGTGGTGTTGACATCTTATCAATATTGTCTTCCAATCCATGAACATGGAATGGGTTTCTATTTATGTCTTCTTTAATTTCTTTTAGTAATGTTTTGTCATTTTCATTGTACAAGTCGTTCCATTCCTTGGTTAATTTGAAAGTATTTAATCTTTAGATGTTATTGTAAATGGAATTGTTTTCATAATTTCCTTTGGAGATTGTTCATTGTTAATGTACAAAAATGCAACTGATTTTTGCATGCTGACTTTGTACCTGGTACTTTGCTGAATTCATTTATTAGCTCTAACAGGTTTTTTTGTTTGTGTGGAATACTTAGGATTTTTTGCATATAAGATCCTATCATGTGGGAATGGAGAGATAATACCTCTTCCTTTCCAATTTGGATGCCTTTTCTTTCTTTCTTTCCTAATTGCTCTAGCTGGAAACTCTACTATTATGTTGGAAAGAAGTTGTGAGGGGCACTTGGTGGCTCAGTTGATTGAGCAGCCAGTTTTGGCTCAGGTCATGATCCTGCAGTTTGTGGGTTTGAGCCCCACATCCAGCTTTATGCTTGCAGCTCAGAGCCTGGAGCCCACTTCAGATTCTGTGTCTCCCTTCTCTCTGCCCCTCCCCCTCCTCCTGCTCTGTCTCCCTCTCAAAAATTAAAAATTTTAAAAATTAAACAAAAATAAGAATAGAAGTTGTGAAAGTGGGTATCCTTATCTTATTCCTGATCTTAAGAGGAAAGAGTAAGTCTTTCACTATTGAGTGTTTGCTGTGGGTTTTCATTATGTTGAGGTAGTTTCCTTCTATTCCTAGTTTTTTTGGTGTTTTTGAAAGGGTGTTGAATTTTGTCAAATATTTTGTCTGCATCAGTTGAAATGACCAGGTGGGTTTTTTCCCTTCCTTTCAAAGTGGTGTATTATATAGATTAATTTTTGTATATTGAACTATACTTGCTTCCAGGAATAAATCCTACTTGTCATGGTATATAATCCTTTTGATATGCTGCTGAATGCAGTTTGCTAGTATTTTAAGTTTTTTTCTTATTAAATGTTTATTTATTTTTGAGAGAGAGAGAGAGAATGCATGGGCACACAAGGGAAGGGCAGAGAGAGAGAGAGAGAGAGAGAGAGAGAGAGAGAGAGACAAGGATCCAAAGCAGGCTCTACACTGTCAGCACAGAGCCCAGCTTGAAGTCATGAACCGTGAGATCATGACCTGAGCCAAAGTCGAACACTTAACCGACTAAGCCACTCAGGTGCCCCTTGCTAGTATTTTGTTAAGAATATTTTCATCAATCTTCATAAGGGATATGGATCTGTAGTTTTCTTTTCCTATAGTTCCTTTGTCTATCTTTGGTATCAGCAAAATGATACAGAAAGAAAAGAATGAAGAATGAAGTGTAGGAATTGTTAGGAAGTTAGGAAGTATTTCCTCTTCTCCAGTTTTTTGGACAAGATTGAGAAAGGTTTAAATCTTTAAATGTTTGGTAGAATTCACCAGTGAAGTCATCAGGTCCGGGATTTTATTTGGCAGATTTCTGATTACTGATTTAATCTTCTTGCTAGTTAAAGGTCTCTTCAGATTTTTCTATTTCTTTGTGATTTAGTGTTTCTTTGTGATTTAGTGTAGGTTTTGTATCTGCAGGAATTTGTCCATTTCATCTAGGCTACGTAATTTGTTGGCATAGAATTGTTCACAGTAGTCTCTTATAATCCTTATTATTTCTGCAGAATTAGTAATGTGATGTCATTTTCATTTCTGATTTCAGTAATTTTAGTCTTAACTTTTTAATTAATTCACGTAGCTGAAAGTTTGTCAATTTTGTTGATCTTTTCAAAGAACCAATTTTTGGTTTTGTTAATTTCCCTATTGTTTTCTATTCTCCGTTTCATTTATCTCTGTTCTACCCTTTTATTAGTTTTTTCCTTCAGCAGTTTTGAATTTATTCTTTCTAGTTATTAAGTTCTAAAATTAGTTTGTTAATTTTAAATCTTTGGTTTTTTTAACGTTTATTTTTTTTTTAATTTTTTTTTTCAACGTTTTTTATTTATTTTTGGGACAGAGAGAGACAGAGCATGAACGGGGGAGGGGCAGAGAGAGAGGGAGACACAGAATCGGAAACAGGCTCCAGGCTCCGAGCCATCAGCCCAGAGCCTGACGCGGGGCTCGAACTCACGGACCGCGAGATCGTGACCTGGCTGAAGTCGGACGCTTAACCGACTGAGCCACCCAGGCGCCCCTTAACGTTTATTTTTTGAGAGACAGAGAGACAGAGCATGAGCAGGGGAGGAGCAGAGAGAGGGGGAGACACAGAATCTGAAGCAGGCTACAGGCTCTGAGCTGTCAGCACAGAGCCTGACATGGGGCTCGAACCCACAAACTGTGAGATCATTACCTGAGCCGAAGTCGGATGCTTAACCGACTGAGCCACCCAGGTGCCCCCTGTTTTTTAATGTAAACATTTTTAGCTATAAATTTTCCTCTTAGCACTGTTTTTGCTGTGTCCCAAAGGTTTTGATCTGTTTTCATTTTCATTCACGTTTAAGTATTTTCTAATTTCCTTTGAAATTTCTATTTTGATCCATTGGTTACTTAAGCGTACATTGTTTAATTTCCACAAAATTTAAAATTTTCCAGTTTTACTTGTTATTGATTTCTAACATCATCTCATTGTGGTCAGAGAAGATACTTTCTATAATATGTATCTTTTAAAATTTACTGAGACTTATCTGGTCTAACATACAGTCTACACTGGAAAATGTCCCAAGTGCACTTGAGAAGAATGTGTGCTGTTTTTGTTGAGTACAGTGTTCTGGACATGTCTATTAGATCTGGTTGGTTCATTGTGTTAATTCCTCTATTTCTTGACTTCTGTCTGGTTGTTCTCTCCATTATTGAGAATGGGATATTGTAGTCTCCAACTACTATGGTAAAACTGTTTCTCCCTCCAATTCTGTCAGTTTTTGTTTCAAATCCTCAGTAAGTTGCTTCTGCTGGAGGAGAAAAGACTTGCAACAATGGGGGAAGGGGGTGGTTATGGGGCAACAACAGGTGCCTGTCTCTTCATCTGCACCTATGTAATCAAAAGCAGCAGTCAGCAATCCCAAATATATTTAGAGGACAGAGTCCATTTTTGCCCATCCTGGCCCCCATAAGCTGGTAGAAGGGGCTCCAGGAACCAGTGCACAGCTGCCTGCCACGTGGCTGAGGAGTGAGGGATGGGTAGCTTCTACTGTGCTAAGAGCTAAAACTGACCAAAATTTACTGCAATTTACGATCCAAGCCTTCCTCTAGAGGTTGCAAGCCTTCAATAGACCTTAGTTCCAAAACAGTTGCACCAGTCAGATTCTGCCAGTGCAATTATTGTCTGGGTGAGGAGACAGATTCTTGGTGCTCCCTTCTCTGCCATCTTCCCCAAATCCTCTCTCCAAATTTTTTTCTTACACAATAAAGCATTATTAAATACATTAGTAATTGTTAGGGCTATGGCTGCCTTGTAATTGTTTTCCAGAGTTTTCCTGGCTAATCTTGCAATATTATCTTCCCTTGCGAGTCTTAGAATCAAATGTCTAGTTTCAAAAGGAATCTTATTGATACTTTTATTGGGAAATTTACATCTTAATTTAGGAAGAATGTTGTCAATGATTTAAAAACCATAACTAAAACTCCTGGTTTTCATAAGTGCTATTAAAATAATAAAGCTTATCATAAAAGTTAAATTAACACATAAGTATATACAGACTAAAAATCAAGAAGGCCCTCTTAAAACATTTCCTTATCACCTACTCCATTTACTTAAGTAACTACTGTGAACAGTTTGATAGTATCCTTTGGTACTTAGCCATACATTTACAAGCTTTCCTGTACCTCCACATGCAGGTTTTTATTAATTTTGTTTTATATGTATTGGGATCAGAGATAAAGGAACAGTAATATATACACATCAATTTTTTGTAATCCTCTGTAGATGCACATTCAGATTGTTTCCTTTTTTTCTTCTACTAACAAATTTGTAATCAAAAACCTCTTATATATATTTCTAACTTTGTGTATTTCAGAATAATTTCTAGAAAGAAGTGCCAGCTAAAAGGGAATGAATGAATATTTAAAATTTTGAGAGATACTACTGAGTTATCTTCAAAGAGAGCATCAATGATATTCCCAGCAACAATATAGGAAGGGGCCTTTTCACACTTTCGTAAGTAATGAATATATAAATCTTTTAAACTTTTTCCCAGTTTGTAAATCTGAGATACCTAGCTCACAACATTTTTGTAAGGATCATGTATATGAAAGGAACTCTCACATTGCCTCACATTCACATGGAATATGAATTCACATTCACATGGAATATGAATTCCATATATACAGTTTTACCGCCGAATCTGCGGTTAAATATGTGTAAGGGCTATAAAACGTCAGGTAATCTTAACAGAATTTACCATCAGATTTCATTGAGGCCTTAAAGAAATAAATCCAAAGGGCAACTTTTCCAACCTGTAACGTCGGAATGGATGGATCGGCTGTAATGATATTTGGGTATTAAGTTCTGAAGAAGTGGGGTGTTCCATTTTAGATCTCTCCCTACCCCCACCCCAAAAAACCCAGCGGCGATCCCCTGCCTGCCTTGGTCTCCGGAGCCACGCAGAGCTCCTGGACAGCTCCCGCCGGAAGGCCCCTCACGGGCTCGCTGGTCTCCTCTTCACCCGAGAAGGAAGGCTTCCTTCCAGCCCAGGGCCCGGTGCCCCTGGGAGGCTGCTCGGTTCTCCATCCGAGCATGCACCTGGGAGCTCGGGATCCGCCCCGGAGCCTGCTCTTTTCTGACAGCGTCTCACGTACACCCGCGAGCCTTCCACGTGGGTTTTGGCGGCGGCAGGCTGATGCGACCTAGAGCACTGAGTACGGCAGCGCGAAGGGCGAGTCGGGCCCGGGACCCCTGCCGGACTCCTCGGGCGCCCGCGCTAGGAGACGCCGCCGCCGGGACTGGACGTGGGGCCGCACCGCACCCAACTGCTGTCGGACAGACAGTATTTTTGGTGTGCAGCGTTTTTAGCCTGGATTTGGCTTCATTCAACCCACACAGACTCTTGGAATGTTATTTTATTTTTCCCCAAGTCTACAAGATGGGAACTCAACCTCCGGCCCGCTGCGGGTGTGTGTGAACTCCGGGAAGAGCACTCACTTCGGAGAGGGAGCCGGGGGTCACGGAAGGGCGCGCCGCCGCGAGAGCGGAGAAATTCTTCGGGTCCAGCCAATGGTGGGACACCGTCCCGGCGGGCTCGCCCCGTAGCTCGCGCAGACCTCAGAGAGCCGCGACTGTGATTGGCACGATTAGGCGGAAAACCCGCTCACCTCCACCACAGCGGCTCTCGATTGGCTGCAGCACAAAGTCTCTTTTCTACAGTCCAAACCTAGAGCCGCTTAGTGCTAAATCCCGCCTTAAAAGGCGTTTGATAACAGTTTTACGTGTTGTAAGGAAAATGGTGATTGGTCACTAGCGCTCACGGATTCAGTCGGTAGTAAACACAGCGAGCTCCTGGGGCCGTCGATTGGTCGGTGTTCCGGGGGGGCCGAGTAAATTCCTTCGGATTCCGCGCGCCGGCTGGCTGCACTTCTGCTCCGGCCCCGCCCCCTCCCATTCTGATTGGCTGCAGCTCGGTCGGAGGGAGGAGGAATGGAGCGGAGTAGGCTCCCTCGCGGGCGTCACTTCCGTTTACTGTCCACCGCTGCCGTGGTGTTCTCAGAGTGCGGCGGCGAAAGGACTGAAGGAGCTGGGGGACGAGAGGCGGGGTGGGCGGAAGGGGGAGGAAATCCCATCGCGGAGACGCCGGGCTGGACGTTACCGCCTCCTCCGACACTGTCAGGTCGGATCGGAGAAGGGTCACCGCCTCCTCCAGCGAGCAGGGGGGCGGAGCCCGGCTCAGGTGAGGCGACCCTGTCAGCACCAGCGGTAGTGGGGCTCGCGGGCGCGCTCACGTGGAGACCGTTGAGCTCCTGGAGGGCTGGGCTGTCGGCGCGAGTCCGCTCGAGCCTAGGCGTCGGGGCGCGCGCAGACGCGTACCGGTGACCCCCGCCTACCCTGCCTGTCTTTCTGAAGGGGTATTGTTACCCTCCGGAGCGGAGGGGCCAGGCGGGTGGGAGGCGGGTCCTTCTGCGCAGGCGTCCCCCAGGTCCCGACGCCAGGCTGTCTGTCTGCCGGGTGGGGCGGGGGCTCTTGCCCCCACGACTCTGCGGGCAGGCGACGTTGGTTACTGGGATGGGGTGGGAAAGGCCTAGGACCTATAGCCTGGCGGGTTAGCAGAGGATCTGCCGCCCTACGGGTTGGGGTCGGGTGGCTTCGATGCCCCCTTCCTGGGTCTGTGAGCGTCGAGGTTTCCTTTCACCAGAGCAAGGCCAAGGCGTTCTGGAATCGGGGACCGGCGGTTGACCCTGGAGGGGTGGAGCTAGTCTTTTGGAATGTCCCCGCCGGTTATCGAAGGACTAAACTGATTATGGGCATTTACTGAGTACCCATTACTTCCAGGCTTCATGTTGGGAGCTGGGGTGGGGGGGGGGGCGGTGCAGTAGTAAGAACTGCTGTTGCCCCTCTTCCCCTTGTTTGGAGGACAGCTTCGTACATAAATGCTAACATCAGGCAGTGAATTAAGGAGGGGTGGAGAGTTAGGTTTTTACCTTACAAAAAAAGAAAAAAAAAGTCAGCCCGCATTCTGGCCTGCTGGAGGGTACTGTAAGAAGCTAAGTCCTTTATAGGAGACAAATCCTAAATTTATTCGGAGGAAATTTTTTAGGGAAAAAAACAGTAAAGCCTTGATTACTAAGTAAAAGGCTCGGGTTCTGGGTAATTTGAATGAATAGAAGAAACCCCTCACCTTCGAGAATTGAAACAAAACTTCTTACAAAATATGTTAATATACTTTTCAGTTATAGTAAGTAGAAGATGTTACTTACATTGGGATCTGTAGAGGATGCTTTGCCTTTATCATTGATGATTTGTTATCCTTGTATGGACTGTTGTGCCTTAGATAATTAAAAAGGTGTGCTGGACGCCTAGTAGTCTTCTGGAGAATTTGCTCATCATTTGCCAAAGTCTTAAGATTTCCACAGACAGGGTGGTTGGCCTCAAGCCAAAAGAGCAGAGGTGGAGGGAAGAAACCAGGTGGAGAAAGAGGAAAGAATGTTAAGAACAGCCACTAAACCAAAGGAAGGCTTCCTTCCCACTGTTGCTCTAACCCTCACTGGAAATCTTAGCAAACTTGGGAAGACTGGCCTGGCCACCACTGACAGCTTGGTGACCTGCCAGGTAAGACTAGCTGGTTGGGGACCTATTCTGGGCCCATGCGTTTTACTGAATAAATGAACCAGGACTTTTTAAGAGTTCTGAAATCAACTTGTTTTTTTTTTTTTTTTTTTGATTTGCCTTTTTTCTCCTAAAAATTGTGTTAAGACATAGTTAGCTGGGGATGCTGGCAAGCTCTATTCTGGTTAATTGAGGTATTTCTAGCAAAATTCTGAACGTGATAAGATTTGGAAGAAAAACATCTTAGAGTAGGGTGTTTCCTAAATTTAGAGGTCAGTGCTCTCAAAAGAGACTTTGTTGTAAGACTGTCACGAGAAGTTGAAGTCATTTTTAAAAACCACTTTGATACAAAATGCATGTAAATGTTTTAATATTAAAAGTACTGAGTATGAATTATACTAGAGTTCTTCAGTGTGGGTAAGACTTAAAAATATCTTCTGTATAGTGAGATATGACAAAGTTTGTTGTAGGGCTGACACAGAATCTTGAATCTGCCTCATCTTTTCCTTAGAAAGGGAAAAGAAAAATTTAAGATATTTGAATCAATACTGTTCTCCTCTGTCAGTTTGAAGCGTAGGTTTTTCTTTTGCTGTACTTACCATTTCTCAAATATGGACATTGTCTACTAGAGCCAGATTTTGCTAGTGTAGCAGGTGGGACGGAATGGGACATGACACTGCACCTTTTGTCTAAGTATGAAGCGAACTTCTCATATGCTAGAAGACCAGCTGTTTGAGCAAACTGCTGCCCTTAGAGTTGTTTACAGCATTTTCATCACTGAGCAGTGACGTTTGATCTCAGGGTCCAGTTGTGGGGGGTGCCTTTCATTTGATTAGTTATACACATATTTGCTAAAGGCTTTGATTTATCTTTCATGCAGCTCAAACATATTAGGAATTGTGTGGGAGTACTGACTTCATTGTAATAAAATAGGCATGCTGTCCTGTGCCCTGGAAGGAAGTCACCCTGCACAGCTCACATCAAGGGGCTCCACCCCTCCATCTCTTTGAGGGCCGAGAATCTACATAAACTACTTGGAATTCTTCTGCACAGGAGATTTGACTCTTCTCTCCCCAGTATTTATGTGTTTGTGTATATCAGTATGGACCTATGGATATTTATTGTATACATTTGGGGTATAGTCCAGTACTGTTTTATCTTTTTGCTAAATTGTTCCACCTTTGGCCTTTGGGAGTTCTTTCTCCTGTTGGTCCTGCGTCCCATTCACATACATTATCGTGTTTGTTTGTTTGAAGCATTTCCTTACTTTCTGACACTGTAAGATACTGCAGGCTTGTGTATTTTCTGCCTCAGACCTAGAATCAGCCATTTTTCCAAAGAGCACTAGTTCCTTTTGTTAGAAAATGGTATTTGAATTTTTTTAAAATGTTTATTTGTGTGTGTGTGTGTGTGTGTGTGTGTGTGTGAGAGAGAGAGAGAGAGAGAGAGAGAGAGAGAGAGAGACACCATGAGCAGGGGAAGGGCAGAGAGAGAGGGAGGCACAGAATCTGAAGCAGGCTCCAGGCTCCGAGCTCTCAGCACAGAGCCTGACGTGGGGCTCGAACTCACGAGCTACGAGATCATGACCTGGGCCAAAGCTGGACGCTCAACTGACTGAGCTACCCAGGTGCCCCTAGAAAATGGTATTTGAAACCAAGTTGTGGGCACCAGGGTGGTATTGATATACATTTTTTTTGTAATCTCTTTAATGTCTACTTTAAAAGAACACAGGTGTATTCTCATTCCTGCTTTTGTATTCAATTTGTTATGATACACTTTTTTTTAAAAAAAATTTTGGGGCGCCTGGGTGGCTCAGTCAGTTGAGCGTCCGACTTCAGCTCAGGTCATGATCTCACACTCCATGAGTTCGAGCCCCGTGTCGGGTTCTGTGCTGACAGCTCAGAGCCTGGAGCCTGCTTCAGATTCTGTGTCTCCCTCTCTCTCTACTCCTCCCCTGCTCATGCTCTGTCTCTCCCTGTCTCAAAAATAAATGAAAACATTAAAAAAAATTTTTTTAATGTTTATTTATTTTTGAGAGAGACAGACAGACAGAACACGAGTGGGGGAGGGGCAGAAAGAGAGGGAGACACAGAATCTGAAGCAGGCTCCAGGCTCTGAGTTGTCAGCACAGAGCCTGACGCGGGGCTCGAACTCACGAACCATGAGATCATGACCTGAGCCAAAGTCAGATGTTTAACTGACTGAGCCACCCAGGCACCCCTGTTGTGATATCATCTTGATTAAAGTATACCAAGAAAAATCCAGCATCACAGATATGTATTTGGAAAAGGGAGGAGTATTTTAGTAGCTTTTTCAGATAACTTTGGATAGTCTTTTCTGATACTATAACAAAACTCAGCAAATGGTATTTTCTTAAGTGGTTGGTTAGTTGCAATGTGTCATCTGAAACTGTATCAACAAAGTTCGTATTCTGTTACACTGAAATACATTAGTTTGTGTCTTGCACTGTGAACGCATTTCTTTATCCATACCTTATTTTTTAACATCACGGTTTCCATACCTTATTTTTTAACATCACGGTTTATAACATTGGTCATTTGGGAAACACTGATTCACTGAGTTATGCAGATCTTCCAAATATTGATACATTTAGTATACAATATTTAAAAAATCACATTCCATTAGTACCACCAATGATCTCATTGGGTTTGAGCATTGGGAAGCTGTCAAACTCATGGTGACCAATACAAATTTTCCAAAATTCTAATTCTTACCTGAAAGCTCAAATTTTATCATAGGCAATAAATACTGTTTTCTTTGAAATGACAGGCTCATTTCATTCATTTTCAAGAGAATGAGTGGCAAATACTCAAGTCTGAGAACCGTAGTTTGTCAGTCATTGTTCTCCCAAGTTACAATGGTGTTCCATGAAAAAAGCAATTAGTTCAGCTTACAATTTGAAAGTTGCACGAGTATTTTTCCTTCAGACAACATTGCGTGGCAGTATGCAGCACAATGACTTCAAGTGTACTTTTCATTTCATCTCACATAATATTTAAAAAGACGTGTGTTCAAGAATTGAAACTAACAATAATGAAGGCAAGGGGAGATCCAGTCCCCTGTAGAGCCTGCATTTTGTAGTAGTGGCTGCGTTCAGCGCACACACAGCATCCTGGCCAGATTGATCCTGCTGCCCAGTTCCAGCTCAGGTGTCCAGCCTTCCCATCAACTCTTTCAGCAGCTTACTTTTATGCTTAGGTTAGCTAGAAACAGTTTCTGTTGCTACAACCAAGAACCCTGACTGGTACTGTGCTCAAGCTTTAAAAAACAATTAAAATATTTTTGGGTGCCTGGCTGGCTCAGTTGAGCATCTGACTCTTGATTTCAGCTCAGGTCATGATCTCAGGGTCATGAGATGGAGTCCGTCCGTGTCTGGGCTCCTCTCTGGGCATGGAGCCTGCTTAAGATTCTCTCCCTCAAAAAAAAAAAAAAAAAGGAAGAAGAAGAAAGAAAAGAAAAAAACTTCTCTCCCTCTGCCCCTCCCTGCACTCTTGCACGCCAGCATGCTCTTTCTTTCTCAAAACAAACAAACAAACAAACAATTTTTTACAAAAGTCACCTGAAAAGTGATGATAGTCTTTGGTTCAAAATTGTATGCCTCTTTTTTAACTTTTCGGACCATGTGTGGTGATCATTAACATCAGTTTTGAGCATTCACGATCTAATACTTGCCATACTAGCCTTACCTACTTACTCTCCAGCCAGAATAGATACACTGCTTCCCCCCACCTCAAACCTCTTCCACTTTTACCTCCATCTGGAATGCATTTTGCATCTCATTTTATCCAAATGCAGACCTGTGCCTAGCTCTGTTGTCAGGGCCACCAAGAAGCTGGAAATAACCTTTGCCTTCTCCGAATTACCAAGCACAGTTATCTCTCTGGTGGCACTTAATGCTTTCTGCTTTGTTATATGGTTATTTGTATATGTCTTGTTTCCACCAAGCACCTTTGACAGTTAGGACTATGCCATACAGACCTCCACAGCACTTAACCTTGAACGAAGCAAGCACTTCAAAACACTGGATGAATAAATCTGTATACCAAATACACAAGTGCCTTCACGGGCTATTGTGATCTCAGGTTGTATAGCCCCTCGAGGACATGTCTCCAAGTTGCCGGACCTCTTTTGTCCCTTAGTGGGTCAGCTGTCGTTTTTGGCAGCTGTCAATGTGCAGCCGCCGCTTGCCCTCATTCTAGAATTGCTGTTGCTCGTCTTCAATCATTAGGAAACTAGAAAAACTTGAATTTTGCTTATTTAAAACAAGAGACTATGTATGTGAGCTCTTGAGGGACTTTCCTATGAGGAAATCTTTCATACGCAGGCTTTGATCTTTATTTTGGATATTCTGAGACTTTCTGGTTTTTGGCTGATTTTAGAGACCAGACTCTCAGGAAAATGGCTGTTGGGTAATACAGTGTCATATTTTTTTTTAATTTTTTTCATGTTTATTTTTGAGACAGAGAGAGACAGAGCATGAACAGGGAAGGGTCAGAGAGAGGGAGACACAGAATCAATACAGTGTCATATTTTATCTATATACAGTCAGAGCTCATTCAAAAGATAATTTATGGTGCTGTACATCAGGCACTTTGGGAGGGAGAAAATGCAGTCCCTGCCCTCAAAAAGCTGTCTTAGTAGAAAGAGCATTTTGAGTTTGTGCTAGGCATGTAAGTAGGGCATGAATACCTTTTCTTACTCAAACGGAATCATGAAGTTCTAGGTCAGCTAATCCCCAGGAACTGTGAACTGGAAAACAAGGTGGCAGAGCAGGGAGAGCTGGGGGGTAGGGTAAGATGGTGAGGGCTCTGGCTTTAGCTTGAGTTCCCCAGTCATGCTCACTTTTGGTCATTGATAGATGCGCTTTTTAATAGACCTGACCTGTCCAGTTCCCAAACCAACCCCGAAAGAGCAGAAACAGATTATGAAATCAGTCCTGATGACAGATTGGGTTCTGGGGTTAACCCTGGGCACCTGTGTGCCCACCTGGTCCCTAGCCTTTCCCTACTTCCACTTAGTCAAATCAAGTGGAAGCGGGTTGAATGTTCTAGGACGCCAGGACTTGGAGCCCTGTCAAAATCCTAGACCGCTTGTCTGGGACCTTGCCTAGTTTTATTCTCTTACATTTATTTTTGTCTGTATCATCTTTAAAAGTGGAGGACAAGTTCTGTTTGGTTATTTTTCCAGATTAGGGATATTGAACAGTTAAGAATTCCTTAGAATGTCAAGACACTTCCTGCAGGTGGCAACTTGTGTGCAGGTCCTGCCTGGCGCACAGGCAGCAGGTCCCTTGATAGGGTGGCAGATGATATCTGAGTGTGGGTGTACTTTGCTTTATGAACTAAGTATATTATCGAAAAGCATGCAGGTAGGTCAATACAGAAGTCAAATAGTTTAAAATGTGCTATTAATGGGTTTGTTCTCCTAGAACACAAATGAACTTTTTTATTAGTCTAAGTAAAGCATTATTAGGAAAGTAAATCTATTGAGAAAACAGTCAGCTCTTGACTATTCATGTTAATGTAACAAGCAGTGGTGTAAGTGTATTTTCTTAATGATATTTAGTTTGGAAATTACTAAAAATCTGTTCCTGCAGATAACAAATACCGTGCTGTACACTTGCTGTCCGTCAGTTACAAATTGGTAGATCACTTGCTGTATCTCCTCCAACTATATAGACTCATATTGTCACATTTTAAAATCTTTTAGAGGCCTGAAGCTGTTTTCCTTGGTTTCAAGGCTTCAGACAGTCAGCTTTTGCTAAAACACTACCTTCTCAGCATGAGCTCTTTTTATCACTTTTACACTGGGCCTCTTGAGTTTGCTAGAGCTGCCTGAGAGCTTTGAATAACCATGATCTTGATTCATGATTCTCTTCTATCAGAGCTGAGAGTAACAACTTTTATGTCTCCCAGACTGAATTTTTAAAATACCCCTTCTAGATCCAAAAATGTTTTCAGATAGCCATGTTATTTAGGTTTTTCGAAATTATGATTTAAACCTCATGTTTAACTATGTGACAGATCCAACATAAACTAGGTTAAGATAGAGGGGGAATTCATTGGCTTACGAAGTAGGAAGCCCTAGGGTGATGCCCCCTACAGTCACGGCTGGTTCCCAGGGTCTTAATGTGATCAGGACATTGTTTTTGGTGTTGGCTTCCTTCTCAGACAGGCAAAAATGGCCACCATCAGTGCTAGACTTACATCTACCTTATGACTTGCAAGCTGAGTTCAGAGAATGCCAGGGCGACTCTAATTGGCATGGCTTGAGTCACATACCTGTAAGTCATGGGGAGTGGCCAGATCTCCCTGGATTATCTGTCCACTCTTGGAACTCGGAGGTTTAGGGCAGTCTGATCTGCACCATATGCACTAAGAATGGATGAAAAAGTGATTTCCCCCAAAGTAGGCAGACAAAAAAAAAAAAAAAAAAGTTTCTTGAGCTAGGATTTGAATGTTGATTTGTGAGATGTTAACAAGTTTCACATTGTTCCAGTTATTTGTTGCCATGTAACAATTCACTCTGCAAACTCACTGGCTTGAAACAACAAAAATCATTTTATTATCTCTGACAGTTAGAGATTGGCTGGGCTCAGCTCTGGGGCTGAAGTCACTTTGAAGGCATCCTCACTGTGGGAGCAGGTGCCAACCTGCTAGACTTTAGCTAGGCTTCTTCGCAGCATGGCGGCTGGGTTCCAAGAGCAAGCCAGAAAGAACAGGGGAAAGCTATGTTGCCTTTTGTGACCCAGCTCACAAGTCACACAGTGCAATTTCTGCCATAGTCATAGACTTGCCTGGCTTCAGGGGGAGTGAACACAGACCCCACCTCTTGATGAGAGGAGGGTCAGTGTCACATTGTAAGAAAGCATGCAAGACGGGAGAGCTTCATGTGGCCAGCCATCTTGGAAAATACAATCTGTTGTATACATTGCCTTACTTAAAGTGACTAGTTTTTATAAAAAACATGAAGTATAAAATAGGCTTGGGGTGCCCTTATGTTGACAGGCTCACTTTGTTGCCCAGTGTACCTGTATTATCACTAAGGAGCGCTCTGGCTTTCTTTCCACTCTCATTTCCTATTTTTAAATGATCTCAACCCACTTTATGTATAGTCATGTTTGGTGGAAAAATCAGCAACCAGCCTGTCGCTATAGAAGTAAAAAACAGAAAGACCCTTCCTCTTTGCTTCCCTGGCACAGTCAAGGGTAGGAGGTGGGTGGGTCCCTAAGCTCAGCATCTAAAAGCTCTCCCTAGAACTTCCAGTGTATGATTTTTTTTATTGACTAGACTTCCAGCCAGTCCTCCTGTCTTGGCATCCCCTTCAGTCTGCTTCCCCTGGCACTCGTGAAGCCAGTTCCTGAGCCTTTGGGGAGGTAGGGGGCTTATATAGAAGTCAGGTTGTTTTGTCCATTGCTAGTTTAGGATTTAGCTCTCTGGGCTTGTTGAGTCAGCGCTCATTCATTTTTCTGCTTACCAGCTTCCAAAATGCCACTGATACTTCTTTCCCATTCTTCTTGTCCTTGTGGGTTTATACCTTTTAAACAGCAAATCCAGGGGTGCCTGGGTGGCTCAGTTGGTTAAGCATCTGAGCCCTGCGTCGGGCTCTGTGCTGACAGCTCAGAGCCTGGGGCCTGCTTCAGATTCTGTGTTCCCCCCTCTCTCTGCCTCTCCCCTGTTCTCTGTCTCGGTCTCTCTCAAGAATAAACAAAAATTAAAAAAAAAAAATTTAAACAGCAAATCCAAAAACTTTAGTGTCCGTTTAATGGGGTTTCAGCAGTGAGTGGGGGTAAATGCATGTGTGCGATCTATCACCGTCTATAGCTGGAAATCTTACCCACTCATACCGATTTGCCCCTTGACTTCCTTAAGATTGCTGAAAGACTGGAATTTCTTGGGAGCTTATTCTTTGTCCTTAGGGAATGCAGAATTCGAATTAACTTCTGCCGGATAGATATTCTGTCACTTACACACTGGGTCCTAAGTGTTACAAGGGTCAGTCCTATGAAGAGTGAAGGGGAGCCTATAAATAGCCAGTAGCTGGTCCCACGTGTACATGTGTCCAGGACCGTTAGCTGAATGGGCATTTGCTCCTCATTGGACAGGTTTTTAGTCTGTGTGCCCATGATCAGAAATATCAAAAGCTTTAAAAGGCCCAAGCTGGGCCATGCACATCTCTTTTCATCACACCCTCTGTGCTCTGACTTTGATTTCAGCTTTTCTAAGTCTTAACTCTTTCTTTGTTTTTTTTTCTGTAGGATCATGGATTTTCCTGGACACTTTGAACAGATCTTCCAGCAACTGAACTACCAGAGACTTCACGGTCAGCTCTGTGACTGTGTCATTGTAGTGGGGAATAGACATTTTAAAGCCCACCGCTCTGTACTGGCAGCATGCAGCACGCATTTCCGAGCCCTGTTCTCCGTGGCAGAGGGAGATCAGACCATGAACATGATCCAGCTGGATAGCGAGGTAGTGACAGCGGAGGCCTTTGCTGCACTGATTGACATGATGTACACCTCCACCCTCATGCTGGGGGAGAGCAACGTTATGGATGTCTTATTGGCAGCCTCTCACCTGCATTTGAACTCTGTCGTTAAGGCATGTAAACATTACTTAACGACAAGGACGCTGCCCATGTCTCCCCCCAGTGAGCGAGTCCAGGAGCAGAGTGCCCGCATGCAGCGCTCCTTTATGCTGCAGCAGCTGGGGCTGAGCATCGTGAGCTCGGCCCTCAATTCCAGCCAGAGTGGCGAGGAGCAGCCAGCCCCCCTGAGCTCGTCGATGCGCAGCAACCTGGACCAGCGGACACCCTTCCCCATAAGACGCCTTCATAAACGCAAGCAGTCTGCAGAGGAGCGGGCCAGACAGCGCCTCCGACCCACCATGGAGGAGGCCGCCATCGCTGATGTTACGCCAGAGAACGGGCCGTCAGGGGTCCACTCTCGGGAGGAGTTCTTCTCACCAGACTCCCTGAAAATGGTGGATAACCCTAAGGCTGACGGAATGACCGACAACCAGGAAGATAGTGCCATCATGTTTGACCAGTCTTTCGGTGCTCAAGAAGATGCCCAGGTGCCCAGCCAGTCTGACAACAGTGCCAGCAACATGGCCCAGTTGTCTATGGCCTCTCGTGCAACTCAGGTGGAGACCAGTTTTGAGCAGGAAGCCGCGACCGAGAAAAGTGGTTTTCAGTGTGAAAATCCTGAGGTTGGCCTTGGTGACAAGGAACACATGAGAGTGGTGGTTAAATCTGAGCCCCTGAGCTCTCCTGAGCCTCAGGATGAAGTGAGTGACGTGACCTCACAAGCAGAAGGCAGCGAATCTGTGGAAGTGGAAGGGGTTGTGGTCAGTGCCGAGAAGATAGACCTCAGCCCTGAAAGTAGCGATCGGAGTTTCTCGGATCCCCAGTCTAGCACTGACAGGGTAGGTGACATCCATATTTTGGAAGTCACAAATAACCTAGAACATAAATCGACTTTTAGCATCTCGAATTTTCTTAACAAGAGCAGAGGCAGTAACTTTAGTGCAAATCAGAACAATGATGATAACATCCCAAACACCACCAGTGACTGCAGGTTGGAGGGCGAGGCCCCTTATTTGTTGAGTCCAGAGGCTGGGCCTGCTGGCGGGCCCTCCTCGGCCCCTGGCTCTCACGTGGAGAACCCATTCAGTGAGCCTGCGGACTCCCACTTCGTCAGGCCTATGCAGGAAGTGATGGGCCTGCCATGTGTGCAGACTTCAGGCTACCAAGGAGGAGAACAGTTTGGGATGGATTTTTCCAGGTCCGGTTTGGGCCTCCACTCCTCCTTCTCCAGGGTCATGATGGGCTCCCCAAGAGGAGGAGCCAGTAACTTTCCGTACTACCGACGCATAGCTCCCAAAATGCCAATTGTAACTTCTGTCAGGAGCTCCCAGATCCCAGAAAACTCTGCCGGTTCCCAGCTAATGATGAATGCGGCCACGTCCTCCTTTGAGAACGGCCATCCTTCGCAGCCTGGCCCTCCGCAGCTGACCAGGGCATCTGCTGACGTTCTGTCAAAGTGCAAGAAGGCCTTGTCAGAGCACAACGTCTTGGTCGTAGAGGGGGCTCGCAAGTACGCCTGCAAAATCTGCTGCAAGACTTTTCTGACCTTGACAGATTGCAAGAAGCACATCCGTGTTCACACAGGTGAAAAACCCTACGCCTGCCTCAAGTGCGGCAAGAGGTTCAGTCAGTCCAGCCACCTGTATAAACATTCAAAGACCACCTGCCTGCGCTGGCAGAGCAGCAACCTGCCCAGCACTTTGCTCTAACCCCGACCTCCTGAGATCACGCCGACGCCAGCCGCGGGACCGAGGCCATCATCTCCTCTGGTTGGTGGTTCACGCCGTCGGGGCGGAGGCTTCAGGCCGCCCAGTGGCTCCGCAGATTCCTGTGGCTGGTACGTGGGGAGCGAGTACGTGTAGCACGCGTGCTGCTGCATTTCCGAACGAAATGCACACTTTTGGAGAGGGACGTGGTCCCTGAAACCAAGTTCTTCCTTAGGGTTGAGTAATTCAGTCAGAAAGTAGTTTGTAATTGATGGTGTGAAAAGTGGCACATTTAAAAATTAAGAATTGAAGTGCAAAAAAATTTTTTTAGCAATTTTTGTAAAACTCTGTGAAGCATTTAATTAAATTTCCTATATCCTCTGAGGGGAATATTATATATCTGTACGGTGATGCAAAATGCACTTACGTGTAACCAGTGGCGATCTCGTGCCTGTCTGAAAGGAAGGCCCTTGAGGACACGCCTGTCCGCCACGAATGCTTTAAAGTGTATCATGAGCTAGTCCTAGGCCTCAGAAAGTACTGTATTTTAAATTTCCGTCTCATTTGCAGTCACAGACACTGCACTTTGATGGTGCTGACACTGGGTCCAGAGCGAGCGTTCTCCGGACCGTTAGGTGTACATACTTTTGAAAACATCACTGCTGGATAGATGTTTGAACAATTTTTCCTGCTTTTCAAAGCAGAGCTGTAAATGGAGTATGTACTTGTAGGGAGTGACAAGTGAGGTATTGTTTCTGTATGTGCTGTTTTAGTGGGGTCTTAACCAACTTGTGTCACATATGTTACAGCTCCATGTTTGGAAGTCAGAAAAGAGCTGGTGTTTGTCTTTGTTTTAATGGTGTGGAGTCCTGTTTTGTGGGATCTTTCATGGCGCATTTACCCTGCGCTCCATCCAGGCTTCGGGGGCCGGGCCAGCCTGACACATCTCACCCAGCGACAAGCCCATTCTCTGCTTCGCTTCTTCACACTCTCTTGCCCCGTGTGGCATCTTTCCCAGGCCTACATTACTGTTTTTGTTGCAGACTAACCAAAAATGATGTTAACCCCCTCCACCGTGGGTTTTATTACTTTTATATACTGTAGTTTTAAAGTGTAGACCTGAGCTTTTACTGTTGTTTCCCCCACCCAATACTGAATGTTTAAAATCCAAACGTAGCAGTGTTCCCAGATAACTCTTTTCCAGACTCTGTAAGAGAGCTGGGCAGCCCAGAGCATGGCAGTCACCAAGCAGCACCAGACACTGAGGAGACATCTGGGCCACTGCCCGGGGCCTCTCTGGGCCCCAGGGCCTCGCTTTCCCAGCCCCTCCTGCGCTGTCAGGGCTGCTGCTGGCACCTGTGTTAGGTCGAGCCCTGGCTTCTATGCCTCGAGGGGGACGTGCCTCTGTAGAGCTCATGAAGTCAGTGTAATTCATGCACGAACAGGAGTTCAGTTTTTACACAGCTCTTTTAGAGACACCAAACCATTGTGCATAATCGAGAGAAATCCTTCCTTTGTTTAGCAAGCTAAGTACGTGTAGCCTGAAACAATCGGCATGGGTTTTCTCCTCTGAATCTAGCGTGTGCAGTTACACACCTGTCTGTGGATAAAATCCTAACGTTCAGAGTCGGGCTCAGCATCGACCTGTGAACTGAGCCCCAGGGAGAAAAGCCAAAAGAGAAACTTCTGTGATTCCTCTCCTTTCCAGATGTGGGAAAGAGACCGTCGGAGGATAGGGGATCACGTGTGTGTGGCTTTTGTCAGCGGTCTTGATGTGAGGAGGCTCTACATCTACCCCTCTACTTGACGTGGGGACCGGTGTCTTGTGAGGACATTAACCTTGGGAGGCAGGTAGGTCAAGGTGGAGCACAAGAGAGGCCCTGCCTAGGCCCAGGGAGAGGAACCGGTAGCAATGGGGAGAGCAGTGCCAGCCTCCTTTCCCTTCCAGCTTGAGGAGGAGGTGCCAGGAGGCTGCGCCCTCACCTCAGCTCAGGCTTAAGTGGACTTTGCTTTAGGGCCTGTCTCTGACACAGCGGCTGGAGCCCTGTCTCTCCACTGCTAGATGGAATCTGGAATCTCTCATCTACCTCTTAGTCGGTTTCTATGTGTGAGAAGCAAGCTTTTGGGCCAGTGTCCTCATACATGCTGTAGAACTTAGAAAATAATTCAGAGGTTCCCTGTAAAACCAGTCTCAGGGTTCCTATGATCCGAAGTTTCTACCTGAATTATAACTGGTATTGGGTACCTGGATTTTGATTGGTTAGCCTTAATTAGAGCCTGGCGTAATCATTTCTGGTGATCAAATCATAAAGTTCTTTCAGGGCACCCCTGTCAGTGGTGCTATGCTGGTCAAAATTTGAGATTTTGAAATAAAAAATTTGTCACATACATGCCTCTAACTAAACGTGTTCTTTTTCTTCACTTAGGTTATTAAGGTTGACACAAGACAGGGAAGTAGTATGGCTTTCTCTGCTAACGCTGCCTTGACCGGTACTTTTTAAATAAAAAACCCAAACCTCCTACCAAACACTCCTCACGCGGTCACTCACAATTATCGGTCACTCCCCTCAGTTCAGTCCCTCTGCGCTCCCTGCACTCTGTCCGTCTTGGAGGCGAGGACATGCGTGAGGCTTTGTTCTCCGCACACCCTGTCCTCCTCTTAGCCAGCCTGCTTAATCCTGTGCTTTCTGCCGCTCCCTTACCTGCCTCCCAGGGTGAAAGCTCCGTGTGCCAGTTTGGCTTGGCCGGGAAGAGCCGGAACCTGATTCCTTCAGCAGGAGTGGGGCTGTGGCCATGCAGGGGGCCTGGCCTCAGGAGGAATAAGCAAGGTGGTGATCAGAAAAAGGGCATCCACCTGGGGGTGGGGATGGCGGGGGAGATGGACAAAGGGAGCAAAGTGTGAAGGTGCTGACACTCATTTTAAAATAAAAATTAAATGCACCTACCTCCAATTATTCTTGACCCTAAATTTAGAGTGCTGTGACCTCACCCAGTTCTCCTTGCCATGTATATTGGCTTTGATGGTCTAGGTATCGGCCTGAAGTGCCATGATCACCGCTGGGCTCTGGCTGTCCCACCCTCAGTGAGGGACAAGCAAAGGAGCTGAGCAGGAGATGAGGGGTAAGGTGTTGTGGAAAGGTTCTAATAACTCACATGTGGTGGTGGGGGGTGGGTGGTGAGGGCTGGGGGCGGGGCGGAACCCACAGGTCACTAGATGTCCTGATTTTAGAAAGGGAAGCAGGTGCTCTGGTTAGCTTCTCCCAGTTACAGGACCACACAGTGTCTCAGACCATCATTTAATAGGATCACATACTTTTGGCTCAGACGATTCCAATCACGAAAGTGGCAAGCCCGTGTGTCAGCCCTGGTCTTCATTCCGCAGGATCGGAACAGATCAGACTTTCTCCCTTGGCTCCTGTCCTGTGGGCCCAAATGAAGCCTACGCCCACTGACAGACTCCAAGGGCACCGCTGGCCTCCTGACCCTCCGGGACTCCTGTCTGGCTACAGCTTGAGTTCACTGGGCATCGGCTCCCCTCTCAGTCCAGCCAGCAAGTTGTTAGCTGCCAACAGGGACATGGTGTTTCGGGTTCCGTAGGTGGCACTGCCAATGTGGGGTAGGATCACTGGAAAGGAGCAGAGGAGAGGGAGGTAAGAAGGGTGTTTCAAGAGCCTTAAAGCGGGCTCTGCTTTCCCTACCAGGGGTTGCCAGTGAGAAGACTAGAGAGGACCTGCCTTAGTGGTCTTTGATTTGCCTACTCTCACGTGCTGCACTCCCGTGGGGCTGTCGGAGTAACGGTATAGGGACTCGAGGCTACAGAAACCCAGATGCGAGGGTGGCAAGAGATGTGTATCCTAAATTTGAGGATGTTGAACCCAGAAGGGGTCTTGGAGCCTATCCAGACCCAGCCCTTCAGATATCAGATGGTGAAACGAGGTGCCAATTCAGCTTGGGGGTTTCAGCACTGGCCATCCACACCCGTGCCCCTGAACGTGGTGCCACACGGTTTCTCATGTACACAACTAACTAGAAGAGGAAACGGTGGACAGACCGGCTCCCTCTGGCCCCACCCACCGCAGAGCAAGTGAGGTCACTTGTCCTCAAAGAATGCCTTTCAAAAGCAGCACCCAGGGCACTGAACTGAACTCCCGGGCCTTGCGAGGATGGGACAGTCTCAGCTGTGGGCAACAGCCCAGATATGACAGCCAACGTTCCTCCTTTTAGCCTGGAGTGGATGCCGGGGCCAGGTTTCCAAGGGCTACGATAATGAGAGCATTCCCTGTGGGGAAGCAGCTAAGAACCTTCTCTTTGGGTTCCCATTCCAGAATGTAAATAAAGGACAGGGACTGGCTTAGACCCCACAGTTCTGTATTAGTCTGGAGACAGAATCCACGCCAGCTACCTGGACAGAACCTACTATAAAGAATGTTAACCAGGTATAAGGGAACTGGAGAGGCTAAAAAGAGAACACTGAGGCAGCAGTTCTCAAAGCGTGGTTCCCATTTTTTTTTTAATATACACCCACAATTCAATTTGACTTTTAAAGATACTGATACACAGAAACAACAAGCAAGATGGGGAAGGGTGAAGAATCAAGGCTAAGGAACAAAAGTAACATGAGATCTCTAAAGACTTCAGCGGGTATGCAGGATTGGATTATTTTGGTTCTTAGAAAGCAAAATCTAACTCAAGCTAATGTAAGTGGAGATCAGATTTTTCAAGAGGACTGGAGAGATCATGGAACATGTAGAAAACCCTATGGTCAGCAAAAATCAAGGAGACGGACATGGAGAAAGCCCAGCTGAAATCTTCTCTTTTATGTTTCTAGAGATCATTGCACCGACTCCTGTCGAGTTTTCAAAGGCTCGGAAAGGAATGTTGCACGGGCTGAGCTTATGCACTAGTTGACTGAGATGAAGGACAAGCAGAAGATGGACTTTTATCAAAACGCACACATGTGTCTTTCACATTTTAGATGTGTGTGCAATGTAACTTTTAAAAATCCTTAACTCCTGTTTTGAGCCTCCATTCAAAGGAGCACTGGTGTGGGAGCACATGAGAAGCGCGTATTTTCAGGCCCCACCCCAGACCTCCTGGAGCAGAAGCCCTTGGCCCAGCACCCTGTGCTCGGTCAGTCCCTTCAGGTGACTGAGGAATGTAGAGATTTAAGAACCACCGCACTAAGGTATCCCAGATGGCAACCTGCAGAAGCCTTGACCTCCCTGGGCGGGGTGACAGGGAGAGGGTGGGACCGTGTAAAACTTAGGACGCTGAAGGAAGGGCCCCTCTAGCCCTGCCACTCAACCTCTGTGGCCTGCGTCTCTGAGGCAGTGCAGCGGCTAAGCCGATGCTGGGAAGACTGCAAGCCAGATTCGCTGGCCACCGCAAGGACGGCTGCCGCTGGCCAGGAAGCGTTGCCACGTGCTGCTAGCAGAGACAGACACGCGGGAAGGCAGGAGGAAGCCAGGTCCTGCCACCTCCCGGCTGGCGGGCCCAGCAGAAACGGGGTGTGTGGCGTTCCAGCCGCCGCATCACGAAAGCAGAATATCCAAGGGTAGGTTTGGAGCCGAGAGACTGGCACGAGTTACAAATATCAGAATTGCAATTACGCTTTCAGTTTCTCACCCTTGCACTGGTCACGGCAGTGTATAGTAACGGGTCTTACCCACGCAAGCTATGGATGGAAGACACGCAGTCACACCCTTCTTTTCAACAAGTCCACCCCCCACCCCACCACCTAGACTCACTCCTTTAGGGACAGAGACCTAGATGCACATGCCCAAGAGGCCCTCCCCTCGTCACTATGTGCCAGTGTCACCAGCAGCATAAAACACGTGGTCCGGGGCGTGTCCCTCTGCGCTCGGTACTGCTCACGGCGGCTTTGCACGCAGCACCTCCAGACCACCCCTATCTCTCCTGGGGTCCTACGTGACTTCGCATTGGGAAATCGCCGTTCTCACCACAGTTCTTCAGAGTCAGGAGAGGGTGGTTTGTCGGCAGCGGTTCTGGGGTCGTCACATCCAGTCCAGCAGCAGCAATCTGCCCGCCAGCCAAGGCCTGATACAGGTCGTCCTGGTTCACCACGTCTCCCCTGCGAATGACAGTGGTGACGTGGGTGCCCCGGAGCTTCCTCCACCCAGGCCTCCTTTATGGCAGAACCACCCACAGGACACATTTTCCCACTGACCAGGCACCCTCGGCACCGACGTTTAAAGGAGGAAGCCTGACAAGACACTTCCTTACAGTAAGTCTCTGCAGTACTACTGAGAGGCCCAGGCCTATCCCTTTGCAGCCGTGTGACCTCGGGCAAGCGTGTCACGCTCCTCTGGAAGACAGGGAGAGCACAGCCATCCCCAGGTGTGCGTACTGACCCACCGCTGCAGGGACAGGGCCCGGCATCGGCATTCCTGTGGGGCCCCGTCCAGGTGTTTGTGATCTGGCTGGCCCCCGGAGCGCCCGCTGAGAACCACTGCAGCATGCTGGTGGGCACATGCCTACTGCGGGCAGAGACGCAAGGATACTCCTCACTACATCCACCCATGCGGGCAGCCTTCCCCCCGTGACCGGGCCACCGAAGTAAAGAAATTGTGGGCTAGACGCTTAGACTGCACACGAAGCAGTGTCCGTGCAGTAAGAAAGAACGCAGCCCCCCGCGTGGTATTGGGTACGTGCAGGTGCTCAGTGAATGGAAGCTGGGACGCTGTCAGCCATCAGCATGAGCCCTGTGTTCCTGCAGGTCCCGCTCCCCTCCAGGTCACCTCCTTTGTGGCTGAACGTTAAGAATTACAGGGGCCTCTGCAGTGGGGAGCCCTGAGGGGGGCCTCATGAAAGCCCTCCCTTTGCCTTTATTTGCCTCCAAACTGACTTAAGCGGGTTCATTCAAAAAAAAAAATTTTTTTTTAACATTTATTTATTTTTGAGACAGATAGAGACAGAGCATGAGCAGGGGAGGGGCAGAGAGAGAGGGAGACACAGAATCTGAAACAGGCTCCAGGCTCTGAGCTGTCAGCACAGAGCCCGACGCGGGGCTCAAACTCACGGACCGTGAGATCATGACCTGAGCCAAAGTTGGACGCTTAACCGACCGAGCCACCCAGGCGCCCCTGACTTAAGCAGGTTCAAAGGGCACCATCTGGGAAGGGGATGGAGTGACAGAGAGGGAAGGTCTGCCCCCACATGCCCAGTGGCCTGAAGGCACCCTGGGGACACTGTGACGAACCACAATAAACTGGGTCTGGGTCTATGTTCCCAAGCACAAAGGTTCAAACCGTCACTGCCTCAGACGGGCAGACCTAGGCTCCGTGTTGTGGGTGATCAGCCTCTGAAGGGCTGTTAAGATCGTTACGTCCAACTCTTTGTGGTAGAGAACACGGGCTGCCCAAGAGTACCTAGTTCCTCGCCGCTATCAGGCCTCCACTCTCTGAACCAACACCACCTGTGCCCAGCCCTGAGCAAGGCTCGGGGTGCTGCTGGGAACCAGGCATGCCAGGCCTGCTCCAACCAGCATGCTGTTCTTCCTCCCAGCCTGGGGCACTCTCTTGTGGCCTTTACTTACTTCTGAGTGGCTGGTGGGTTGGTTCATGGAGTGGCAAGCTGCACCTGTGGTCTCATCGACAGCCTACGGGGAGGAAAACCTTGGATCACAGCAGCAGGGGCAGCCCCTCTCCAGGCTCGCTTGGCGCCCCAGGGAGGTTAGACGGCCTCGGCATACCTGCTGATGTTGACAAACACGGCTGTCTTTTTCATCTGCTGGAAGAAGTCCTTGTTGCAGAGTCCCTTGGTTGCAGGTGTTAAGGAGCAGGCCACAATGATGAAATCGGACTCGGCGGCCAGCTTGGGGGTGGACACTGGGGGAGAGCAGGGCTCCATCAGACGCCGGGTCCCAGGGTGGAGACGGCAGAAGGGTGGGAGACCAGAACTGGTCCTCGCTTCCTTCTCCAGAATTGGGAACTCCCAAGAAGCTTCCTGAAGGCCTTGTCTCTACCTGAACACCTCTGATAACTGTATAAAGTCGACAGCCACTGGTGGGATCCTGGTGTATTACAGCATTCATCCAGCCCCTGGTCTCACAGATGGGGAAACTGAGGCCAGAGAGGGGCAGGAGCTTGTCGAGGTCACACAGTGGGACCTGGGTGCCTCTGGCTTTTACCACCTTCAAGGCCCAGTGTGCCAAGGGGGTGAGGAATGGCTAAAATCCAACTGCCCTCTGTTCACCGAGCTATGTACCTGCCAAGGGGCTGCATCCACCGGACACAGGCTGGGGGACGGGGCTCACCAGTTTATTAAGAAAAAGTGAGTGAGAGTTCCCAGCAATTCCTTACATCTGTCACCATCCTGCTGCTTGGCCCAGACATGGCCAGTGGTGACAAGGAACTCTGAAAGTGTTCCTGGAGAGTTCTGGCATGAAGAGAACTCACTGTGTGGCCCGGATAAGTCCCTGTGCTCTCTCACCAGGCCTGTGTCCAGAGGCAAGCAGATCAGATAGCACCTGAGGGACACCACAGGCCCTAGACACACCTGGAGCTCCCACACTCTGCCCCCAAAATGCTGCCACTACAGGAACAGACCCCCCCCCCCCCCCCCAGACGGGTGCAGATAGGGCTCCTATGGAAACCAAGGCTATACTTACCAAACTCGGCCTGGAATTCTGCTGCTTCCTGAGGCCGGGGCTGGCGCCCTGTGTATAGAAATTTCTGGATGCCGAATGGCTTCAGACGTCGAGCGATGGCCTGACCTGGAGGCAAAGAGTGTCCTGGCTTGTCCCCAACCCCTGAGAGGGCAGGAGCAGCACCCAACAGCTCCAGGGCCAGGGAGCCCCTGGGAGGTTGGCCCTTTCATCAGCTCCCCACATGAACTGGTCCTGCCCCGTGAACCAGCCCCCAGCCAGCCCACACTGCCCCCAGGGGGACAGAGATCTGGAGGCAGCCCCACAGCTCCTCTGAGGCTGTGGCTGGCTTATGCTGTCCTCACATGGTCCTGGTCCCCTGCTAACCTTCCCTGAGAACTGGACCTGGCATCCCAGGAGTGGCCTGAGCGGTCCCCTCCCTTCCTCTGGACCCCTGCTTCTGTTAACATAGCCCAAGACCTCTTATGACTTCTCGGTGGCACCGCCCAACTGCCAAATCGCCCCAAATCTTTAAGACATCTTTACATGAGCTGCTACTTGGGCTGCTGGATTTTCAGAATCAGAAAGTGCCCCAAAGTTGGTGGGTTCTTCCAACTCCATCCTCACCCTCACCTCTGTGCCAGGCAGATGCCAGAGAACCAGTGACAGCTGCCTGTCTGGCTGAGCACAAGCCTTCATGCCAGATTTCTCCAAGCAGGAGCCACTGGAAGAAAACAGCTCTGTCGCGTCTGCAGACTCACAGGTAAAGCTCGGCCCACTGGACCGTCTGGTTCCTGAGTTAAAACTTTATGAGTCAAATGCCTTCCAGACAGGCCTGGGGGAGTGCGAGCTGTCCCACAAGAAACCCTCCTAGAGGCCCCAACCCCGCCGTCGTCGTCATTGTCGCCTTCGTCTGTTCTGCATGGAGCTGTCATCGTACAGAAGCCTGACGCTTACAGCTTGCTTCTATCACCTAGCGAGTTCTTAACAAACTCCTGTTTTTGTTTCTTCTGTTTTTTGTTTTTGCCTGTGTTTTACAAATCTGTGTCTGTTCATTAGATGTTCCTTCTGAATGCAAAGTGCGCTGGGAACAGCCAGTTATGGCCACCCTTTCCAAAGGACTGTCAACTTCTAGACACAGGGCGCCAAAGACTCAAGCCAAGCCAAGGTTGCTGGAGTGGACAAGTGGGTAGGTGGGAACCTCACCTATGCGCCCCAGCCCGATGATGCCGACAGTGCTCTGCGTGAGTCCATAGCCACACATCCACAGGGGTTTCCACGAGGTCCAGCCACCGCTGTGAGGAGAGGAGGGGTGGGTAAGAGGACCCCGCCTTGGGCAAAGATGAGGGCTCACTGCGAACTCACAGACCCAGAACCCCCAGGGGGAGAAGATCCTTCTCTCCAGGTCAAAGGACACACAGTAGCATGAATTACACCCATAGCCACTCAGCACTTTGGATAAGCAGCCGAAAAGACTCTTTCTTTAAAGCCACTGGGGGTGGGGCACCTGGGTGGCTCAGTCGGTTAAGCGTCCGGCTTCAGCTCAGGTCATGATCTCACAGTTCGTGGGTTCGAGCCCCACATCGGGCTCTACACTGACAGCCCAGAGCCTGGAGCCTGCTTCCAATTCTGTGTCTTCCCCTCCCTCTGCCCCTCCCCTGCTTGTATACTTGTGTGCATGCATGCTCTCTCTCTCAAAACTAAATAAACATGAAAAATTTTTTTAAAAAGATAAAGCCACTGGGGACACAGAATCCAAGGCCTGGAAGGGGTCTTAGAAGTCCTTGTCCCATTTTTCAGATGGAGAAACTGAGACCAGAAAGGGTGCCCCAAGGTCATCCAGCCAGGGCAGAGGTAGAAGCAGCAGGTTGCAAATTCGGGAGCTGGGATTCCAAAACCAGAATTCTCAGCACCCCAGGGAAGCAACACAAAGTAAAGCCATAGCTGCTCCCCGCCCTTGCCCTGGGTGTACAGGGGGATGGCGCCTGCCTTGAGCCACTTCTGATAAGATGCCGACTCCCTGGATAGTAGGGTGAGCAGGATGTGAGCAGGATGTGAGCGGGACGTGCAAGCACTGTGTCTCCTCAGCCGCCTGCTGCCTCCGCCCCAGCTGCACCCCTGGGGCCCTGCATCTGCATGCCTGCTGGCCTCCCTGCAGCTGGAATGCCTGCCCCAACTCTGGACACGCAGACACAAGTCCCTGACCCGAAACCTTCAGGCCAGGGTTTTGAACTTTCAGTTTTCAGAAAGGCTGTCTGGTGCGTGTGCAACATTCTACACAACACCCTCAGCTCACGATCAAACACATCGGTGTATCTGCAGCAAAACATGATGAGTGTTGTGGCGCCTGGGTGGCTCAGTCGGTTAAGCGTCTGACCCTGGATTTCAGCTCAGGTCGTGATCTCATGGTTCGTGAGACCAAGCCCTGCGTCCGGCCCTGCGCTGACAGTGTGGAGCCTGCTTAGGATTTTCTCTCTCCCTCTCTGCCCCTCCACTGCTTGTGCTCTCTCTCTCTCACAATAAATAAACTTTAAAAAAATTAAAAAAAAATAAAAACATGAATGTTTACACTGAGTGAGAAAAATAAAAATCATTAACAGCCTCCTGTCATGTCCAGTCAGGTTTTGCTACCAAAAGGCTTATGAAATAACCTCCAGCTTCAGAGCTTTTGGGAGTCCTGCATCACGAGCAAGGATGGTGGACCTGTCCCTCTAAGTGCTCAAGAGGACGCCACTTCTTGTGTGAAGCCTCTGATCCACACCCCTGCCCCTATTCCTCGCCAACCAGGCACAGCTGATCTGTCCCTCCCTTATCCTCCCCTCTCACGATTTCCCTTCCGTGCCACGATTCCCCCACATTTCTCTTCAGCTCTGCCCTGTACTTCAGGGTGTTGGCCGAGTCTGTTCCCCCCCGGTAGATGGGACACGGCTGGGGGCGGGGACCACATCGGGGCCTGGGTGACACTGGGTGCTTAGGAACCAGCTCCTGAGCAGAGCCAACTTTCCCCTTAGGGGTTCACTCACTTCCTCACTTCCTCGATGGCTTCTGGCAAGCGGCGACAGGTGGTGAGCAGCAGGGAGACAGCGAGTTCTGCCGTGGCGTCTGTCAGGACATCTGGGGTGTAGCCCACGCGGATGCCACTATGAAGCAAAGATCTGGTGGCAACACAGGCCTCAAGCACCTTCAGCAGTTTCTACCTCTGGGGCATCTCCAAATTGCTGCTCTGCTCCCTTTCTGTGCTGCCCACCGGGAAGCTCCGAGTCGTAAACGGGCCCTCAGGAACAGTCAGCCCTCCTTCCCCTGGTCTCCCACTGGGGGAGGGACACGAAGATGGAAGATCAGGGCCCGGAGTCTGGGGCAGATGACTACTTGGCCTTTCCGAATCTCCTCGTCTCAAGAGGGAAGGAAGAATACCAGCCTCTTCTACTGCAAGGGGTTGTTGTGAGGGTCAAAAACCACGCTGAGTAAGAAAGGGTGCTACCTCGCGGATGTTACCTGCCGTTCCTGACCATTCGGGCTTATCGTAACTGACCCGTGCTCCGTGCACAGATTTTATCGTCGGCCACCTCATATCCCCACCGAAGGGTTGGAAGGATATGAGCAAATAAATATTCTGCTCCCCTTCCGGCTCTGGGGGTCAGCCCTCACCCCGGCCCCCGCCAAATGTGCAAGCTGCGTTTACCGCTTCTTGATTTCGTCCAAAGCCAGGTGGTCAACGCCCACGGACATTGTGCTGATGACTTTGAGATTGGCTCCTGTTGTGCAGAAAAAGCATCATCTGTATCTTTCCTCACGGGATTCAAAGCCACAACACTGGAGATATCACAGGGCCATCTGCTTATTATTATTTTCTTAGGATAAGAGGAAAGGCTGACATCTCGGTTCCTTACTTAAAATTCTGAACAGTCTTACTCAACAGATTTGACAATCCTCCTTGACTGCTCAGTGGTGGCTCAGGGACGTGAAGGGGCCTGCCCCAGTCACAAGCTGCCACGTGGCAGAGCTGGGGTTTACCCAGGGGCTTCTGACACGAAGGCCTCCACTCTTACCCACTGGACTGTTCCCCCAGTGAATCCTCCAGTCTCCACTGACCACACCTGGGCCCTGCTGTGGACACTTCTGAGGCATCCACTGAGAAGTGGCTGCGGTGTGACCCTCTCACACCCTCTCCACAGGGCAGGGCACCAGAGAGCTGCAGGGAAAAGCTGGGGCACGGACTGACTCAGCACTGATTCGTGAGGGCCTCCTCCCATCCAACAGCCTCTGAGTCTGAACCTTTCCTCAAAACTACATAGGCTGACATTTACCTGGCCCAGGGCTGAGACCTGTGTCTGGGGTTAACACATCCTGGGCACCTGCTGGAGCTTGGCACTGAGATGGTACCTCCCACAGGATACAAATGAGCCCAGAAGGGACAGGGCCTTTCTCGAGATCGTAAAGCAAGGCTGTGGCAGGGCTGGATGAGGGCCCTGAGTCCCAGCCAGGAGAGGAGCAATGCCTGGGCCAGAGGGAGCCACACACAACGGTTCCCTCTGGCCTAGCACAGCAGCGAATGCCTTCAGAACTCAGAGAGGTGGCTGCAGACCTGTGTGGGAAGCCAGCCGCAGCAGATCGGGTGCCCTGCGGGGCCAACACACCCTTGGAATCCTCCCCAGAGTGCACACACCTGCGGCATCCAGGAGCCTCTTGTCCACGAGGTCAGTGAGGAGACAGAGTAGGCCGTGGGCCCCGGCCACACCTCGCTCCAGCTCCTTGTCGGGGATTGGCTCATCTGAGTCCCAGTGCTCCACCTGGCAGCTGAAGACCAAAGAAAGGCCTCTCAGAAGCAGGGGAGCCCCCAGAGGCCCCCAGGCTCCCAAAGGCCTCCCAGGGCTGCGGCTCCCTTTCAAAGAGCCTTCTGCTCACTCTGGCCTCGGGCTGCCTGGGGCTGGCCGAGGAGAGTCAGGGTCAGGTGTGTGGCGCCCTCAGAACTGTCTCCAAAGGGTGGCTGAGGGTAAAGGGCTGTCACAGAGTAGAGGCCACCGAGGGCTGACAAGAGCCTAGACTGAAAGGAGAAAGTCACGGGGACAGCTCTCAGCTCAAAGCAGGGAAGAGCTTTATCACCCTCACCGGCCTCTTGGCGAGGCGGGGGTGGGGTGGGCCGGCACCACGTGAGGCTTGAACGTCCTGTCCTGGGAATCCATGCAGCGAAAAAGTCTCCTACTTGTACTCTGCCAGGAAGGACAAGAGCAAAGCGATGCAGCGCGGAGGGGTTTTAGGGCACACTCCCACGGCAGCTCGTGGGCCGTGGATGTGTTCCCAGTGGTGCTACCCAGCCTCCCAGTCCTTGCCATTTAATTCGGTGCAGCCATCAAGTATGGCAAGACATGGGAGGGCTGCTGAACCTCCCAGAACACCCTGCTGCCAGGCCAAGCCCCGGCATAGGCCACCTTTCACCCTCCTCTCCATGGTCATGGCACCCAGTGCTGAGCTGTGTGGTCTACGGCCATTACCACCATTGTTGCTTCTGCCTCCCCCCATTCCTGCTCAGTGCTGGGTCCTTGACAGGTCCCCAGCAAAGCTTTTGTTGCACTGAACAAAATAAATAAATCTCATTTTCACATGTCACTGGGTCCCACCTTCTCCCTGCCTGACACTGGCAGGGCAGACCTGTATGACAGAGTACAGTAAGGCAGAGCTGAGTTCAAATCCCAGCTCACCGCACCAGAGCAGTGTGACTTTGGGTGAGGCACTTAACCTCTCCCAGTTTTCTTATCTGTAAAACAGGAATTACAGTACCAACTCTACAGTGTTGCAAGGATTGAGTTTATGCATAGGAAACACCTGAAAAACTGGCATGCAATCTTCAATTTAAGGGTCAGGAAAGGCCTCTGCCAACTGTCCAAAGAGACCAGGCCAGTGACTGCTAAGGTCCCTGACCCTGCTAGGGTCAAGTTTCAACAGCCTGGATCTTGCGTCACAGGCGGCCTCCCCTCTCCCCAGGCCTTTCCCTTCACCCGCACTGCACGTGCATGGGAATTGCAGGGTCTAGCGTCACTGCAACAGGCTCAGACAAGGCTAGGCCATAGAGAACTTTTTTTAAGCCTCCCCAAACTCCACGACCGGCCCCGCCCGGCACAGCTTGGGAAGTCCGGCAAGCGCAGGGTCCTAGCTCCCCCTGGCCCCTGCCCCCCCGCCCCCCCCCCGCCCCCGGTCCTCCGCACCAAATACAAGTGGGGGGTCAGGAGGCCGCCCCAAGCCCGCCCGGGCGCGCCTAGAGACGCTGAGTCACCCTGGGTGCGGGGTGCTGGAGATCCGGGGGGGAGGTCCCGGGCTCCGCAGCCCCTTCCCCGACACCACCCCCAGCCCCGGCCCGGGGACTCGGCGTGCCGCGGGGGCGCGGGGTTCTTACTCTGCGGCGCGGGCGAGAGCGGCCCAGCCCTCGGGGGGGATCCTGCGGGTGACGAACACCTTCATGAGTCTCACTGGGTTCATCCACCTAGCAGCCGCGCGACGCTGACCGGGACCGCCGGACCGCCGGACGGAAGCGGGACTTGACGAGAGACGGGGCGGGGCCTCGGAGGGGGCGGGGTGGGGCGGGGCCTGGGCGGGCGGGCGAGGGAGATACAGGGAGGTAGGAGGAGTGGGGGTAGAGGACTCAGGAGGGGTGAGTGGGGGGGATATTGCACAGCGAGCAGGGGTGGGAGAAGGGACCCGATGGGCCGCCAGTGGGGGCTGTGCGTGTTCAGGGAGTGGCAGTGACAGTGTGACTTTTTATGGGGTGTAACTGTGGGCCCCCAAGTATGAGCCTCGTGAAACTGTGTGCGCGTGACCAAGCCCTGGTGGTACTGGGACTTGTTCTGGCGGGCCTTGGTGCTTGGTCCCCAGGGCCTCCCTCTGAGCACTCACTGCGGCGGAGGCCCAGGGACTGGAAGGTGTGTCTGGAGTTGGGAGTTGGGGTGGGTAAAGGGGCATCCAGGGGAGAGTCCTGTGTGAGTGTGTGTGGATGTCTGTCAGGATGCCTATAGCTGTCGGAGTGTGTCTGTCCCGAGAGGGAGATGCAGTCAGGGACCATCCTGATTCCCAGAGCCTGACTGTCCTTGCTAGGTCTCTTCCATTATGGTCACACTGTTCCAGACAGAGGCCTTTGGTCACAGATGAGCTCTGATCCAGGCCTGTGTCTTCTATACTCGGGAGGCTGGACCAGGGCGGTGTGAGTCCAGGCATGGCCTCTTTAAAACCTGGTGCATTTCCCCATAGGAAATCCACAGTTGTGAGGGGGAGTTTAATTGGTCATGGGCCACCTGGCAGGCCGGACAACTGCTGACTGGCAAGCTGAGTCCTCTTGGTCAGCTCACATCATCTTTCTAAGCCTCAGTATCTTCAGCTACAAAATGGGGTAACAAGCACTTACCTTTGAGGGTTACTGTGACCATTAAACAAGCACCGTTTGCATGGCGCCTGGGCCGTGTTAGGTGTCCATCGTGTACTGAGGCTGTGGAGGGGAGAGGTGAGGAGCTCAGGCTCTGAAGCCTGGGCTTAAATCCCAGCTCTGCCACCCACTAGCCACAAGTCATTAAACCTCTGTGTGCTTCAGCTTCCTCGTCTGTGAGATGGGGTTAATAGTCGTGCTACCTCATGGCTCATGGAAGAGATGAACCACGTGTGCCAATGTTACCACAGCATATAACACATGTGGCGGGTGCCTGACAAATAGTAACACGTCCAGGGAAACCCACACCCTGGTGCCCTGAGGCTGGTAGTTAGTTGGTCAGAACTGTAGCTGCAGAAGCCAGACTTAGGACAAGTGGAGGGGGGCGCCGGGCCTAGGAGCACCCAGAGGACAAAAGCCCCGCCTGGCAGTCTCTTCCCCGCCAGTTTTACCTGAATCCATTTCTGCCCCCTCAGGGCCCAGATAGGAAACAGAGACAGGCACAGAGAGGTCACGTGTCCAGCTTGGGGTCACACAGCAAATCACCGGAAAGGCCAGAGTTGGCCCCCTGCGTCATCTGGATCCCTGACCATCTCCCTAAGTAACACATTAATGAATGTCTTACCCCAGAGACCATTATCTGCACTGCTAGGCCACTCCAAGGACAATTTCTAAAACACTTCAAACATTGACACAACAAGGTGTTTTTCTGTCCGCAGACCAGGCCCTCTGGGCGACAGCACAGCCTGTTAATCAATGATGGCACCTGAGCCCAGCTCTTCCTCCACACCAGGACGGGCGGGGACACTGCCTGCGCACCAGGGGAAGGAGGGGGCATGACACCTGAACGGGCCCCCTCCCCCGAGGGAGAGCACCCAGCTGATACTCAGCCAGTGTTAGTGGGTGGTGGGTGTGAGCCGGAACACAGAGCCGCTGAAGATCCCTGAGGGGGGAACCAGTGAAGTGGCAGAGAGAGGAAGGATCTGAGCAGGAGAGGGTTTCACTGGGGAAAACTAATTGTGTAACAAGTAGCTAATATCGGTGGGGTTCTTATTAAGTTCCGGTCACTGGACGTGGTAGATCACTAATTTAAACGTTGCAACACCCTGTGCGGCATACCATTACTCTCCCACTTCACAGATGAGGAAGCCGAGGGCAAGAACAGTGACATCATTGGCTTAATGTCATACAGCTACTAGGAGGCTGGGCTTGGATTCAAGACCCAGCATCCCAACTCCAGACCCAGGCTCTTAAGCACTGTGCCAGCCTGATGGGAGTAGCGAGGGTGTCTTAATCTGTTAGGTCTGCTGTAACAAAATGCCATATACTGGGTGGCCTAAATGGCATTTATTTCATACAGTTCTAGAGGCTGGAAGCTCAAGGTCAAGGCACAGGCAGGTTTACTGTCTGGTGAGGGCTTCTTAATTCATAGATGGCCATCTTCTTGCCGCGTCCTCATTCGGTGGGAGAGGCAATGGAGCTGTCTGGGGTCTTTCTTAAAAGGGCACTGATCCCATTCATGAGGGCTCCACTCTCATGGCCTAATCCTCCCAAAGGCCTCACCTCCTAATACCATCACATTGAGCATGAGGATTTCAAAATATAAATGGGGTGGAGGGACACAAACATTCAGTCTCTAACAGAAGGTAAAGGGGGCGAGTGGGGAGCTACATCTAAGGTATTGGCTTAGGGGGACTCTTGGAGATGGCTGTCACTTTGATGGATATCCAGGAGGAGGTGTAAGGGTTGGGGAGGGGAGACAGAGGTAGCTACATTCAGGAGAACTCCCTTGGAAGAGCCCAGGAGGGAGGTGGAGTCTGAAGGTCAGGGAGAGGTGGGGGCTGGAGCCATAGTTTCAGAGTCACCAGCATGGGATGTAGCCTAGGGGACACCTGGGCAACAGAGAGGCAGGGCCACAGTTCTGTCAGGGAGACTGAGATTTAGAGCACACTGAAGTTCAAAATGATAGTAACAAAAGGAGTTTTTGTAGGGCTTTTATGATTTCACTTTTACATTTAAATCTTGAATCCATTTGGGGGAACCCGGGTGGCTCAGTCGGTTAAGCGTCTGACTTCGGCTCAGGTCATGATCTCCCGGTTTGTGGGTTCGAGCCCTTGTGTCCAGGCTCTGTGTTGACAGCTCAGAGCCTGCTTTGGATTCTGTGTCTCCCTCTCTCCCGGCCCCTCCGCTGCTCGCACTCTGTCTCTCTCTCAAAAATAAATAAACATTAAAAAAACTCTTGAATCTCTTTGGAACGTGTTGGAACATTTGCATATGGTTTGAGGAGGGGCTCACCTGAATGTTCTCAGATGGTTAACCAGTTACTCAAGCACTATTTTTAAATGAATGTTTTCTTTAATTTTGGAATAGATCACAAATGCACAAGATGCAAATTCCCAAAGGCACACAAAGGTATAAGGCGGAGCTGTCTCTCCTCTCCCCAGAAGCAGTCACATCTTTCCAGAGGTGTTTAATGTCTACGAGAACACACGTATGCTTTCACAGAAATGGTCGCACGTGCAAACACTTTGCATCACCTGGTTTTTTACCAAACAGTGGAGCTTGGTGATCATTCCACATCAGCACACGTCAAGCCTCATTCTTTTTATTGATGCAGAGTACTGCACTGTGGGAGTGAACCATAAACAATGAAGAATCCCCTATTAAAGGACAGTTGGGTTGTTTCCCACCTTTCGCTGTCACAATGCCACAAGGCACAACCTTTGGCAGATGTCATCTTGTGCATGTATAAATACAGCTGTAGGATAAATCCCTAGAAGCAAAACTGCTGGGTCAGAAAATAGATGCACTATAACTTTTGACAGATTCTAATAAAATGCTTTTCACAGTTGTTCAATATATCCTCCTACCAGCAATGTACAAAAGCACCTATCTCTCCAGGGTGTTATTTTTTAAAATGATACTTTCCCACACATTTGAAGCCATTTCCTTTTCTATAAACTATTTGTATCCTTTGCCTATGCAGATAAGCTGGGCATCTTTCCCTGAGTGATTTACAGGCACTGTATTGTCCAATAAGGAAATTAGCCCTCTGTCTGTAATATGAGTTGCAAATACGGTCTTTGTCCCAGTTTGTATTAGTCTTTTGATTTCGTTAATTGTTATTATTATTATTATTAATTATATTATATTTATATATATATAATTATATATAACTATATTATTATTTATATTTATATTATTTATATATTTATATAAATAAATATAATATATATAATATATATACTTTATATATAATATATATAATATTTATATATATTTATATATATATTATTTATATTATATTATTTATAATTATATTATTTATTTATTTACTTTGAGAGAGAGAGAGAGAGACTGAGAGAAAGAGCAGGGGAGAGGCAGAAAGAGAGGGAGAAAGAAAGAATCCCAAGCGGGCTTTGCACTGTCGGCACAGAGCCCGATGCGGGGCTTGATCTTACAAAACGTGAGATCGTGACTTGAGCAGAGATCAAGAACTGGACACTTAACCGACTGAGCCACCCAGGTGCCCCTGATTTTATTGATTATTTTTAATGCACAAGTTCTTTATTCCTATGGCTTCTACATTTGGTCACACGTGGCGTATTGGGTATCTATTGCTGTGTCATGAATTATTTCCAAACAGTGGCTTAAAACAACAGCAGTCACCGTGTTATCATCTCTTACGGTTCTGGACGTTGCCTGGGCTCAGCTGGAGTTTCTTATTTCAGGCTCTTTCATGGAGTCAGATGATGGTTGGGCTGGAGTCGCTCATATGTCGGCTCATCAACGGTGGCTGTCGGCTGGGCCCTCAGCTAGGCTGCTGGGCTGAACGTGCACACTGGACACGTTGTTCAACGCTTTTAATTTTTTTAAATGTTTTTATTTATTTTTGAGAGAGAGACAGGGCGTGAGTGGGGGAGGGGCAGAGAGAGAGGGAGACACAGAATCCGAAGCAGGCTCCGGGCTCTGAGCGGTCAGCACAGAGCCAGATGCTCAAACCCACGACCTCACGACCTGAGCCGAAGTCGGATGCTTAACTGACTGGGCCACCCAGGCGCCCCTGAGGTTGTTCAACACTCTTAACGAAGCAATCCGTCTTTCCCCCACTATCACATACTGGATGTGCGCCTATTGGAGTCTGTTTCTAAACCGTCCTGTTCAGCTCTCTAGCTAGTCTTCTGTGACCAGTCCACGTAAGGCGGTAAAGGGGCTCTGTTGTGCGCTTATTTGTTTCAGTGTACTGTAAGCAGGGGTAGCATAACACAGTGGGGACGCCATCTCAGGGCCCCTTTACAAGCAGAGAGTTAGGTGCTCGTGCTCTGTTTCATTTCTGAGGCTTTTTGAGAGCAGGGCTGGCTCGGAATATACGCCTTGGCCACAAACTAGCCAGGCGGTGCCAGGCAAAGCACTTCTGTCTGGTCCTTGGTTTCTAAACCAGAGTGGGGGACCGATCATTGGATGTCACGGTGGTTGGTATGCACCAAGCCCAGGGCCGAGCCTGGGAAGTACGCAGGAAATGTTGACCGAATGGGATTGACTTCGATCCTCACCTCTTAGGGGAAGAAAATGGGCCCAAGTCATGCCCATGTCAGGCACTGCTGCCTCTCCAGCTTCACCCCTGTAGCTATGGCACTTGTCCCCTACAACTCCCTCCCCTGCTCCGGGCCCTGGACCCCTCCTGCCCTTGGTCAGGAGGCATTAAAGGACTCAGGGGTCTGGATTAGGTCAGCCTAGCTGATGGGTCTGCTCGGACCTTGGGATCTTTTCTGGCCATCTGGCTTCTACCCCATCTCTAAGACTTGTCCCCACCCTGCCTTCTGGAATCTTCAACCTTGAACCTGAGCCAACCCGGTAACCCTCCTGAGTCCTGACCAACTGTCCTGGGGGCCTGCCTCACTCTCTTCCCCTCTGTTGCCCCCAGGCCTGGCTAGAGTCCAGCCAGGTGGGGGGGGCCCACTGCGGCACCCCAGGGTTGGCCTTGCACCTAGCCCCTTCCACCTCCCCCACTCAAGCACAGAGTGACGGCCGGGGCATGCACCCAGAGACACCTGAAGATGGAAGAGCTGGGGAGCAGCTGCCTGCTGGGAGGCAGGGAGTATGGCTGCCTCCTAGGCCGTGGTAAAGGGCTGCAAGAGGTAACCTATAGAAAAGTGCCCACGAGGGGCGCCTGGGTGGCTCAATTGGTTAAGCATCTGACTTTGGCTCAGTCAGGATCTCACGGTTCGCGAGTTTGAGCCCCACATCGGGCTCCGTGCTGACAGCTCAGAGCCGGGAGCCTGCTTTGGGTTCTGTGTCTCCCTCTCTCTCTGCCCCTCCCCTGCTCACACTCTGTTTCTCTCTCAAAAATAAATAAACATTAAAAAGAAAAGAAAAGTGCCCATGAGTACCGAGCACAGTGCAGGTGCTCATAAATGCTGGTTAAATCTCTGATTAGGAATTATGTACTGCCCCCCTGTTCATTCAACAAATGATGGGTAATATTATTCCAACATGTTATTAGAGCTAACATTCACTGTGGGGCAACAGTGTGTCTGTGGCTGTCCTTACCTGTGTTTTACCTCCTTTAATCTCCGTAGCTGTCGTGGGTGCTGTTATCGCTCCCACTTTGCAGATGAGGAAACTGAGGCTCAGAAACGTTAAGAAACCTGCCCAAGATATCACAGCGACTAAGAGGTTGAGCTGATATTTAAATCTAAGTATTGTGATTACCCTCAAGCCCGAGGACGGTGGCAACCATGGCTGGGGCTGAGCAGGGGAGAGCCACTGGGACTGCATCCCCAGACACAGCCCAGGCCTTGACCACTGCTCTCTGCTGCCCCCTCTTAGGGTCTGCACACCTACCAGCACCAACAGCAGGTGGAGATAGCAGGGAACTACTTGGTCGCTCACTTGCTCGATATAGGTGCTCAGCTGCCATCCAGCTCAAAGCCTCAGAGCACCCCACAGGGTACAGGAATCCCTCACTTGGCTGGGGTGGTGGTGGGGGGGGAGGGGCTAGGGGCAGGAAAGCCTGCTTCCTGTTCTCTGCCCTGAGACCCCTGAAAGCCTCTCCTCCTTTCAGGATCCCAGGGTTCCCATTTTCTCAGGAAAAGGCCTAATACCAGTCATGAACACCCTAGTAAAAGGCACCCGGTTCTCCTATGGGTACCCACATCTCATTCTAGACTCCATACCGGCTTCATTTGAAATGCAAATCTCATTGCGAGGTCTTGAGTACATCATAAATCTTAGACAAAAAACTTTCCAACAGGCCATCACTCCAAACATAGAAAAGGTGCGGGCAATTCAATTTTTCAAATCAGATGCTGTGCAAACGGGGCCTCGAGTGGCATGTGGAAATACGAGCAGGGCTCCTCTGAGGCCTTGACAAGATACTGCCTCTCTCTGAGCCCCGATTTCTCATTTGAGGAGGTTGCACTGGAGCAGGGATTGGGAAACTTTTCTGCAAAGAGCCCGAGAGTATATCTTTTAGGCTTTGTGGGCCCTATGGTCTCTGTAGCTCTACTTAGCTCTGCCATGATAGCCTGAACGCAGCCACAGACAAAATAACTATGTATGGATATTTAAATTTGAATTACATGTAATTTTCATGCATCATAAAGTATTACTCTTTAGATTTTCAAAAAATGTATTTAAGTAATCTCTACATCCACATGGGGCTTGAACTCAGGACCCGAGGTCAAGAGTTTCACGCTCTTCTGAGCCAGCCAGGTGTCCTTGGATTTTTTTTTTTTTTTTTTTTTAACAAGACCCTTCTTGTATGAGAGTAGCTGACCAGATTTGGCCCATGGCTGTGGGTCACCCCTACAGCTCTGGACTGGAGCAAAGCTTTTCACTTTAACATGTGCACAAGTTACCTCGGAATCTCGTTAAAATGCAGAGTCTAATTCGGTAGACCTGGGAGAGACCTGAGGATATGCATTTCCTACAAGCGCCCAAATAATGCTGATGCTGTTCCATGGAACACACTTTGATTAGCAAGGGGCTGGGGCAGCTTCCAGCTTGGCCACTCTCTGAGATCCTAAGTGACACTCTGATTACAGATCCTGCTATTCAGTGAAGAAAAGCTCACTCAGAGGCCTGAACACAAGTGGGGTCCAGCATGTTCTCTTTAGCCTTCACCTCTGTCCCATGTTTCTCTTGCTTTATAAAGTTCCTTATTTTGTGTTTTTTCTCTTACCTCCTGCCATTAGAACATAAGCTTCTTGAGAGCAAGGACCTGGTTGCTTTGTTTACTGCTGTTGTCCTGCAGTCTCGCTCATGCCAGGTACTCAGAAAATATTTGTGGAGGAAACGAATAGATGATGCACCCAGCGCCTGGGTGGCCTCCCTCACTGCTCATCCCCGCTGGGACACTGTCCTTGTATCACCACCTAGTGGTCACTTTTGTGTACTGCGGGGTGGGGGAGAACAACGCTCTGCATGTTTGATTCCGACCCAGGAGAAGGCAGAGGCCACTGTGGGCAGGGAGTTGCCCCTTCTGGTGCCCACACTATCTGTGTTCTAGTCAGCTGGCACAGGAGGAGAGCTTTCCTGGAGGAGATGGCATTTGAGCTGAACAAGGAAGGCAAGAAGATTTGGGATGGAAGAGAGAGAGAGGGAAAAAAGGCACTTTTGGTAGAACAAATGCCACGAGCAAAGGCCTGGAGGCTGGAAAGCATGGGCATGTGGCAAAAGGGAAGAGAAGCAGAAGCCGCTGACATAGGCAATGGAGGATGAGGCCACATGATGACATGGGAGGAGGGGAAGAGGCCCCAAGGAAAGGGAACTTTTACTTAGTGAATGTTTGGTCCACGCTAGGCACTTCACACACACAAGTTCATTTAATCCCTGGAAAGGCCAGCGAGGTAGATTTTAGGACGCCCCATTTTACAGATGAGGAAACTGAGGCATAGATCAGAGAAGTGACTTGCTCAAGGGTAAGGGGCAGAACTGGATTTGAATTTAGATCATCTGATTATCTCCTCCCTGATGGGAGTGCCTTTCTCTGATTTGCGATTGGAGGGGGGCATGTTGGTGGAGCACATGTAGGAAACCAGGGGCTGGGGTTCCAGACACCCAGAGATGTTTGCTCCTCTCCACTCTCTTGCGGCCTGACAGCACATGACCCAGAAGTCTCCCTCTGTTCAGCTGCATGGTCCTGGAACCTCTCTGGCCACAGAGCACAATAGTTTTAATGACTTATGAGAGAAGCTCAGAGATCTCTTACTCACCCATTACACAGATATGGAACCTGAGGCTCAGAGAGGAAAAAGAACTTCCGTGATGATGCACACCAAGCTAGGTTCAGTGTGGCTTTCATTCTGGCCCCTGCCTGGGCTCCCATCTGATTGCTGAAAACGGATGCTACAAACATCAGGCCTGAACACTAGCCACAGAGGGTAACAGAGGGTTTACTTGGTCCCCCTTGGCCAGCCCAGACCTTTGGGAAATGTGTTTGAAATTTATTTACCAGTGAGGCATGTCCCCAGGGATAGGGTGAGTGTTTGATCTGCAGGCAGAGTGCTGAGGCCTGTTTGAGGAAAGAAGGGAGGCTTAGCAGGACTTGCCCCACAGGCTTTCAGGAGACCTTTGGGAGACTCACCGGGGAAGACGGAAGGATAGGGGGGTCACCCAGTTGTCCCAGCAGACCTGGATCACCTCTGGACTTTCAGCTCTGCTGCAGTCCTGCATCTGGCACAGGAAGCCACGTTTCCCTTTCTCAGCCCCTTGGCCGGCTCTTCTGGAAAGCAGGGGACCCTGGCTTGGGAGACTTGGGCATGGGGGAGCCACCTCCACCCAGGACTGAGCCCAGTTCTGTCAGGCTTCACACTATGGGATCTTCCCTGCCACACAGTCCTGACAGTGGTCGCTGTTACTATTCCTAAAAAAAAAAAAAAACCAAAAACCAAAAACCAAAAAACCCTGAGACTCAGAGAAAAGAAGGACTTACCCAAGTTCACCAAGTTTGAGCAGGGCCTCAAGCCCAGGACAGAGTGACACCAAAGCATTTGACCACAGCACCCATGACTGCCCTGACCCAACCCACTGGCCAACCCCAATGGCTCCTTCTGTCACTTCCCCAGCTATTGATTTATCCATGGCCTCCGTGCATCTCTCGGAGCTTCTGCTTCTGCCCAGACCCCCTCCCTAAGACCCAGGATGTTGGCTGCAAGCCTCTGGCTTTGTGTTAGCACCCCCACCACACACACCCCACTTTTCCCTCTGACCCTCACCACTTACCTGTGCATCTTCCCCACGCACCAGGAGCTGCTACACCAGGGCAAGTACAGGGTGGGGTCCAAGCCTTTGCGAGGCCCAGCGCCCGGCTGGGGAGGCCACTCAGTAAACATGTTGTCTGTGAGTGGACCCCTGCGAGGACAGACACCACTCCCATGGGAAAACTGAGTGTGAGCAGGGGACAGTGACCTGCCTGAGTCACCCGCGATCTCCAGGCAGAGAAACGACCTGCCCAGGCCTCTTGCTGTCCAGACTCAGGTTCCCTCCACAGGATGACCTGAGCTTAACAGGGCTCCCCCGGCTGCCTGTGGGTACACAGCCCAGCACCCAGGCCACTGCTCTGCCCGCCAGGCGGCCTGTTACCCAGAGGTCGGCCAAGCCAGCTGCTGTGCAGACACCAGGAATGTGCTTTAGTGGGAACAGAACAGGAGAAGATTACCAAAGATTACTGTAGTCCGATTTCTAGGGCTCCCTGTGGTGGGGGCGCCTTATTTCTGCTAGGGATTTTTTTTTTTTTTTTTTTTTTTTTTTTTACCAGAGCCAGTTCCTTAATCCTTCTCAGGGTATGGCTGGGACTTCGTAATGAGCTGTAACAGCCAGAGTATTTGGTTCTGTGATCAGGGAAGGACGGTTCATTCTTAAATGAGCTTTCTTGATGGCCAAGCTCAGCTCTGGCCAAGGAGTTGGGGGCGGGGGGAGAGCAGGGCTCCAGGACCTGAACAACAGCAGTGCTCACACAGGACCAGAGGCCAGAGCCCCCTTCAAACCGATGGAGCCACAGAGGCCCAGGGAGGCTGTGAGGTTAGGGGTAGCACAATTCCACATGCAGCGGGACAGTGGCCGCAGCGGGGTGGAGGCAGGGAGAGGGGGCCACCTCCCAGGAGCCTGGGCTAGCCATCAGGCACCTGGGGACCTCAGAACTGGGCCATCCCCACTGGGAAGGTTCCCTTCAGGAGGAGAGGTTGTGTGGGACCCGGCCAGCATCAGCATCGGTCTAGTTTGTAAGGAAGCAGCTGCTGAGGGGATGGTCTGAGAAAAGGAAACAGCAGGACTAAGAGCGTGGAGGTTTTTTCGGTCTGTTCCCCAGAAGCAGGCTCTTAGCTGCGGATGGGACCATGTGCAAGTGATTTATCCAGGAAGTATTCCCAGAATGAGCCTGGAAAGGAGGGGGACACAGGAGAAAGGAGGGGAGGAAGGTAAATGGTGCCATTTCTGTCCTAATGCGGAGGGCTCCGGTGGTAGTTTGTCTCTGGAGTGTAAGCTACATCTCAGGGTCGTTGAAACCCCAGGCAAGGGAGCTGGGCTTCTATTCCCTGCACACAGTCAGCACCATCCAAGGAGATCTGGGCTGAGTATAGCTTCCTGGAGGAGGGGGCGGCCTGGCCTGGCCCTGTGATGCAGAGCAGGACAGGCAGGTTCTGCGGAGGGAAAGGTTGTGAGCAGGACCTGAGGGAGGAGCTCAGGCACACTGCTGGAAGGCCAAGGTTGTCATGTTCTACCTGGATGAGCACCAAGGCCCTACCCCTGATTTAAGACAGGCCAAGGAGATCTAAAAAAGGGCGGGGGGGGGGGGCACCTGGGTAGCTCAGTCGGTTAAGTGTCTGACTTCGGCTCAGGTCATGATCTTGCAGTTCATGCGTTCAAGTCCCACATCAGGCTTTGTGCTGACAGTTCAGAGCCTGGAGCCTGCTTCAGATTCTGTGTCCCCCTCTCTCTCTGCCCCTCCCCTGCTCGCTCTCTGTCTGTCTCAAAAATAAATAAATGACAAGGAGGAACATGGAGCTCGGAGGGATGAGTCAGCTCCCTACAGGCTGTGTGTGGAGTTCATTCAACTATTTCAGCACAAGTCCCATAAACCACCTCTGGAAATCCGTCTCCTCTGCTGCTGTTTGGGCTGAAAACCCTGATCTGGGACGAGAAGGGATAAATAGCTCAGGAGAAGTAGAATGCTCATATTCAGTTAAAACTGTTCAGAAATGAGTTACTGGCCTGGCTTGGGGCCCAAGAGGCTGCAGGCTACACCCTGAGAGGAGCCGAGGGCCTGGACGAGCTGGGCGTCAGGTTGGCACCCAAAGGGCAGAGCCACGATTGACCGTGGACAGCCCAGGAAGGTGGATGTGTATTAGTGGCAACTCCTACCCCTTTAGTTGACCCCCATTCCCTTCCCACCCCGCCTCTCTCAGAGCCCCACCTGGACCTCCTGGTCTCCAGCCTCCCTTCCTCCACTTAAATTTCTTGGAGTTGCCAGAGGGTATCCTCTGGAAAGCAAATCTGGTCCTGTCCCTTCTCTGCCTGCCACCTTCCATGGCTCCCCATTGCCCTCAGGAGAAAGACCAAAGCCCCAGTGTTCTGTGTCCTTCCTGGAGACTAAGATGCTTAACCTGCAGGGCTGACAGCAGGAACCTTTGGCCCGAAATCAGGAGTTCCAGCAGCTCCCAGCCCGCAGGCAGCAGCCCAGCTGTCTGGGAAGCAGGGAGGAGCTGCCCCAGGGCCTCCCTCTCCGCTTTGCCTCTGTAATTAATTTATGGAAAGCGTCTAAACTGGAAGTCAACCCAGTCCTGCAAATCTCGTCTAATCTTCTGCCTCCACCGGAGGGAGCAGCGCCCTGGGGGGTGGAGTTTTCCTTCCAGTGATTACATTTAGTTTTATTGGGAGGGGAGGGGGCAAGTCTTTAAAGTCTTATTTCTGCAATCACCTGCGAATGAGGAGACTCCTGGGTGGTAGTTGGTGAGGCCACAGGGGAACTTGCATCCCCAGGAGGGACTTGGGGGGCAGATTCTGGCTCAACAAACTCTGGCTCTACCTTTATGCCCACGTAGGATCGCCTCCACTGCGTCCACCCTGGTCCAAATTCCATCATCTCTGCGGTGGCTTCCTGACCACCTGACCCTGCCTGGGGCCTCTTACGGGCAGCCAGAGTATAGTGGCACTCCTCTGAGAAGCCGCCCAGGGTTCCTGTGTCCCTGGGGGTCACACCGAAGCCCCACCCCAGTCCACACAGCCCACACAATTGCCTCTGCCTGCACTCCCTCACTTCTCCCACTTCCCTGGAGTCCTTGATGCCTTATACGCTGTCAAGAGGGCTCCTGCTCCTGCTGGACCCCTGCCTGGCACTCTCTTCCCCGTCCCCAAAGTCTGCACCCTCACTTCCTACAGATCGCACTCTCAGATCAGCCCTTTGCAGACTTCCCTGACCGTATCCCACCAACCATTTCCTATGCCCCTCATCCTGCCTTATTTATCCCCTTCGCACTCACCCCCAATCTGATACCTTTAGTTTTTGTTTATCGTCCAGTTTCCCTCTATTCTCCACCAGCATGTAAGCTCTGAGAGCATGGGATTTATTTGTTCACTGACATATCTCTAGTACCAAGAGCAGTGCCTGCACATATCAGATGCACGATACATATTTATCAAATGAATGAGTGAAGTGCGTCTGTCATTGGACAGAGTCCCCCAAGGTGTGCTGGGGGCGTCCCCTCTGGGCGTGTGAAGTCTCCCTAAGTCCCCCGTCCAGGTTCTAAATGGAAGTTCCAGCTGCAGACAGCGGCTGGATCACTCAACAGAACTTGAGTTTCTTTTGGTGCAAACACTAGCCCTTCCGGCACCTCCCAGAACCCCGCCCGCCGAGGCTCAGGGAAAGCTTACCCCCTCCCCTCCCTGTCTGACACCCCCCCCCCCCCCCCACACCGGTCTGTTTTGGGTGTCAGTGTCAGGCCAACTCCCCAGCATGCACATGAGTCATAGCCAGAGAGCACCCGGAGCGCCTCTTGTGGGGCCTCAGTCACACGCTTCGCCTCGCTTAAGCCTCACAACAACCCTCTGAGCCAGTCGTTTTACAGATGAGGAAACTGCGGTCAGAGGCCGCAGAAGTGACCTACCCAAGCCCCTCGCTGGTGTCACAAGGCGGAGTGCAGCGGGCTCCTTGGCCCCAAGGCCAGCACCATCAGAGTCCAGTCCATGTTCAAAACCTGTTTGGAGAATGAAGAAAAGGGCAAACTTGAATTTTGGAGCTCCTGAGTGAGCAATGAAAACCCTGTAAACACAGCATGTGCCAACCCACTTCAGGCTGATCGGGGTGGCCTGTCCATGCTTGGCTGAGCCTGGAGATCGTGACTGCCCTCGTGTGCCATTCGGAGAAAGAAAAGGCAGTGCTTGGCCTCCCAGGGGTCCAGGGGACCCAGCTGTGGGATGTGAAGAACCTGAATGATGGTGCCCATCCCTGGCCCTCAGCTTCCCCCTGGGCAGAGACAAGGTCCAGAAGGGCTGAATGATAAGCTAGAGGTGGGGACACAGCTGGGAGCAGGACCCTTGCCTCTTAACATCAGTCCTATCCTTGTTCTCAGTCTACCTGCTACATCCATAATGTCTATATCCCTAGGAACTGTGTCTTTGTTTCCTCATCTGTAAAGTGGGGAAATTGTACCAATCTAAGAGAATCAAAGGTTAACTGAGATAACACGAGAAAGTGCCCGGCAGAGAGCAAATTCTTAGTAAGTAGAGCATACGGCTATTAGCTGGTTCCAGGAGGAGCACATACATTGCATTGCCTCTTCCTTCCCTGCCTTACAAACGGGTCTCACAGGCCCGAAGCTGCAGATTTGGCAGTTAGAAGAACATTTATTTGTTTCAGGGAAAAACAATTAAAATAAAAGTGCCCAAATGGTGGAGATGCTGTGGCAAAACTAGCACAGTGTGGGAGCATTTTGTAAGCATCTTCATCCAATTTTAGAGAAAGAGGGAGTGTGTGGGGCAGGGAGGGGGCTGCGCAGAGAGAGAATCTCAAGCAGGCTCCCCAGTCAGGGCAGCGCCTGACGTGGGGCTCGATCTCACAACCGTGAGATCCCGACCTGAGCCGCGATCGAGAATTGGACGCTTAACCAACGGAGCCACCCAGGTGCCCCACGCAAGCATTTTAAATGTGCAAAGCAAATACCTTATGAAATGTTGACTACAATCAAAGGCACATTTTGTCTGAATTCTCCCACCTTTCAAAATGTACGTCAAGAAACAAATAATTTTGAAGCTGTCCAGCTAAACGAGCTGTCAACTGGATTTACAATATTGCCAGGTAGGGCATTTCTTAAACCGGCAAACAAATACCCATGCCTCCTTTCATCTTTGGTCAGGACTAGCCTCGAACTTGGTGCATTTGTTGCTGTTGCTTTTCGACGAAAGGGAAACTGAGGCGCCAGGGCCTTGGGACTCATGCAGGAGACCACCTTGCCGGCCAAGGAAGAGCCGATGGAAGGCCCTTGTTTGACCTTCTTCTGGGAGGTGGGGCCGGCAGGTTGTCGGTGTGGCTGCACTTCCTGAGGCAGTAGGCAGCGCGGGGGTGCAGGTGAGCATAAGACCTGTGACAGATCCTCTTGTCGCAGTTGCATTTCTGGGCCAGCTGGCAGAGATGACGGTGACGCCGGAGACGATGTTGATGACGGAGACGATGCCACCCCACAGGCGCGCCAAGGGCAGGGTGGACTCTTTGTGGGTAGTGCAGTCTGCCAGAGCGCGGCCATCTTCCAGTTGTCTGTCCACAAAAATCAGATGCTGCTGGTCAGGCCGGATGCCCTCTTTGCCTTGGACGTTGGCTTTGACATCCTCAGTGGTGGCCCTGCGCTCAACCTTGAGCGCGATGGTCTTGCCCGTCGGGGTCTCCACAAAGATCTGCATCTCTGCGTCTGCCACAGGCAGCTGCCCCAAAACTGCTCCGCCATCTTTCAAATTTGGTGCATTTCGAACGATGCGGTAGCCGAGTAGACCCTTCTTGGCATAAGACGTAGTGATTCTATACGCACCTACGTGTCACCAGGGCCAACCATTTGGGAAACAGCACTTTGACAAAACACACCCAGAACCATAAGGGCCCCTTACGCACTTTGACTAGTTATTTATCCTAATGAAATAATTCTTAAAAAGCAAAGCAAAATTTGAACACGTAAGGGTGCTACTCACAGGGTTGTTTGTAGTTCAAGAAAAGGTAAACACACTCAATTTAGAACAGTAGGGGGACGATCTAGTAAATACACTTGAGTCCTTCATGATCCTTCAGCCAATAAAAATGATCATTTTGAAGACCACAGGATGATGTTTACATTCAAAGGTTTCATATTGAAGGAGAAAATGGGAAACTGCACAGAGATTCTGGTCTCTAACTGTCAGGGCGGCTTTCTTTGCTTGATTTTTGGTTCTTACAACAGCGCTGAAGGAGATAATACAGGGCTGTTATTTCTTCTCCTGTAGAGACACCCCACATCAAGCCTCCAGCCTCGGGGGTGAGAACGCAAAGCCCCTTTGCTGAGGCAGTCCCCAGCTCCCAGGTGAGGACAGTGCAAGACAAAACACCCCCCGTTCTCACTCACTCTTCCCCATCTCGTGTAGGGGAGGTGGTGCTGGGCGGCCCCTTCCTCTCTCTCAGGCTGGGGTTTCCCCCAGGCAGATCTGGAAGACCCCCAGTCCCAGGCCCCAGCCTGCTCTGAGCTGGCTTATAGGAAGCCCCTTCTACATACTTGACCCATGAGATCATGTGGGAAAACCCTTAGAAACTCTAATACCCACTGCAGGTGTTTGTTGTTCCTATTACTAAAAAAAAAAAAAGGTTGTAATGTGAAATTTTTCCATCATGCAAAAATTGTTGCTCATCATATAACAAACACTCCCATCTCCATAGCCCAGCTTAGAAGATAAAACCTCACAGGGACACTTGAAGGTTCCTCGCACTCCTTTCCTGATCCAGTGCCCCACCTTTGTCACAGAGGTAAACCAAGCCAGAATTGAGTGTTTATCCACAAACGTTAAGTTGTATTGTTTTGCATGCTTTTATTTTATTTTATTTTATTTTATTTTATTTTTTTATTTTTATTTTTTTTATTTATTTTTGGGACAGAGAGAGACACAGCATGAACGGGGGAGGCAGAGAGAGAGGGAGACACAGAATCGGAAACAGGCTCCAGGCTCCGAGCCATCAGCCCAGAGCCTGACGCGGGGCTCGAACTCACGGACCGCGAGATCGTGACCTGGCTGAAGTCGGACGCTTAACCGACTGCGCCACCCAGGCGCCCCAATGCTTTTAAACTTTGAATATGTGGTTTCCTACCATCTAGCATTCATTCAACAAGTTCACTCAACAAATATTTATTGAGCACCTGCTGTATGTTAGGTACCACTCAAAGCCCTGGGAATATCAGTCAACAGAACAGACAAGATCACTGTTCTCATGGCGTGTATATTCCCGTGGGGTACCCCAAACGGGAAGCAAAATTTATGAATTATAGGTGAATTCTATAATATGGTAGAATCAGAGGTGCAAAGGAGAAAAATAAAGTCAGAGGGGTGAATGTTGCAATTTTCAGTAGAATCATATCCTTCTATATCTTGCTTATTTACTCAGTCTTACAGTTTTCATTTTTAGGAATGCACCAATTTCATTTATTCCCTTGTTAGTAAACATTTAAGATTTCTTTTTCTGTCATTATAAACAATATTGGCATAAGCATTCCTATAAATATCTCTTTGTGTGCATTTGGAAGATCTTCGGGAGCATGTACCTGGCATAGAATACAGGTACCTTGTATACAATCGCCGGATCCAGGGCATCTTGGACTTAACTTAGCCAGGTGGTGCCATTGGCTCCCCACGGTGGTCATACCAGTGACTCTCGCCACCGATGTGTGGGTGTTCTGGTTACTCCATCTCTTGTCCACTATTTGGTGGTGTCAGATTTTTAAAAATACTTGCTAACCTGGTAAGTATAAAATGCTGTATTTTTGTTTAAATCTGAATTTCCCAGATGGCTATGAAGGTTGAACATATTTTCCTAAGTTTACTTACCATCTGTGTTTCTCTTCAATAACAAGGAATGTCACTGACTTTTGCCCATTGATTTTATATCTAGTGATGTTGCTAGCTAGCAATTGGTCTAGAGCTTCCTTTGGGTTTTCTAGATAGACAATCCTAACATTTCCAAATAATGAGTTTCTCTCTTTCTTTTCAAATGTATAATACCATTGATTTATTTTTAAAATTTTATTAATTTATTTAAAAACTTCTGCCATTAAATATATTAATTTATTTGAGAAAAATAAATTTAAAAAGATAAGGTTGAATTAAAAAGGTAACAGTGAGCATCCTTATCTTTTCCTGATTTTAAAGGAAATGTTTCAGGGTACCTGACTGGCTCAGTCAGTAGAGGATGTGACTCTTGATCTCAGGGTTGTGGGTTTGAGCCCCACGTTGGGTGTAGAGATTACCTAGAAATAAAATATTATAAAATATTTAAAAAGGAAATCCTTCTATTGTTTACATATCAAGTAATATTTCCTTTACTTTTTTTTTTTTTTTTTTACATTAAGGAAATTTTCTTCTATTTAAATCTGCTTAGAGGTTTATCATCGGTCAGTACGGGCATACCTTGTTTCGTTGCTCTATTGCAATACACAGCTTTATTGCAGTTCACAGATACCGTGTTTCATAGAAATTGAAGGTTTGTCCCAACCCTGTGTCAAGCAAGTCTATTGGTGCCATTTTCCAACAGCATCTGCTCACTTTGTGTCTTCGTGTCACATTTTGGTAATTCTTGCAATATTTCAAACTTTTCTATTACTATTTTATTTGTTATCGTGATCTGTGATCAGTGATAATGACTTACTGAAAGTTCCGATGATGGTTAGCATTTTTAGCAATAAAGTATTTTTATTTAAAATTTTAAAAAATATTTATTTGTATTTGAGAGAGGGGGTGGGGAGGGAGAGGGGGACAGTGTGCAAGTGGAGATGAGACAGAATCTGAAGCAGGCTCCAGGCTTTGAAGCATCAGCACAAAGCCCAATGCGGGGCTTGGACCCATGAATTGAGAGATCATGACCTGAGCCGAAGTCAGACACTTAACAGACTGAGCCACCAAGGCACCCCAGAAATAAAGTATTTTTAAATTAAGTTATATGCATTATCTTTTTAGACATAATGTTACTGCATACTTAGTAGACTACAGTGTAGTATAAACACAACTTTTATATGCACTGGAAAACCAAAGAATTAATTTGACTCATTTTATTGTGATATTGGCTTTATTGTGGTGGTCTGGAACCAAATCCACAATATCTCCCAAATATACCTGTATATACTTTCATCAAATGCCTTTCTGCATCTATTTAGATGGTCGTATGGTTTTTCTTCTTTAAGCTATTACCTTTATATATTTATATAACTTATAAAGGTAAATTGCCTTTATAGATGTTCTAATATTAACCTATTTTTGTATCCCTGGGATAAACTCAACTTGGTTATGGTATGTTATCGTTTTTATACACAGTTGCCTTATTTTAATAATATGTTATTTAGGATCACTACATCTACATTCATGAGTTACATTGGCCTGTAATTTTCCTTTCTCATGCTTTAGTTGTCTAATTTTGGTATGAAGATTATACTGGCCTCAAAGAATAAATTTGGGAGTATTCCTTATTTTTCTATTCTGTGAAAGAATTCATATATGATTGGGATTATCTATTCCTTGAAGTGTTGGTAGAATTCACCTATAAAACCATCTGGGCCTTGAGTTTTCTTTGCAGGGAAGTTTTTAATTATCGTTTCAATTTCTTTCATAGTTTTAGGACTATTAAGAATATTTTTTCCAATTTTGGTGGCAGTTTATTTCTACTAAGATTTCAAATTTGTTGCCCTAATGTCTTTGATAGCATTCTTTTATCTTTTTTATTTTAATTATAATCTTATTTGAGGGGCGCCTGGGTGGCTCAGTCGGTTAAGTGTCCGACTTCAGCCCAGGTCATGATCTCACGGTCCGTGAGTTCGAGCCCTGCGTCGGGCTCTGTGCTGACAGCTCAGAGCCTGGAGCCTGTTTCAGAGTCTGTGTCTCCTTCTCTCTCTGTCCTGTTCATGCTCTGTCTCTCTCTGTCTCAAAAATAAACTTAAAAAAATTAAAAAAAAATTATAATCTTATTTGAGAATATAGCTACATGAAAAGACAAAATCTTCAGATATTTGGCTGTCTTTATCTTATCTTTTAAACCTCCTCTTTAACTATAGTCATGTTATTCTTTTCATTTATGATGTTACTTCTGTTTCTTTTCCTTGATCAGTCTTTCCCAAGATGTGTCTGTCTGCTCAGTGCAGAGAATCGACTCTTGCCTTTGTTGGTCTCTATTGCATTTTTGGTTTTTATTTTGTTGATTCCATTTTGTTTTTTAGCATCTCCTTGCTTATATTGTTGCTTAGGTTGGACACTTAGGTCATTAATTTGCTCTGAGGGTATTTGCTTCTGGCTGAACAACAGCTGGTCTTGAGGGCACTGTGTATGGGGGACCCTCCACACAAAGGAGGCCTCCAAAGGCCTACCCTTGGCGTAATCTTCTTTCTTCCCCAAACTCTGGTAGAATGATTTAAAAAGGAAAAAACCTGTGAGGAAGAGAATAGAGGGATCATCAGCCACAGCACTTCAGAAGTTGGAAAGTAGATGGATTTAACAGGCCCAAGAAACCAAATTCCGAACTTGAAGAAGAAGCTGATTTATACCACAGACCAGGAAGTGGCCCGGGAACCAGGCATGCCAGTTGTCTCAGAGCTGGGAACTGGGGTTAATAGGGGGTGGGGGACAGAGGAAAGATCCTATATGTTTGCAGAGAACAAGTAGATTGTAGGCAAAGAATTATGGCTCAAAATGGCATTGGATTTTTAAAAAAACATCATTGGAAGCCAGAACACGATGGAGTACTAATATGTCCAACATTTTGAAAGAAAGAGTTTGTGGTTAAATTGGTGAGATATATTAGCAAACTAAGTCAATGACAAGAACAAGTTAGTTATTAATTCCAGAGGAAAAAACATAGTATCCTTTACAGCTCATTAAATGACCATAGATTTACAGTCATACTTAGGCAAATAACTAATACTGATCTGATCAGAATTACAAAGCACTGTATTGGGAGGCTGATGATGGACACAGGAAGAGGTATGTGCATGTTTTGTGGGGTGTGTGTGTAAGGGCAGGGGGTTGGAGAGAGACCAAATCCTCCCTTTCCATGATGAGAAATCATTAGGTAATGCCCAAACCTGAAAAATCAAGAAGTAGCAAACAAATGTTATTTAGAGAAAATACTGTAAATAACAAAAGAACTGAAAGCAGCATTTCTGGGACTGGGAAAGAGATGGGGGAAGGCTGGCAGTGGGGGTGGGGTGGGGCTGCAGGGAATTGCTAATTTCCATAATAAACCATGTAGAATTCTTCAAATTTTAAAATTATGTGCACGTATAACTTTCAACAAAACTAAAAAAAAAAACAAAACTCATGATTTGCAGCCTCATATATATGTATATCTTTAAGATCTCTTCATGCCAAACCCCTCCTCCCACCCCCCATAGATTCCAGAAGTGGCACTGCTGGGTCAGCAGGCATTGTGGATTTAAGATCTCAGCCACAGCGCTGAAACACCTTTATCTTGCAAACACCATTATCAATTTTCAGATCTTTGCCCATTTGGTGGTTAAAAAAAAAGCCATCATACTGGAATTTTGATTTGCATTTCTTTGACTACCGAATAGTTTTATATTTAGCCATTTTTTAGTTCTTCTTTAATTTCCTGTTACAGTTCTTTGTCCGTTTTTATCTTGGAGTGTTCATCTTTTTCACTATTGATTTGTAAGGGCTCTTAAAATAGTAAGCCTACTAATTCTTTATCACACATATTACAAATATCCCTCCCCACCCCTCTGTAGGTCCTTCTGCTTTTAATTTTCTTTTTGATGTGAGGGATTTTTCATTTTTATATAATTGAGCCTATCTTTTATGCTTTTTGCCTTTGGGGTCACTGCTGAAAAGTCCGTGCTCATCCATAAGCTATTACAAACACAGCATTTCTTGTAATTTCATCTAGTATATATTTCATTACTTCTAAGTTTTTCACATTTTAAATCTCTGAAATCGGGGTGCCTTTATAATCACTGGAGCTCAGGTGGTAGTCACACATCAGAATGTGCAGAAAGTGTCCATGACTTGTAAAAAAATGTCTTGGAGGGGCACCTGGGTGGCTCATTCAATTAAGCATCTGATTCTTGATTTCAGCTTAGGTCATGATCTCATGGTTCTTGGGATCAAGCCCCATGTCAGGCTCTGTGTTGACAGTGTGGGGTGGTTGCTTGGGATTCTCTCTGTCTCTCTCTCTCTCTCTCTCTCCCCCCCCCCTTCCCTGCTCCCTTGTGCACTCATGTTCTCTCTCTTTCTCTCAAAACTAAATAAGCATTAAAAAAAAGAAAAATTGGGGAGGCAAGAGTGAAGCACTCTTAGCTGTATTTATCACCTGTTTCCTTTTTTCTCCAGGGCAGAGAAGTAGACTCTACCTCCCAGGCCTTCTTGCTGTTAGGGGTGTTGTGGCTGGGTCCTAGCTGTTGGATTGTGGGTGAAAGTGATGTATTGGGCTTCTCTGCTGGGCCCATCAAACTTCCCATAGGATTCTTTCCTGTCTTTCTTTGGTTTGCCAGTAGAGGCTGTAGCAGGGGTGTTAGGCAATGGCAGAGCCAGAAGGCAGAGAGAGTTTCAGTCCCCAGGAGGCAACATGGGAGGTGCCTGCTGACCAGGAATCCTCATCGTTCTTTGTGTGAATTAGTAATAAACTGTTATTGTGTTAAGCCTTTGAGATTTGGGTTTTCATTTGTTATAGCAGCTAGTATTGCTGATTCCTAACTGACAACCCTTGTCTTAATTCTGACTCGAATCTGAATCCCTTTAGACTAGAGCTTAGTGTTTGTCATTGAGTGTAAGTATGATGTTGATTCTTGATTTTAGATAAATGCACTTTATCTTGTGTTCTTTTTTTTTTTTTAATCAAATCTTGGTTTGGAGTTATTCTAAGTGTGTAAAACTAATTGGAAAACTTTTAGTTTTGTTTTTTTTTTTAATTTTTTTTTTTTTCAACGTTTTTAATTTATTTTTGGGACAGAGAGAGACAGAGCATGAACGGGGGAGGGGCAGAGAGAGAGGGAGACACAGAATCGGAAACAGGCTCCAGGCTCCGAGCCATCAGCCCAGAGCCTGACGCGGGGCTCGAACTCACGGACCGCGAGATCGTGACCTGGCTGAAGTCGGACGCTTAACCGACTGCGCCACCCAGGCGCCCCAGAAAACTTTTAGTTTTTATCTGAGCTCTGGAAAAGGTTAACTAGCATAGGCATTAGCTGTTACATGAAACTTTGACAAGATTCATCCTGAGAACTTCTTGCATCCTTTTGCAAGAGAACTGCTTTAACAAGCTTTACTTTTGCTCCTTTTTCAAATTATTTTTTAAGACTTTATTGCTATTATTTAAAAATTAGTTTTTATTTTAGAAAGAGAACACAAGTGGGGGAGAGGGGCAGAGAGAGAATCATATATATATAAATATATATATATACACACATATATATATAAATATGTATATTTATATATATATATGTTTATATATATACATATATATACATATATAAACATATATATATATAAATGTTTATTTATTTTTGAGAGAGTGTGAGCTGGGAAGGAGCAGAGAGACAGGGAGACAGAGGATCTGAAGCAGGCTCTGCACTGTCAACGCAGAGCCCGATACAGGGCTCGAACTCACTAACTATGAGATCATGACCTGAGCTTAAGTTGGATACTAAACCAACTGAACCACCCAGGTTCCTGAGAATCCTTTTTTTTTTTTAAGTTTATTTATTTTGAGAGAGAGAGCGAGAGAGCAAACGAGAGAGAGAGCGAGAGAGCAAACGAGAGAGAGAGAGAGAGAGAGAGAGAGAGAGAATCTCAAGCAGGCTCCACACTGTCAGTGCAGAGCCCAATACAGGGCTCGATCTCAAGAATGGCGAGATCATGACCTGAGCCAAAATCAAGAGTAGGACGCTTAACTGACTGAGCCACCCAGGCGCCCCAAGACTTATTATTATTTTTTGAAGTTTTAGGTTTACAACAAAATTGAGAGGACAGTAGAGAGTTTCCATATACCTCTTGACCCCACACATACAAACCTCCCTCATTATCTATGATTCACCAGTATGGTACACTTTCAACCAAGAATGAGCCTCCACTGACACATCATTATTACCTAAAGTCCACAGTTTACATTAGGGTTCGCTCTTGGTGTTGCACATTCTGTGCGTTTGGACAAATGTATAATGACATGCGTCTACCATTAGAGTATCATACAGAGTTATCTTCATTGCCTTAAAAATCCTCTGTGCTCCGCCTATTCATCCCTCCTGACCTGCCCCCCACCCCCACAACCACTCATC
>NC_064807.1:57343297-57388995 GCF_023721935.1 Panthera uncia | reverse complement strand
GATGAGTGGTTGTGGGGGTGGGGGGCAGGTCAGGAGGGATGAATAGGTGGAGCACAGAGGATTTTTAAGGCAATGAAGATAACTGTATGATACTCTAATGGTAGACGCATGTCATTATACATTTGTCCAAACGCACAGAATGTGCAACACCAAGAGCGAACCCTAATGTAAACTGTGGACTTTAGGTAATAATGATGTGCCAGTGGAGGCTCATCCTTGGTTAAAAATGTATCATTCAGGTGCAGGGTGTTGATACTGAGAGAGGCTGTACATCTTGTTGGAAAGGGAGTATATGGGAACTCTCTGTACCTTCCTCTCAATTTTGCTAAGTGGAATCTAAAAGTAAAACGAATCTAAAACTTCTCCAAGAAAATAAAGTCTTTAAAAATGATAACAAAGAGCTCATGAGCTAGAATGCACATACCTTTCTTTTAAAAGCTCCTCTGCTCCGCCACAAACCGCAGGAATTAAATTTTATAGTGCATTTTACAGACAATGAACATGGAGCAAGGTCACAGATACATGTTGAGATTACAAGACAAGACACTGAACAGAGACCAGCAATCAGCAGCAGCCCTGTGATGGCTGCCCGGCCTGGATACACACATCTAACATCACCCTCACACCTGCCAGCTGGCACCTCTCTTGCTGCCCCCTCTGCTCAGTACATACCATTTCTTAAAGGTGGGTCACTGCAGGGCAGGAAGAATGATATACAGGTGTGCTTTGTGTATTTCTTGTTTATTGAAAAATACATGTAAGAAGGATCTCACTGATACCTTTTTAGTTTTTAGACCGAGTGACATCATTTGCCAAACACTCTTCTAGTCCAACCCTCTAGTCTTACAGATGGGAAACCAGGGCCCAGGGATGGAAAAGGACTCTCGCAAGTGGTTTCAACAGCCAGTACTTGCTCTGAGAATAGACACAGCTGAATTTGGTCAATTGAAGAACTGGAAGAACTGAAGGACTGTAGGTGGTATTGCTTGTTAAGGAGCCTGGGGAACAGTTGGGCTCCATCTTCTCATTTAACCTGGAGGGTTTTTTGTTTTGTTTTTTTTTAGTCCCCTCCCCGTGGTAACTTCTACACCTAATGTGGGGCTTGAACTCATGAGCCCGAGATGAAGAGTCCCATGCTCTTCCCACTGAGCCAGCCAGGTACCTTATAACCTACGTTTTTGTTTTTGTTTTATTTTGTTTTGTTTTCCTTGGGTTTTTGCTTAAAGGTGGGAAACACTACTTTTCTTGACTTCAAAGATTAAGGCTGTAACACACTGATCACTTAGGTATGATTATAGGAAGTGCTAAACAAATTAAATATGGTACATCCCCATTTAATGGTATGAAAAAGTCTACTGCTATAACAAATGGCAGCTATTAAAATTAGGAACATGGTAGATTGATGCCTTTAAGTGATGCTACAATTACTGGCTTCCTTATACCCATGCCCTTGGCCCTGAAATTTGTAGCTCCTCTCACTCTGACTGTGAACTCTCACAAGATTTGCTTTGACCAACAGAACGTGATGGAGAATAAGATCCATGGTGCAGTCACCCTTGTTGCCCAGGCAATAGCTGGCCAGCCGTCAGACATGAGCTGACCCACCAGCTGGCCACAGATCCATAAACAATTTCAATCAAGACTAACTAAGCCTGCTCAGACCAGTGGAACTGCTCATTTGACCTTAGACTCAAGAGCAATAATAAATCTTCTTTTAATGTTTTTTATTTTTATGTTTATTTATTTTTGATAGACAGAGACAGAGCACAAGTGGGGGAGGGGCAGAGAGAGAAGGAGACACGGAATCCAAAGCAGGCTCCAGGCTCCGAGCTGTCAGCACGGAGCCCGACGTGGGGCTCGAACCCACAAATCGCGATATCATGACCTGAGTTGAAGTCAGACGCTTAACCGACTGAGCCACCCAGGCGCCCCATAAATCTTACTTTAAACATGAATTTTGACTTGGATTGTTATTCAGCAGTAGCTGATGGATAGAGAGGTATTATTGAGAGGGGACAGAGAAGCACATGGAAAAAGCAGGATAAAAATGTGCATGAAATATGACCTCCACCATGTGATATGGAGGTGACATACACAGCAGAAGCCCACGCCCACACCCACGTATGGGAAATTCTAAATTGAAACACACCCAATATCTCAGGGGTGGTGTTAAGGGATGTATGGGGGTGATTTCATTTTTCCTCTTTTCTCTTTTCCAAATTTTCTGGTCTTATGTTAGTTTTATAAAAATGCCTTTTTATAAAATAAAGTGCAGACTGGTCCCACTCAAGGCACTCATGTTGGAGGTAGCAATGGGTCCATCAACTTCTCTTTTGGAGGATACACCCCAATGATTCGTGCCACCATCGGAACAAGGCCCTGTTGTAGCCAAAGACCAGCTCATGACACAAGGCCAAAAAATCCTTTCTTCACACTTTGACTTCACAAATGAGCAAAGCCCAAATGACTGTCTTCCTGCTCCACAGTACTAGGGCACCAGTAAACTTCATTCATTTTCTCTTTTGTACTTCCTCCTGAACCCTTTGTTGGCCTTGTCGAAGGATGCTCAGTCTCCCACCCCATCCTCCTCTGCAGTGATTCTCCTCTCATCTCAGCATATGCACCTCCCCCAAATAGTACAGGCTCAGCTCTGGTCCTGCCTCCTGCAGAAAACAGCTCTGTCTCATCAGCTGCAGAAGACCCTCCATTCTGAGCTTCCAGAACACTTCCTTGGACTACACTAGTCTCCTTCCCACTTTGTGGCATTCACACCCACATTTCATCTCTTTGTCCAAACTTTGAGGTTCGTGAGGACAGGGCCCATGACCCTGTTGATTTTAGGTTCCCCCACTCCCATCCCAGGGGCTTCAAGGCCAAGAATAAAGGAAAAATCATACACAGAGAGAAATTTGGAGATGATCAGTTCTAACACTCTTGGTTTATAAATGGGGAAAGCGAGGACGAGAGTCAAGGCGTGCCTCGTCCACACGTGACAAAGACAGAACTTGAACTCACACCTACCGAACTGTGTCCAGTATTCCTTATATTGGGCGCTCAGCCCCCAGCAAGGTTGTGGACCAGGGCTGGGGGCGTTCAGGGTGCAGAGTCGAAGTAGGCGCTGCCCCCCAGGGTCGAGCCTGCACTCCCACCGCCAGGAGAGCAAGTTCTCCACTTGTGCCACCGTGGGCCCTAGCCTGCTGTGGGCTGAGCCCCTGAATGGATGTTCTGCAACAGCCGTGTTGCCCTTTCAGTCCACGGTCCTGGGTCTGGACGGGCTTTAGTATTTTGCAGCAGAAAGACCATCATGGCACCCTCCCCATGGGCGTTGAAAGCACACCAGGTGAGAACACACTTAGGGCAGCTGCCCTTACCAAGGGGTGCCTGGAGGAGCTGTGGTCACCGACTATTCACCACTAATGTATACTTTGTTTTATTCTATTTCGTTTTTGATTGTTGTTCTTTTTTTCTTTTTTTTAATTTTTTTTTTTAAATTTATTTATTTTTGAGACAGAGAGACAGAGCATGAACGGGGGAGGGGCAGAGAGAGAGGGAGACACAGAATTGGAAGCAGGCTCCAGGCTCTGGGCCATTGGCCCAGAGCCTGACGTGGGGCTCGAACTCACGGACCGCAAGATCGTGACCTGAGCTGAAGTCGGACGCTCAACCGACTGAGCCACCCAGGCGCCCCTTGATTGTTGTTCTTGATGATGATATAACTCCTCCTACTACACACACACTATCCCACTGGGGTGGCCTTAATAAGATGAAAATGTGTCAGGACAGTGAAATCAGAAACCTTCCGGAGTCATGAACAGATAGTCTTAGTCCCTTCAAAAACTGAAGTTAGATATTTTAAAGACTTTTGAGAATTAGTGGAACTTTCAGTCTCATCCAGTAAACTGACAGAGCAGAGTAAAATTTAAATTTTAAATCTGTGTTACCTCTTCAAATGGGTAAAATGCTTTCAGAATTTTCTAGGAGGATATATTTGTACTTCTCTTCACAGATTACTTTCTTTGTTAGCAGGAGTGATGCACTCAGGAGACTCAGAAAAGCAAGGAGAGGGGTGCCTGGGTAGCTCAGTAGGTTAAGCAGCCGACTTTGGCTCAGGTCATGATCTTGGGGTCCCTGGATTTGAGCCTCACATCGGGCTCTGTGCTGACAGCTCAGAACCTGGAGCCTGCTTCGGATTCTGTGTCTCCCTCTCTCTCTGCCCCTCCCCCACTTGTGCTCTGTCTCTCTCACTCTCAAAAATAAATAAACATGAAAAAAAAAAAAGGCAAGGAGAGGTGTCAAGGGTGATTTGGCCAAGGTCATGTCCCTTAGAGCAGAGGAGAGTGAGCCTCCAGGGGGAGGGGTCTTGTCCAGGGCCACACAGAGATCTCAGACTCCCAGGCCAGGAGCAGGGAGCAAGGCCTGGGCGGTGGGGGGAGGAGTGTGTGTGTGGGGGGAGACACTGGTTCCTGACATTATCAGTTCATTCCACAGTTGCCATTGAGTGTCTCCCCTGTGCCAGGCACCATTCCAGCACCAGGATACAGTCATGAACAAGCCAAGGCCTTCCCTGGTGGATTTATGTGCTTAAGGATAGTGGTGAGCTGGGGGAAGGAAGTCAATCAGGGTGAGGAGACAGGGTGCGGGTGGGGGGACATCATTCCAGGTAGTTGGTGAAGGTCTTCCCCAGTAGGCGTCATTTGAGCAGAGACCTGGGTGGTGGGTATGAGGCGGGCTCTGAGCTGGGAGGAGGGCAGACAGAGGGCTTGTGTGACTGGAGGGGAGTAAGGGAGAGAAAGTAGGTAGGTGATCTGGAGAGAAGCAGGTAGAAGGTGGGGTGGGCTAAGTTGGGCCTGAATTTCATTCCAAGTGCCACAGCCAGCTCATTCCCAGCTCTGAGACTGCTTCTCTCTACAATGGGGTGGCCTGGAGGCTTCCAACTGAGGGTGCTTCTCGAGAGAAAATGTGTCTCTGTGCAGGGGACAGCGAGAGGGGGGCCCTGGGAGCAAGTCTGCAGGGAGAGCCAAACTTGGGGGGGGGTGGTGGGAACTGGGGGAAATCTGCCCAGAGCAGAGAGAGCCCAGCAGGGCCAACCAGGGCATAGTGGGCAGATGAAGGACACGTGACCTTAGGGGCAAAGCCAGAGCCAGTGGAGCAAGTCACGGAGAGTCCAGCACAACGTAAAAGAGTTTTCTCATGGTCAGAGCTGTTCGACAAAAAATGGGGCAGCTGCTATGGGAAACAGTGTGGGCCTTTCCCAAAATCTCAAACATAGAATTCCCATATGATCCAGCAATCCCATGTCTGGGTATATACCTCAAAGGATTGAAAGCAGGAACTCAAGGAGATACTGTGCACCCATGCTCATAGCAACATCATTCACAGCAGCTAAAAGGGGAATACGAGCCAACTGGCTGTCAGCAAATGAACAAACCACAAGTGGTAGGCACATACAACAGGATATTATCCAGCCTGAAAACGGAAAGAAATTCCGACACATGCTCTATCATGACTGAACCTTGAAGACATCACGCTAAGTAAAATAAGCCAATCACAAAAGGACACATATGGTATGATTCGGAGTACGTGAAATACCTAGACTAGTCACATTAGTGGGGACAGAAAGTCAATGGTGGTTGCCAGGGGCTGGGGGAGGGGGAAATGGGAATGGAGGGTCAGTTTGGGAAGATAAAAATGTTCTGGAGATGGATGGTGGCGATCGTTGCACAACAATGTGAATGTGGTTAATGCCACTAAACCGTGCACTTATGGATGGCTGAAGTGGTATGTTTTACATTGTGTATCCTCGCCACAGTAAAAATAAAGAAGTTTCTCCACACTGACTTATGCTGCCTTGGGAAGTAGCTGTCGGTCCGTTAGCGGAGATGTGCGAGAGAGGTCGGGCACTTTCTGGATGCCGGGGAGCAAGTGCAGGGCTGCAGGGGAGGAGTCGAGAGGTCATGCTGTGCTTTGGGTCACAGGGTGGAAATAACACTAAGCCTGATATATTTTGAGCCCTTACCGTGCGCCGGCCCTGAGCTTAGGCTTTAGGTATACATTCTCTTGTTCTCACCTGGGGCCATGAGGCAGGGTCAGTATTATGCCCACTGGGCTGACAGGGATACGGTCACTGCTGCCTGCGGGATCCCCTTTCATGTTGGTTATGCACTCCGCCCCTCAGGATGGCTTCAGCTGCAGAGACTTACCAGCCCAAGGCAATGCCCTTCCCAGGGCAGCCCAAATCTGGTGACTGCCTATGTGAGGTGACAAAGGGCTGGCTGGCTGAGCTCCGTGCAACTGGGGACACTTTGACAGTCCATTCTAGCCTCAGGGGCCCCCCAAGTTAAGCCTGGCTGGCAGCTAGACTTTCCCTCTGTCCATGCCTGCTTCCTTCCTTCCCTTACTCAGGTGTTGATCCTGGGGACCTCCTGCTTGCTGAACTCCAGTCAAGGTCTGCCTCTAGAACCCCATCTGTGGTGTTTGTTAAGGTCACTCAGCTGGATGACAGGGGACTGGGGCCCATTCAGACAGAAGGAAGCTTACCAACTCTCAGGAGGGCATATCAGAGCTTCTTGGACACCCTGGTCCTCAGCCCCCAGCCAGTCTGACCACCCAGGCTTTAGAGACTGGGGGGTCTTCAAGGCAGGCCTGGCTGCGGGTGCCTCACGCTTCCATTATCCCCAGGCCCCTTGCATAATAGCAGAACCACAGCACAAATGACATGAGCTAAATTCTAATAGCCAGCCTGGTCTGTTAATGGCCTCTTATCCATTTAAATTGGGCGTGATCCCTTTGGGAACTGTAATTTTATTCATGGAGATTGTGCCATCTAATTTGAATACAGAAAACTGTACTTAAAAGATATGGTGGCTCTGATGGTTTCTTCCTTCCCTCCTCCCGCCTGGCTCTGCGGCCCTGGGTGTGGCCAAGGGCACACGGCATAGCACTGCCAACTCAGCTCTTTTTGTCTTGACTGAGTAGAAAATAGAATGTGGGTGTTGAAGTCTGTTGACACTGACAGAATTCACACCACAGCCTGAATTCCACAGCCTGTGACTCTGAACTGTGGTTTCCTCATCTGTAAGCGATGACAGCACTTAGTTCCCGGGGTTGCAGGACAGTTACACACCAGAGAATACACAAGAGCACCCGGCACGGAGCCTTGCTGCCTGCCCTTCCACATCCTGGGCCATCCAGCAGCAGGCCTGAGTTCTGGGGAGCACCAGCTGTGGCTGGAAAGACCGGGGGACAGCTGGGCACCGTCTTGGACACACTTTGGCTCTCCTGCTCAACCTCTCAGGTTGTCTTGGGGCTGGTGGGAGGAGGGTGTTTGCTCAAACAGTCCATGCAGGCATCTTAACCCACTGCTTCTGCCCCAGCCCAGATTGTCCCCCAGCTCGTGGGGCTGTTACCCTCCCCACCTCCACGCCAAGCCCCAGGCTGAGGGGCCAGGGGCAAGGCCCCTTCTCAGAAGCCCCACAGGCCTCCTGCCTCTCTCTCCTGTTTCCCTTCCTTCTCCAGCCTAGGGGATCTTTCTAGTCTTAGGAACCAGGGGAAGGTGGAGAAAAGCCGGCTCTTCCTGAGCAATAGCCTTCAGATCTAGTGCTGATGGCAAACAGCTGATGCCCAGAGGCCTTCAAAGTTTCAGGCTTTTGGGTGGGTGGTGAATTTCATACATCCAGAGCTTTGGGTTTTGAATCACAAAAAAACACAATGTTGTTGACTTCTTTGTTTTGGTTTGGGTTTAAGTTTCTTGTATCACCTGCTCCTGAAGTGTCAAATGTTTGAAGTACTGGAAACAAAAATTCACATCAGTTTTTTTTGTTTGGACCACCTCAATCCTCATTTTTTAAAATGTAAGCAACAATAAGAAGATGGGCAGGAAGGTAGGTTTTCTTTTTTGCCCCAAGAATGGGATTATATGTATTATAATTTTTGCTTAGCAACATCTTTCCATGTAAATACATATTATAGAATAAGTCATTCACAGCAGTTAATATGTCGAAAACATTATCCACCCCTCTCTCCCCAGCCCATGCAAACACTGATCTTCTTCTGGGCTGAGTGTTGTGTAAAAAGTCAGCCCCACACACGATGATACGGCTTCTTTGTCTTTTTCCCAAATTGTTCCCCAGGTCTCCCAGAAGTCCCCCAGGGAAGACGCTGGGGGACAGGAAACCCGTAGGAACCCAAGGGATCTATAGCTGGAGCTCTGTGGTGGCTGCATCTGATCCACCTGGGCTTGGGAAAGAGGTTTCTGGGCTGTGTGTTTGGCTGTTTGTCTTGATAAAGCTGATCGAGTTCAAGTACGATTAGGACCGTACGGATTTAAAGGGGTGTCTTCAAGAAGCTTTCTCAGCACACAGCTATAAATGCACCTGCCTTTAGACTTTAGCCTCAAGGAGAGGGAAAAGGCATTGGTGGGAGATGTCTCCAGCAGCCCCACACGTGAGTGAAGGGTTTACCCATATGTGTTTGAAATAGCGGCTATCAGGAGGTACAGGGGGGATGGGTCTAGCGAGGCTGTGCTGCCTGTCAAGCCAGTGAACAGCATGATGGCTAACTTGAAACTCGTTTTGAAAGCCTGACGGGCAGTGATTGAGATCAGCAGGAGACACCACTCAAGAGGACCTGAGGCATATCTGTCCTGGGGAGGCAGGGAGCTTCCCACAAGGGGTGACGTGGCAAAGGGGCTTTGGGGAGGAAGCGAGCACTCTGCTGCTGCAGGTGTGGGAGCATTTTTGCCCAATGACACCTCGGGATGTTTCTCATCTCTGTGGTCTTTTAAGATTCAGTGCTCCAGCTCCGGAAAGCCCCTGGCTGGGAGCTGTCTGATCCTGAACACACGAGCTGGCTTACGCAAGCTGCTCCTGGATGAGGCTTCAGAGCTCAGCCCCTGCTTCTTCTATCTGGTGGGGGCGAACCTCCACCTCGGCAGCACACAGGATACCCAGAAAGGGGGGGCTTAGCTGCTGAGCCTGTTCCCCTACACAAACCTCACTGTGGACCCGGGTATCTCCGGATGCCTGCGACAGAATCACAAAACAGTGCCTGCGAGCTGGGGCAACCCTATACATCTGACCTCACTCCTCCTTGTACAGAGAAGGATCCTAAGGCCCAGAGCAGGGGTGACCTGCCTAGGGACACACAGCTAGTCCAGGACTCAGGTCTCCTGATTCTGTCCTGGGCCCTTCTCTGTACCGGCTACCTTTTCTGGCACCTCGAGGCTGTTAGAAGGTGTCCTCTTGTTAGTTCAAAGTGGAAGAGAGCAGATGCAGGACAGAGGCGTCAGAGGGCACAGCAGTGTCTCACTTGGCCCACAGGTCAGAGGCAACCCATGAGGGACTTGGCTGGGGCCTCCCTCCACCCGCATGGGGAGCATGCTAATAGGCCTCCTCCTGTCACTGCCTCCTCGTTTCTTGGATGGGATAAACCGTTTGGCCTTTGGACAAGATTATTTTTGCATGAAACAGGATTGTTATCACATAATTGAAAATAATTATCCAATGCAAATTGAGTTCAATTTGTCTAGTTGGAAATAAAGAAGTGAATATTTTGGGCAGTTTCACTGCTGCAAAGCAAGTATTTTAAGTAAATGAAAGTAATGAGAATAGATTTCTGTCTCTGCAGGAAGCCCTGGGAAATCAGCAGGGTCTTTCTTGAGTGGTTCCCATGGCTGGGAAGCATGGTTCAACCCCTTGTCCAAATCAGGGCTTGTCGTAATGGGTCTGTAATGGAGGGGATGTTCTGACAGAGCCAGAGGCCATGGGAGCACTGAGTATGGCAGGGATGCGCGCAATCTGGCTCGTGGTTCAGCTCCCTAGGGATTTATCCTGACAAAAACAGGCTCTGGTCTCTGGAAACAGGAGAAAGAGGAAGTCAGAGGAAAGAAGAGATAGTCACTGATGTAAGTCTAATGTAGGTCACTTCCCATTCTTCTCTTCCTGTGCTCTCCATCCCAGCCCCGGCACCTTTAACCGTCTGAGTACCCAGGCCAGAAACCCCAAGTTGTCTGAGACTCTCTTTCAGTTACCCCACACACCCAGTTGACCACCAACTCCACCTGCTTTCCCAATACCTCCTGGCTTTGTTCACTTCTTTTGATCTCCATGTATCAGCAATGCACCCAATACTGCAGCAATGTTGCCTGACCAGCAGTCACAACATCTCAGGGGCCCTCAACAACAACAGGCAGTTCCTTCACACGGCTCTGCAGAAAGACTGACCTCAGCTGGGCTCACTCGTGAGTCTGCAAGTGGTTGGGGCAGCTACGTTCCATATGTCTCTCATCCTCCGGGATCAGCAGGCCATCTGGACACGTCCTCCTGGTGATGGCAGATGCACACGAGGGCAAATGGAACATGTGAAGCCTCTTAAGGTCCAGGCTCAGAACTGGTATCTAGTCACTTCTGCCCCATTCCATTGGCCAAAGTAAGTCACAAGACCAAGTCCAAAGTCCAGAGCTAGGAGAGTACACCCCTCCCATGAGGAGGTGTGTACACGGGAGGGCAGAGGCTATTGCTCTAGCCTTAACCTTCCCACGAGACTCCTCACTTCTGGTCTCATCCCCTTCTCCATGGAATAGTTTGCTCCTTCTAACATGCCAAACTGACAGTGGTCCTTTCAGCTTAGAATCCCTAAAATCTTTCTTTTGTTTGATGGTCCTTTTCTTTCTTTTTTGAGAATAACTGAAATTCACTTGTAAAAGTTCTGTCTCGAACAATATCCGAAGAGTCCTATGAAATATGTCCACAGTACAATTGTTCTCATGGCCCTGATCGTTGAGTTGCCCTGATTCTCCTCCCTTCTAGGGGCAGCTGCGACTGTTCACGCTTGTATATGGCATACGCGGGGGATCTACAACCTACATACACGAGGGCACCCCGGAAGAACACAAAGCAGACTGTCACGAGGACGGGAGCAGCAGAACGGCAGCTGTGAGATAGGGCGTCCTTTGTATGTTGTTGTAAGGAAAGGCACAGCACCAGGCTCATGGGAGGGACTGTTACTCTCTTCCAAAACCCAACCCTGTGAATCCACCAAGATGTAAACTTGTCCACCATAAACAACTTCTACTTCTTTTCATAGCAAGACTTTCTCAGGGAAGAAAGAAGTGTGCTGCTTTACTCTCTAGTGAAAGCGCCTTATCTTGTGCAGACGGGTAACGAAGAGTATGGCCCAGCCACTTTGAGACTGTTCATTTCTCCTCTGCTTCTGGGGACACAGACTGGTGGTGCCCAAGGATCTCTGAGTGGTACCCCAGAGTAAAATTATGAAGACTGTGGGCAAAAGCTAGTAATTAAAAAATACAGTGCTTAATAAAAAAGGGGACACTAGCTCAATATAATAACAGATGATTGGCTAAATAAATTATATATGTCCTCTTAATGGACTTGATTGCACTTATAAAATAATAGTTTGGGGACTTGATACTGGGATTTTAAAAAGGCTTAGAGTAGGGGCCCCTGGGTGGCTCAGTCAGTTGAGTGTCCAACTCTTGATTTCAGCTCAGGTCAGGATCTCATGGTTGGTGGGATCAAGCCCCATGTCAGGCTCTGCGCTGACGGCATGGAGTCTGCTTGGGATTCTGTCTCCCTCTCTCTCTGCCCCTCCCCTGCTTGTGCGCTTACATTCTCGCCAGTGTGTGCATGCTCTCAAAATAAACAAACTTAAAAAAAAAAAGGCGTAGAGTATAACAGTAATTTTTTAAAAAACATAATACAAAATTAAGATAGATGGGCACACACTCCCATACCTGAAGGAACTGCCTGAAAATACAAATAGTGGCTGTGTTAGGGTGCCACGATTGTACTTTTTTCTTCTTTTATTTATCTATTTAAAAATTTTTAATGTTTATTTATTATTTTGAGAGAGACAGAGCATGAGTGGGGGAGGGGCAGAGAGAGAGAGAGAGACACAGAATCCACAGCAGCCTCCAGACTCTGAGCTGTCAGAACAGAGCCCAATGCAGGGCTTGAACTCACGAACCACAAGATCATGACCTGAATTGAAGTTGGATACTTAACCAGCTGAGCCAGGTGTCCCTTATTTATTTATTTTTAAGTTTATTTATTTATTTATTTTAAGAGAGAGAGAGAGCATGAGCAGGGGAGGGGTAGAGAGAGAGGGAGAGAGAATTCCAAGCAGGCTCTGCACTGTGAGTGCAGAGCCAGACATGGGGCTTGAACTCATGAACTGTGAGATCATGACCTGAGCTGAGATTAAGAGTCAGACGCTTAACCGACTGAGCCACCCAGGCATCCCGTTTTAAACTTCTAAAATGTAGTTCTTGCTACTTTATAATGAAAAAAAATTAAGCCTAGTGATAACACATCTCTAAGCCCCATTCAGTTGATAGCTTCTAATTCAGGGTCTCATTAGATTCCTAATATTAATACATTAAAAAACATTAATTCAGACCCACAAATTCAGAATTTGTGATCATTCACACTGGATATTCACTCACTCATTCATTCATTCATTCAAAAGACGTTTAGTGAGAATTTCCTAGTGCCCTTCCAGGCCTCAGGGAAGGACGGCCAGGGCTCACCCTTTCACTCTGCATGATTCGCCCAAAATGTTTGCCCACTTCATGCTGTGCCTGGCACTGGGGACAGAGGCAAGTCCACCCTGGAAGAAGATAGATACAAACCCAGGAAACTTCTCTTTTTCAGAAACATCAGTTAAAAGCTTAAATACATGAAACGTGTTCATAATAAATTCAAACAATACTTCATATGAAAGCAAGCCCACTTCCCAGGGATAAGCAAGGAGAATGTTTTGATAGGTGTCCTTCCAATTTTTTTGTGTGAGTCTACAAAGACGTATTCGCTTATGTCTATGCCCACATTCCCAAATATCCATATGCACATCTAATAAACAATAGTTTTATTTCCGTTTTTATAAAAAAAAATGGATCTTAGAATTTAACTTGAACACTTATTGTTCTGAGGCAAAGCATACAAATGTGCCAAGTGCTGGGAGGCCACAAAGGATGGGTGACTGGTGCCAGAATGAGATAGCCCTGATGGTGGTGGCGAGTGTGGAATTTTTGTAGCAGTCCTGAGGGGTCCGTGCTGCCCGCTTGCCTGGCCACGGCATGACTGAGCCGGCTGCTGGACATAGGATTTTGCTGGACAGAGGGGTAGGAGAGAGGGATGCCAGGGGGAGGGACTGGCAGAGGTAAAGGCCTTGGGGGTGGGAGATGAGGACATCTGCTCCGTGCTGCCTCCCTCCAGGTTGGAGGCCCAGACCAAATGATTGCCAAAGGGTTGTACAGACTTATGTCTTGATTCGTAGGACATCTTTTGTCCCTGTCTTCCTTCCTTCCAAAGCCCCCACCCTCACCCCAGTGGTCTCAAACTTGCCTGTCCAGTCCCTCCGGCATCAGGAACCAGGGTGTGGCTTTGTTGGGAGAAGAGGGCTGGTTATTGGAGTCTCAGATCATCATGAAAGCAGATGTTGTACTTACACATCAAGGAGAGAGTTGCCTTTACAAAGCCCCTCTTGTTTACACAGTAAGGAGGAATTAGTTCATGAGAAGGTAGAAGGTGGAGTTTGGAGGGTCCTCATTGTCTTCTGCCCATTAAGCACTCAGCTAGTGGGCAAACCCTACATGTGTCCGTTTCCACTTTGACAGCATGGTAACCCTTTAAACATGGGAATCCACTGAACACTAATCTGGATAATTTAAAAAAAAAAAACCAACCGAAATACCCCACAGAAATTCAGCAGGAACTGCTGCTGATCACTGTAAATACACCGGGCACCTTTATGGGTTTTACCCTGGTCACATGCCTGCAATGACTGGCTCAGGGACCTTTCAGGGTGGCTGGGGGCAGGGCCCCTTCTGAGGTCCTCCTGGTCCAGGCTGCTTTGATGTGAGCCTGAGTGGGCCCAGGCCAAGCTTTTGACCACCCCCCCTCCCCCCAGACCCTTTATGTGCTTGGTTCACATCACTTAACTCTCTTACTTTTCTCTTCCTCCTAGCTCTCTTCCCTTCTCTGGGCCTCAATGTTGCCCTCTGTAAATTGGGATGGGTGGACAATGAAAGGTCATTATAAAACAAAATAAAAGGAGGAGGAGAATCTCTAAGAATCCTTCCCAGTCTGGTCTTATAAAAACAAAGGGAAAACAGATCAGTTTAAGAACTCTTGGGCTGGCCTGTGTTCAAGGCTATAAACCAAGACCTTGTCCTGAAATCCCGTCCCCCCTCCCCAGGACATTGTGTCTACCTTCCTTAGTTCCCAAAGTTTAAGCTACCTATTAGTACTCACCTTCCCTGTACACACACACACACACACACACACACACACACACACACAGAGTGTAGCACTCCAGCCTGTGCCTGGCCTATCCATCTGTATCCCAAAGTACAGTGACTTGGGACCTCCAAAGCATGTGAACTTGAGATTCACCTCCGCTCTGCCTGCTCCCCCTTGCAGCCCACAGCTGGCAAGGCCACCTGACCTCTCTCTGAGATCATGGACAACACAGGCTGCCCTTTACCTGCTGTGCTAGAATTGTTCATGAAATCAGTACAACTCAATCTGCATCCTAGTGGCCCCATCCTGTCCCTTGTCCTCTTCCATCATGCTCCACACCCCGGCCCTAGCCAGTGCCCCCCACTCTCTCCACCTGGATGCATCCTCCACTGGCCTGCCTCTGAGCCTTTGAACAAACATGTCTGAGATGTTCTTTCTTCAGCATTCATTCTGCCTTCACCTTTGAGCCTCAGTTCAAGAGCCATGTGTCAGAGGAACCCTTCCCTAATTCCACACTTTCAACTCAAGTCAGAACCAAGCCTCCTGCCATAGCCTTTCTCAGCTCCACAGACCATGAATCATACTAAGTACCATACTGTGTATGTAACATACTAACTTCCAGCCTTTTTATACCATATTTTAAAATACTTTAAGAGCTGATATATAACTTATATAAAGTGCAGTTATGGCTCAATATATGTTTCCATATTTATACATCTGTGTATGAGTTTGGGATTGAGATGGGTATGTTGAGGCACAAACTGGAAATCTAGAAGACTCTTTTTGGGTCTGTGTATATTGGGGAGGGGGTGGTTACCTGTGGGTAACTTAGGATTTGGAAATCAGAGAAAGTAGACACATGCCTCACCCTGGGGTGGGGTGAGGAGATCTCAGGATGAGGTTCTTGATCAAGATCAGTGCATTTAAAGAAAAAAATTTTTAATAGTAAAAAAGAAAAAAAATAAAAAACAAACAAACAAACAAACAAAAAAGGTCAGTGCATTTTTGCATAGGTGCAAGGTTTTGCTGAATGTGCAAGATTCTAAAAGTCTTAATAACTTAATGGCTTCATGCACAGCTGAATTGATTGCTATCATTTGCTTCTCCAGTATTCATTCCACTGTTGAAAATTTCCAATCTCCACAATTATAAAGAATATTCTATGGACATCTTAGTAGATGATTCTTTAAGGGCATTTTTTAGGGTAGAGTCCTGGAAATGGAGATACTGGGCCAGAGGAGTGAACCCTGTAAGACTCTACGCGTATGGCCAAAGAGATGAAATGAAACTTGTATTCATTTGCTAGCGCTGCTGTAACAAAAGGCCACAGACTGGGGGGCTTAAGCAACAGAAATTTGTTTCCTCATGGTTCTGAAGGCTGGCAGTGCAAGACTTAGGTGTTGGCAGAGTTGATTCCTCTGAAGCCTCCCTCCTCGGCTTGCAGGAGGTTGCCCTCCAGCTGCCTCTTCATGCAGCTGTCCCTCTGTGTATGTGCCCTCTGGTGTCTCTTTGTCCCAGTGTCCTTTTTTTTTTTTTTAATAAGGACACCAGATTGGACTAAGCCCATCCCAATGGACTCATTTTACAGTAATTATCTCTTTAAAGACTCTGTCCCCAAATAGCTACCTTCTGAGGTACTGGAGGGTTAAGACTTCACCATATGACTTTTGGAGAACAGTTCAGCCCACAACAGAACTCTTCCTTGGAGGTTGGAAATGTCCTTTGGTGTCACCTGTCTTGGTTGCTGGCCCCCGTGGTTCCTTCCAAAGCTGAACTTTTCCCTTTCTTCCAGTCTCTCACCCCATTGCTGTCGACAGCTGCCAATCAGTCTAAAATAGAGATTCTCAACCTCCGTTGCACCTCTGATTGGAATCAACTGACACCTTAAAAAAGCTCTGGTTCCCAGCCCACCAGATTCTGGTGCCATGGGTCTAGGGCTGCAACCTGGGCACGGGGAACATTAAAGCTCTTTCAAGTGGCTCCAGGGGTCCTCCAAGTCCTCCCTTTCTTGCCTTTGCAAAGCATGAAACGGGGCACGGGGGCTGTTTCACTACCATCTTCTGAAGTTAATTAAAGCTCCATATTCTAAAGCTGGTTTTTAACTCCCCTAAACAAGTTCATTTTAAAGCGTGGTGGTAATTTGGCTCCTTTGTTAAAATTAAGTCCTTAAAGTAGAAATTAAAACACGAAATGGAAAACCACTGGGCATAGAAAATCCACCCTGGGTTTAATAGAGTCTCTTAAGTCGGGGATTGGAGTGAGACCCTGGTTGCTCAGTGTGGGTGGGGGGCCCACTATACATTGTGGTCCTTGAGGCTTATGTTCTGTGTAAGCTTTTGAAGGAAGAGGATAAAAGCTAATTTTCATGAGAGCCCTGCTTCTGTGGTGGGGTGATTAGGAAACTGTTGTGTTAAGTTTGGGCTCCTCCAAGTTTAGTGCCCCAACTCTCAATGTTTGAAACAAAGCTTTACGAGATTCTACCCCTGGGTGAATCTCACACAGATGGGCTGAGCTAAAGAAGCCAGAGATTAAAAGAGTTCCTACTGGATGATTCCATTGAGACGAAGTTCTACCACTGGTGAAACTAATTTACAGTGGCCACAATCAGAACCCAGTGGCCTTTGAGTGTGTTTGTGGGAGAGTCCGATCCTGAATAAATGGAGAGGGGTACACAGCTCAGCCGGTGCTGGGGGAGATGTCTGTGATATGGCTCCCTTTCGAATCGTGGCTTTCATTTAGTGGCCTAGGGGCCCATCGTTGGCAGGACGGAGTCACAGCCCCAGCCCCTGGGCCCTGGCACAGCCTGGCCTCTGCTTGCTCTCCCCACCCCTCCCATGCTGCTTCTCTACCCACAGCCTTACACCGAGCACCAGCGCCCCCGTGCTCTTTCCCTCCTGCACCCTTGCCCATACCGTCTGTGCTTCTTGCTGAGATGACCTTCCCACTCTTGTTCACCTGGAATTTGGTCATCCTTTGTATCACGGCAGGAAAGTCATTCCTTCGTCTCCAGGGAAGGCATTAATCACATCCTTCACGCCTCGCTTTATGTCTGTTTCTGTCATTAGGTGGGGGCAATGCTGTCTCTGTATCTGCAACGCCTGGAACAGTGCCGGCCACTGAGTAGGGACCTACAAGTGGTGTTTGTCATTGAATTGTGTTAGTTCAGCATGGGAAATGGAGAGCGTAGACAAATGTCCTTTGTAACAGCCATCCATTTATTATAACAGTATTTAAAACAAGAGGGAGAAACGTGTCCTTTAAATGGCTCTTTGGGAAAGACTCTATCTGGTGAGTCGGGATCTGCAGGCACAGGTATACACTGCACCCAGCTCCAGAGTGGGTGGCAGAATGGCTGTACAAGACACAGAGACAAAAACTTGACAGTGTGCTGAAGGAATGGAGGAAGAGATGGAGAGGAGACAGAAAGAGTATGTAGAGCCAGAAGCTATGCTCTGTGTAAATATAACATCTTTCTGTAGCCCCCAAATCTTCACTGAGGTTCCAGAAACTCACAAAATGTTCAGTGGGAGTGTATTTGTGTGTGTAACTGTGTGCATGGGTAAGTGGGCATGTAAATATGTACAACACGTGTGAGCATGTGTGGGCGTGTATGTATGTACATGAGTATGTGAGCATGTGTGACGCAAGGGTGCACATGTGTAGGAGCATGAGTGTTTGTGGGTGCATATGAATGTGTGTGAGCATGTGTGTGCATGTGGACTGAGGAAGGTTCTGCATTCCCTACCTGTACTGTTTCAGGAGCGAGGCCGAGGCAGCATGAGAAGGTCAGCCTTGACATCTCTCAGCAATAATAGAAAGCACAGACCATGGGGTTGGAGCCAAATCTCTGAGGGGCCAGTAGCCCCTAGCTGAGACGTGAGCCACACATGTATTGCCCCATCCCAGGGACGGTCACTAGTCTCATCAAGAGAGCCCAGTTGCTTGGTTGCCAGGCAGTGCCTGTGTTGAGGAATGAAGCCTTCTGAGACTCCAAGGGGAAGGTAATTGTGATTGATTAGCAATGTCTGCTCCGGGCTCTGATTGGGAAGGTAGCAGCATGCATGCCAGATGTTTGCCATCCCTGGTCTCAGCGGGGCCAGGCAAAGGGCTTGGCTTTTGGGATACAAAGATGAACCTGACACAGGACCCAGTCTACTGCGGGAGAATGAGCGTGTAAGTAGACAAATGAAAACCAGCAGATACGGGCTAGGATGAAGAAGTACGCCCAGGTTGGGAGGCACAGCTGAAACACCGAAGTGCCTGGAGCAGAAGGGGAGGGGTCTCTGTGGAACTTCTGACCAGACTGGTGGGGTTGTGGAAGCAAAGGAAGGAGGGCATTTCCAGCAGGACGCACGGGATGAGCAAACTCTCACAGGAGTGAAAAATGTGGGGGTGCTTGGGGGCAGTGGCAGAGCAAAAGGGGGAGTGTGGCAGGAGATGAGTGGGACAATAAATCTGGAACTGACTGCGGAGGGCCCAGAGGGCTGTCCCTCAGAGGGTGGTCCCTGGCAGGGTCACCCCAGCCAGGTGCAGAGGAGGCCTGCTCTCAGCTCAGCACACACCCTACAGACGGGCATCCCGGCACGTCCCTCCCAGACTCGGGGAGGCCTCCCTGCTCCTGTTCTCTGGAGCACAGACCGTGGGAACTCAAGCCCCATCCGATTACTGTGTTGTGTGTGTTGTGAGCTGTGCAGGTGCAGGACTGAAGGCCACAGGTCATTTGCATGGAATGGAGACCACATTTCAGTTTCCCCTCACAAACGGCAGATTTCACTTTCACAGCCCTCCTTTCCCCATCACAACCACACCGGCTTCTCCACTGTCTGTTGTCAGATACCCCGGCTTTCCTCTGTGGTGTCTGTGCCTGGCCAGCGTCTAGGGCTCCAAAAATCTCAACACCCGGCCATTGAAATCCCCTGCCTCATGCTTCCTCCAAACCCTGCCGCTGCACCCCATTCCCTGCTCGTGCATGGCGAGTCCCAAACTTGGAGGCAGGGGCCTGGGTGCCAATCCTGGCTGTGCCCCTAACACGCTATGGGATATGAAGCTCTGTTTGGGTATCAGTTTTCCCATATGTACCATACAGGGCTCTAGATTTGATATTTGTGAAGCTCCTCTAAGTTGTAGAATGGTGACTCCCTGATCTTAACCGTTGTTGTTGTGGGAACCCTGAGACAGTATTTTATAGCAGGTGTTGAGACTTGTGTTGGCCCCCGATGGTCCGGGAACTTGAGGTCTTTCAGGTGTCTCCTCCCATTTCCTGGATCTGCTACTGCTCCCTACTTTTCTCCCTTACCCGTTTTCTCCCCGTCCTCAGGTCTGATTCCTGTATCTTTGCATTCATTCGCTCCCTGACTCCTCATGGTGACCCTGTGGGGGAGGTGTTACTTTGGAGGCACTCAGTTCACCCAGTGCCAAAAGAGCTCCTGGTCAGGAGGGATGTCTCTTCTCCCTCTGGCCTCTGGCTCCCATGCCACAGCCCAGCTCATGGCTATGCCCAGAGCCTCTTATAAATAGCTGCCGTCTGAGCAGAGGGCGCCTGGAGGGAACAAGGTTGTCCAAACACAATTTTTGAACACTGAACCCATTTTCTATTCACTCTTCACTTGAAGTTTTCAGAGGAGCTGTTTTTTCGTTGACAAAGTGTGGCAGAGGGAGACAGAGGGGACGAAGGGAGAGGGCCCCAAGGTTTGGGCCTGGCTCTCCCTCTTACCGGAGGTATGACCACAGTCAGGCCTATTCCTTGCTCTGGGCTCAGTGTGAAACGGGAGTGAAGTAGGGTGGGCCAAAGTGTACTGGACAATATTATATGCCCTTTGCAACTCTGACACCCATGAGAACGTCAGTTCCTTCGGCAGCCAGTCTCCCCATCCCTTGAAGGATGGTGCTGTGTGCATAAACCTGGCTCCCTGATAGGAAGCGGGGCAGGGGGGCTGTGGGGGGCTCAAGAAGAGACAAGGAGCACAGGCAGGCAGGCTTAAAGGCCAGATCTGTGGCAGGGTGGCAGGGGAATCCAGAGTGGCCCAGGAGACCTAGATTAATTGAGGCAATGAAACCAGAAAACTCCCCTGAGCAGCCAAGTGCAGGAGGGTTACCATGCAAATCACCAGGAAGAGACGATTAGTGGGTGTAGGCACAGAAAAGAGGTGGCTGGTGACCCATGACTTGTCCAGGCCGATGGTGGGTCCCCTGGGACCCCGAGGCTCTGCTGGGGGTGGGTGTGGAGGATGAGGCAGAGTGTGAAAGGAGGCTGAGGCAGAAGCGAGTCTGGCAAACTCCCCTCCCAGAAAGGTCAACCAGGCAAGGCTGGCCACACACAGGGACTGGTGGAGGAAGGGTGAGAAAGGCACGCAGCTGGTTTCCATTTCAGGGTTTTGTGTTCTGCCCCGACCTCTGATGCCCTGCTTGGGGGTGGCGGAGCGGCGTGGAGAGGAGGAAGAAGCAGGGACCGTTCTGAGGGAGCTGCTAATTGCCAGCAATATGTCTAGTATGTAAGGTTATCAGAGTGCAGAGACCCTCTGGGCAGCTTTCTCCCGGTCCCTGGCCCCACTCTCAGCAGACGCCTGAATTTCCTCCAAGCGGTGGTCGCTCACCTCCAGGGACCATGAGCCCATCGCGTCCCAGGCGGCTGGCCCCGCTGTTGGAAACTTCAGTAGGGAAGGGCTTCTCGGCACCAAGGCAAAGTCTGCATCTCCAGCTGCATCGGTGTCTGGTGCAATATACCCCAGAGATGTTTGGCTTGGGTCCGTGGGGAATTTCATGTAGGAAGCAGGAATAAAATCAAATTATTACCAAGGTTTATAAATTACCTGGCAAGCCTGATAACTTATGGTAATACCATTGGGGATTAGGGTTTTGTCAAGTTTCTGCCTCAGTTTGCCATTCTCTGCCTCAGTTTCCATATTTAAGATAAAGACCTCTGTGATGGTTAAGTTTATGTATCAGCTTGGCTAGGCTAAGGTGCCCAGTTGTTTACTCAAGTACTGGTCTAGATGCTGCCGGGAAGGTATTTTGTAGATGTCATTAACATCAGCAACAAATTGACCTTGAGTAAAGCAGATTACCCTCCAAAATGTGGGTGGGCCTCATCCAATTAGTTGAAGGCTTTAAGGGCAATCGCTGAGGTTTCCCGAGGAAGCAATTCTGCTTCAAAACTATAAGATAGAGGAGCACCTCTGTGGCTCAGTCGGTTAAGAGTCTGACTCTCGATGCTGGCTCAGGTCACGATCTTAGGGTTCACGGGATCAAGCCCTGTGTCGGGCTCTGTGCCGACAGCGCGAAGCCCGCTTGGGATTCTCTCTCCCTCTCTCTCTCTGCCCCTTGCCTACTCACACACACACACTCTCTCAAAATAAATAAACATTTACAAATAGAACAAAACAAAAACTCTAAGATAGAAATATGGCCTGCTGATCTGCCTTATGGATTTTGAACTTGCTAGCCCCCACAACTGTGTGAGCTTGCACAAATCTCTACGTACATATCCTACTGGTTTCTTTGGAGAGCCCTGACTGCAACAACTGCCTACCACCTCTCTGTGCAAAGGCAGATAAAGGACACTCAATCCTTAGGAGAAAAGCAATGTAGACAAGGACTAACATCACAGAAGTGCTAATGGATGCAGTGCCGTGTCAATGTAAAACCCATCCCCAAGAGCGCCATCCACCTCCCTACTCAACATCCATGATGGTTCCCTAGGGCCACCACTGCCATGGCATCAGCCACTCCTTATGAGTCATTTCTAGGTGCCAGACACTATGCAAGTAGTATACATAGCTCCTGTATGTATTTGGTACTTCAGTTTTTGTAGGAGAGAGGATATGGTCTCCCCTTTATGATAAGGAAAATGAAACAGAGGACCACACTCCTGGGCCTGAAATTCCGAGCCTCCAGTGATCTTGCTCCAATTTATGCCCCCCGCCCGCCCTTCATGTCATCCATAGTGAAGGCAAATGGACTAGACCTTCTTTCTTAAGTCTGCCCTAGATTTTCCTACAGCCAGTCTGTTGCCCATACCTGGCTTTCTGCTGAAATGCATTTCCTCTCATCCTGCATCTCAAAGTCTTTGCTATGCTTCAAGGGCATTTTCCAATCCTTTGTGAGGTTCTCCTGGGTCCCACCGTCGCTAACACTGGAAGTGACTTCTTCCTGTGCAGTCTCACGCCTGGGCCTCTTACTTGAGTTACTGCCATCCATTTTAGGGCTTCTCTCTCTTCTCACTTAAAACGGAAGCTCTCTGAGGGCAGAAACATGTGTAATGGATTATAACAGATGCTAGTACTTTAGTACTTTCCTTCTAAAGCAGTGAAATTTTTTTTAATTTTTAAAGTTTTTTTAAAGCTTATTATTTTTTTTTGTTTTTTGTTTTTGTTTTTGTAATGTTTGTTTATTTTTTGAGGGGGGGGAGAGAGAGCACGAGCGGGGGAGGGGCAGAGAGAGAGGGAGACATAGAATCCGAAGCAGGCTCCAGGCTCTGAGCTGTCAGCACAGATCCCCAAGAAGGGCTGGAACCCACGAACCCTGAGATCATGGCCTGAGCTGAAGTTGGACGCTTAACTGAGTCACCCAGGTGCCTGTAAGTTTATTTATTTTTGAGAGAGAGAGAGAGAGAGAGAGAGAGAGAGAGAGAGAGAGAACTAGCAAGCATGATGGGGGAGGGGCGGAGAGAGAGAGAGGAAGACAGAGAACCCCAAGCAGGCTCCACACTGTCAGCGCAGAGCCCAACAGGGGCTCGAACTCACAAACTGTGGGATTGTGACCAGAGCCAAAATCAAGAGTTGGATGCTCAACCGCCTGTGCTGCTCAGGTGCCCCGGTCTAAAGCACTGAATTTTGATTAGAAAAAAATTAGTCCTCCTGGACTAAACTTCTCTAGGGAAGTACACATGTGGCTGTTTTCTGAAAGAGCAGGGTTATTTCTGCTCCAGCATTTTGCTAGGACTTTTATTTTCTTTGCTCTCATCTTCCATTTAAAAAAAAAATTTTTTTTTAACGTTTATTTATTTTTGAGACAGAGAGAGACATAGCATGAATGGGGGAAGGGTCAGAGAGAGGGAGACACAGAATCGGAAGCAGGCTCCAGGCTCTGAGCTGTCAGCACAGAGCCCGACGCGGGGCTCGAACTCACGGACTGTGAGATCATGACCTGAGCCGAAGTTGGCCGCTTAACCGACTGAGCCACCCAGGTGCCCCTCTTATCTTCCATTTGAATGACAGACCTCACATTGATAATTTAGAAAGTTTAGTCTTGTTTTTTTCTGTCTGAGGCTTGACAGAGCAACACGAGCAAGCTGTGTAACACCAAAGCCTACAATGCGAGCTCATGCTCAACCTCTCCCGACTTGAAGCCACCTTCTGGCACCTAACAGCTATCCTGTAGATCTTTGTTGTAGAACTGAATGGGGTGCATCTGTCTCACCCACTAGAGAAAGAGCTCAAGGAGAGGGAGCCACTGGACCTGGCTCAGGTGAGATGTTCAAGTGTTTACTGAGTTGGAATGGTACTAGTTCAGTGGGGATCTGGTGGGCCACACCTGACCAGGTTGGGGTGTAAATTCTGGGTTCTTTATGGGTTTGCGTCTGCTTCTGCTGTGGGAACTATGGCTTCTGTTTTTTTATGTAATTTCTTTTCCTTACTTGTGACTTTGGGGACTGAAGTATTAATCATGTGTAAGCTAAAAATGGAGAATTGCCTCTAAGAGCTATTGTAGAACAGCCAGTCCTAAGCACTTAAGGCCAGTTATGTGCTCAAAAAGGTGCCACAAGGAGTATAATCCATGTTGAAACTGGGTTCCCCATTGAAACAGTACCTAATGGAGGGATTATGGTACTAAACTTTTCCTAAAAATGACCACAAGTGTGACATTTCACCGACTATCACAGCACACTTACATAAAGTCCCTAGGCTGTGCACCAGCCACAACCTTAGTGATTGGTTCGTGAAGCAAGAATGAGATAGTAGCCTGTGGGGCCACAAGGAGTTGGATGGAAGACTCCTGGGAGAGGGGCTGGGCCTGACATGAGCAGCTAGAAGATGGACAAAGAAGAGGATGCACAGAGCAAGAAGGCCCTCAGAGGCTGGGTCATGGAAGACAGCCAGGGTGACGCTGACTGCAAGGGCCACCAGTTGCTAATCTGGATACAACCGGCAGAGTTGGGCTGCCCGGGGACTGTGTCGCTCTTAGACCAAAGGGTGCCCACTGGTCATCATGATTCAGATTTGGTGAAGCCAAGGACTACCCGTGACCATTAGACCACAGGATACCAGAGCAGGGAGTACTGAGAACTCATCCAGGCTGATCCCACTGCTTTGAATTCTGTAACGAGGTAACTGAGGCCCAGAGAGGTCACACGTTTATCACAGGTCAAAATGGCACATTTCCTTGTGGTAACATCTGATTAGCAATGTGTTTACAAGGGTTTGTCATGTGTAAGAGGCTGAGTTATGTTTGGTAGATATATGGGCAGGAAGGGGCATACACAGAAATGGAAAAGGACTATTCACCAGTACATACAGGACTGAACTCTTTGATATTAAAGTAGACAACTCAGAAAGAAGGAAGTGATGGTCTGTTTTTTCCACGGGAAATTATGTGTGTACCCGTCTTCTCCCTTCACTTGGGCAGCCACAGGGCATTTCCAGAGAGAACCATTCTTCATGTGAATAGGAGATATGACACTCCTAGTCTCCCACCTACTCTGGGTCCCTAGCACCATTCCAGTGACCACTCCCCGCCCCCCTCCAACCCCCCGCCAAAACCTCCCCAATTCCCTTCCTTTGGTGGTCCTTCCATACCTCCCCACTGCCTTCACCTCTATCCCCTTATTCTTGGAACACGTTTCCACCAAAAGGGAGACACCGAGGATAGATACCACTTCTTCACTTTGTTCCCCTGTCTGCATACCTGCTTCCAACTCCTTTTGCTCAGCCCTCTGGATGCATTTCTTCTCTCGAGTGCCATCAATTGAGTTTTCTTCAGTTCTCCAACACACTCTTCTCTTTTGGCACCTTCACGTCAACAGCCACCTGACTCCAGCCAGAATCCTGTGTCCTGTTGACCTTCCATAGCCAAGGGTTTAGAAAGAGACATACACTTTCTCCTTCCTGGCTGCTAATTCCACTCATTCCAAGGAGCCACATGCCCCCAAATCTGATAGATCCTTTTCAGTTCATAAGTTTATTTGCCCCTATTTCACAAAGAGATTGAGGTATAAGGATATATGTAAGATGAGAAATTATGAATAGTTAAAATAGTCTTAGGGAAAGTGATTCAGAATGGAAAGTCAGACAGAAAAATAACAGATGAAATACTGTATCCCTCCAGTAAAAACTCAGAGTATAAAAAGCAAAGTACAATTTGGTAGAAGCAATTTTTCTTACAGTTCTTGGTATGTGTAGTGGATTGGATAGTCCCCCAAAAGATATACCCAAGTCTTTACGCTGGTACCTATGAATGCAAACTTACTTGGCGATGAAGTCTTTGCAGACATAATTAAGGGTTTGGGATAATATCATCTTGGATCTAGGGTGTGCCCTAAAGCTGACACACGCATAGAGAAGGTGGAGGCAGAGACTGGAGTTATGAGTCTACAAGCCAAGGAACACCAAAGACTGTCAACTGCTACAATGATCTAAGAAGCGAGGCATGGAATGGAGTCTCCCCTAGAGCATCAAGGATCCAACCCTGCTGGAATCTTGATTTTGGATTACTGGTCTCTAGAAGCATGGGGGAATAAATCTCTGTTGTTTAAGGCCATCTGGTTTGTGGCGCTTTGTCACCATACCCCCAGGAAAATACTATGGGGTGCACCCTTGCTATTTTGTACCTCCATGCCTGTACCAACACGGTTCCTTCTCTTTGAAGGATTCTCCCCGCTTTTGTTAACCAGAACACTTTTCTTCCCCCTCATGTTAACCAGAACACTTTTATTCACTGGAAGTCCTGGGCAGAAGAGATCAGCCCAGACTCCCTGGACTCTTCCCAAAAAGGCCATTCCATATCCATCCCTATCCTCACCTGTATGACAAATTATTTGTTTTTTCTGTTTGTGTTTTGAATTGCTTGTCAGTCCCTGAGGCTTGGGATTTCTCTTTATCAAGTCCACCTCAAGCAAGAATACTACCAGGAACAAAAAAGGTCAACAGCAAACATTTGTTGAGTAAATAATTCAGGAGGCAATAGGAATACTGAAAAGAGGAGGATTAATGTTGTCTGTGGTGGTCATAAAAATGGAATGGGATAGTGTATGCAGAATCAACAGAATAGGTAAAGCATGACCTGTCCAGGGCCTGGTCATCCATCCAATGGGACCAGAAGGGTGAAGAGAATAGAGGAGAAAGAAAAGGGTGAAGACTACAGAAGATAAGGCTGGAAAGGCTTTGAATGTTGGGCCAGGAAGTTAGACTTGACCTGTGAGCCATGGTGCCTGATGCTGGTGCAACTACTACCTTCCCCCAGGCCTCTATTGTTGGACACTTGCCTTGTAATCAGTCTTCTTCTCAGCCTTACAGGAGCAAAGCAAGAAACAAAACAAGATGGTCTGTGGACTACTGATACTTGGCCTTGCTCAGTTTTTTTTCAGAATATTTCCATTCAGTGAAAAAACATTAAAATATTTCCAGTACATTATAAATGAAACCAGTTTTTTTTGACATATGTATACAGTTGTGAAACCGTCACCACAATCAAGATAATGAACATATTCACCACCCCCAAGTTTCCTTGTGCCCCTTCCCACCCTTTCCAAGCATCCCCACCCCCAGGCAACCATGGATCTGCTGTCACTATAGATTAATTAGCATTTTGCATAGTATTCCACCATGAATTTTACATTATTGGGTACTATATATTCTTGTATTCCTATAAATACTCTTGAGCTTTGTTCTTGGAATTGGTTGTATTGGAAACCATTTGATTCTTTCAGGTCTTTCTCTTAAGTTAGTCAGGCAGAATCAGAGAAGACTTGAGACCAGGGCTAACTTTCCCCATCACCACGGCAAAGACTCTCCTGAGTACTGTAGTCAGTGCTGCATCAACTGTTAAGTTTTCCACTCTGACTGGTGAGAACAAAAGTGGTTCTTGGCCCTGTGTGAGCTCCAGATTTCCTTTAATCCTTTCAGTTGTTTTCCTCACCCACGTGCACTGACCAGTACTCAGTCCAAGGCTGGAGGGGGACCCTCTGCAGATCTCCGGGTTCTCTCTGTGCAGCTCTCTCCTCTCTGGTAATCCGACCTGCAGACTCAAGCCACTTGGTTTTTTCCAGACTCCCAGCTCCGTTTCCTTAATGCAGGGAGACCACCAAGCCATTCCTGGGCTTCCCTTCCTTGCTCCATCATCTGGAAACCTCTCAGTAGTCAGCTAGGGCACCCCTCTCTGGCCTGCCATCTCTCAAAGTTCACTGTCCTTCCTTGACTGATCTCCAGTGTCTTACAAACTGCTTCATACGTTTTTTACATGGTTCCAAAAGACAGGGTGAATCTGGTCCCTGTTACTCTAACTAAACTTGGCTGGAAGTAGAAATTCCTGAAATTGCTTTTGAGCACTATGACAAATGTTGCAATAAGTTTGATCTTCTGGACTGTTATGCTTATTGAGAAAATGGGTACATATAATAAAGTTGTATTTTTCTGCATTCAAAAATGATTTAAGAAATTACTTTGGTGTTAAGATTGCTAAGTATCCTTTTGTGGGGAGGACTGTTCTGAGACTATGGTTGTAGCAGATGACATTGGAATTTTGCTCATATCCCTGTGTCTCTGTCAGTGAGCTGCCTGCTCAAAAGTAATTCTTTTTGCCTGCCTGCCAAACCCACTTTGCCTGGATGCATAGAGAACCAATGGACTGAGAAAGACTCCTGAGGGCAGCTCTTAAACAATGACTGATTTTATTATTATTACTATATGTTTATTTTTGAGAGGGAGAGACAGCGCAAGCAGGGAAGGGGCAGAGAGAGGAGGAGACACAGAAACTAAAGCAGGTTCCAGGCTCCAAGCTGTCAGCACAGAGCCTGACGTGGGGCTCGAATTCACGAACCAGGAGATCATCACCTGAGCCAAAGTCAGATGTTTGACTGACTGAGCCACCCAGGCACCCCAACGACTGATTCAAAACAAAACAAAAATCACACACACACACACACACACACACACACACACACACACACACACACACACACACACTTTAGCGCCTTGATCTGAACGGGACGTAAGGCATCTGGCTTGGATTCCTTCTCTTCTTCCCTGTCTCACTTCCCCATTCCCTTACTGGGTTTAACTGGAAACACCTCCTAGTAAATGAGTTTAAGAAGTGATTTATTTCACAACTGTGAGGGTGGGTATGTACAATGTGCATTGTATAAATGTACCAGCAACTTAAGTTGTTCTCTCTGGCTAGAGCCACAGTGAAACAGCTTCATCACATGAAGGGAATCCTTGCATGGCATGCATGACAGACGGTGTCTTCCAAAGGATGGTACTTCTCTGAATGTACCTAAAGTTAACCCCAAGTAAAACCTAAGGACCTTTGCTGGGCCTGGGTCCTGGTGATGGTTCCTACAACCTGACATTCTTAACCAATCGAATGTTCCACTAGATAATCTCCAATTCTTTCCTTTCCCACCAGCTGACTCTTAGTTCTCACCCCATGATTATTTATCTTGACAGAGCTTATATTCTCCTGGTGCCCCGCTTATATCTGTTTCCCAGTTATGCCAGTAAGTGATTCCCCTCAGTCAGCTGAGTCTTCAGTGGCCTTGTTCTTCCACAAAGTGGTCCAAAAGGTCTGTAGACCATGCCATGGAGCTAGCAGTCCTTATTTGAGATGAATGGGATATGTCCCACCAAACCCTCAAATACTGGCACAGTCTCATGAAAGTCTAGGCCTTGTAAGAGAAGGATACATCTGGCTCTTGCTCTCGGATATGGCATGCAACCTGAATTCCTTCTTGTCCACAGAATTACTTTTGAGACATGAGACATTTTGGGCTGGGTAACTCTTTGTTGTGGGGAGCTGTCCTGTGCTTTGTAGGATGTGTAGCCACACCCTTGGCCTCTAGTCACAAGATGCCAGGAGTACCTTCTAAACTGTGAAAACCAAAAATGGTAATATCAGAGGATCGAGACAGCTATGAAGGAATGAATGAAAGGCTCTTTTTTTTTTTTTGTATGTTATCTTTTGTTGGCAGAAGAATTTTCACTTTTTCCCTATGAGAAGCTTCTCTCCATATCTTTTATCAACAGATTATTGATAGTTAATCTGTCTCTTTACACAAACACAGCATACATCAATCTTTTCACGGTAGCACTAACAAACAGTGTTTCATTGCTCATCAGAGAGGCATTGGGAGAAAGGAATGACAGTATCCCATTATTGTGGGAGTGGGGAGATGAACACTCTTACACACTACCAGGAATGTGTAAGTGACTGGGCAGTATATGACTTCTTGGGAATGTAATTTGGCAATATGCATTAAGATGTGCATGAAATATATGCATATTTTTTAGACCCACAAATTCTATTTTATCAAATAGAATAATCAGAGAAGATACGATGTGCATAGGATTTTTAAAAATAATTAAAATTAGAAACAACGAAAACGTTCAATAGGAAGCTGATTAAATAAATTATGGTATAGCCATATAAACGGGAAATCATGTAGCCATTAAAACTAATGATATAGGCACATATTTGATTAGAAAACCGGAATTTCACAATGTATTAAGTGAAAAAACAAACTACAGAACAATGTAAATACATATAGAAAAAAAGTATGGAAGGACAGACAGTATGAATTTTAACTCTATCTTTGGGTGTAAGAATCAGATATGATTAAAAAAAAAATTTTCCCCTTAAGATTAATATGTAGTCCTTGTATAACAAAAATAAAGACTGAATACTGCAAATAGCATGGTCCATGAAAGCAAGACTTGCCACTGAGAGAACAGTAGACAGTTCTCTACCTATTCTAAGAATGCCAAACAAACCAACATCTAACCCAGAAAAGGAGCCACACAGGTTGCTGTGATCCAAGCAGGGCCAGAGGCAAAAGGTGTTCAGGCTTCTCAAACTTAGCAACTAAACAGATTCTTCTTGTTTGGGACATCTGCTTTTCTTCTCAATTGTATTTATTCAGTTAAAGTATTATCTGCTCAACTGTGGAGCCTCTAATATATTTTAAGCTCCCTACTTTTGTATGGAAAGTTAGCGTGTGAGTCCCTGACTGACTCTAACTCAACACTTGGTGTAAGAATCGGGCGCCAAGGCAACAAAGAGGAAATGGAGCAGAAGGTCCTCGGTGTTTCTGCTCTTCCCCTGCCATCCTAATGCCCACAGGTAAAGTAGCTCAGCTGCCTTTCCTATCTGCATATAAATGCATGGACCTGAAGTATAAATTATATCCTTACATGCTTGTCTAATAAAAAAAAAATTGGGAAAATAGGATAATGTGCAGAAACAAGTGGGAAAAAAAAAGAGCTTTATTTCTTCCATTCTCCGAACAATCTGCTATGTATGAAAGACCCTGAAGAACGGCATTCCCCTCTCTGCCTGGAAGAGGCCCTTGTGTCCGAAGGAATGCTAGCCACACCACACCAATAATAAGCCAGGCTTGTCCTAGGTCTTAATGAGGAATAACATCAATTATTTCAAGACTTACCACTCTATGAAGCCATTTTTCACGGCTGTCACTTTTAGCAGGGTGTTAGAAGACTCTGGCCACTTACCTGAGAGTCAAAACAATCCCAGCTGATGTTATGAAGCCACGAACCAACACACAAAGAATGCTTACGCTTCGCCGTGAGCAGGGCGGCCACAGGGAAGGCGGGGGACTAAAGACTGTGCAGCCACAATTTACGCTGAAGCTGTTTCAGTGCGAGGAGACTCTCCCCTCCCCGCCGGAAGGTGAAGGGAGCTGATCCTACCACATACACAGCAGTTCATGTACTTCACAAAGAGTAAAACACAAACTTAAGAATCTAACATAAACTGGCCCGAGTTAACTGACTCCATCTCATTTTATTCCAGCATAGAGCTAGTGCTTGGGCAACAAGGGTATTTTGAACCCAGTTTATGGAGATTTTATAACTCTAGTGACTTGTCTAACCCAAGCACGCCCTTTGTCACCCCAAATCCTTGCCTTTTTACATAAATGACAAACTTATTTACTCTATTTCAGACATTTTATTTTTCTTATTCTAACATTAGGCTTTGATAAGTACAAAAATTCACAGGTACAAAAATTTCTGTATAGTCTTGTGGTAGTTAAAAAACCCGTGAAAACAGAATAATTTTTTAATTGGGCAGTATCTGTCTCTATACATCCAAGTTGACAGTCTTCTTGAAGTGTGGCTGTAAAAACGGTGAAAACTATTGCACTGTGATTACGTTAAACCTTTTAATGATTCTTTTTCACTTGTTTCAGGAAATCTATCTTATGACATTTACTGGATGGGTTCCTTACTTGTATTTTGCTATAGGCCAGTGTCTCTGCCTCTTCAGGGCTTCAGTGATGACACCGTCATCTTTCCGCCTCTGATGCTCTGACCATCAGAAGATTATGCCACCAGCTTCAAGAGCAAGGACAGCTGGATTTAGATTTATAGCTATTACCCCTTTCCAATGTTAAAAAAAGTAATGCTGAAAAATATGAATTTTTCATATTAGCATTGATTTCTCTTCCTGCAAGGATTTAATTTTCATACTCCCACAGCATACGAATTATATTTGATGAGCTTTTACTTTTTCAAAAAAAGTATTTTTAAAAAATTTTCTTGAAAAGATTACTTCTTATCCCTAGGATTCTGAGTAAAAATGACGTACGGGAATGGGGGAAATCCGAGTACATGTCCTTTTTTTTTTTTTCCTTCTATACCTAATAACCTGTTGGACACAGAGAATGGAGGTCTCCATGGTCATTGTGCATCAGTTTCAGGTACGGCCGAGATTACAAAAAGAACAAAACAAAATTCATTTGATTTAATCATAGATCATAAACAGATTGCCATGATGTCACAGGCATGAAGACCAGACAAACACCGGAAAGCCAAATCAGAAGCTGTCTCACAGCTTGGACTTTTTTTTCCTCTGCTTAATGAGAAATAAATTATCACTGCCATCGCCCTCCAAATAGCTCTCCTTTTTCTTCTGTTTGCCCCGCTTGCCGTCTCTGGGCAGCTTGTCTTCTCTTGGCTTGTGGTAATGTGATGAGTGGTGGAAGGACTTGGGACCCTTCTGGGTCTTGAAGGTGCCAGGAGAATGGAGTTTTGGGCCCCTGGGGAAGTCCTCCTCCACTTCATGAGCCCTGTCAGCCTTCCTGTGTTTCTCACGCTCTTTGCGGCTCCTGCTCGCTTCTTTTTGGGTTTCTTTCTTTTCTTGAGGCCACCTGCTGTTTCTCCACGAGGCATGGCTCTTCCTCCTGCCATGGGGGGGCCTCTTCTCTGCTGCTTCCATGTGAGGTCTCTTGAACTGCCTTGGAAAATCCCCATTTTTCTGGAGTTCTGGAAAATATAAAAGTATTTCTGCATATTCAGCAGCCAGACAGTCCACACACGGCTTACACTGGTCTGTAAATAACTCAGCAGACAGGGAAACTAGACAATGAAATGTGTTAATGATACAACATTCTAAAGAGCCCTTACTAAGGTAAAAATCACCCGCTAAAAATTGTATGGTTATAGTTCTGTATTTCTGATTGCTAAAAATGGAAAATATCCAGAAATCCAAAGATATTTATTCTATTCAGTACACTTGTACTAGGTTGAATGACAGAGACGAAGACTAGTGAAATCAATCATTTCAGCTTTGTGAAGAAAAGTCACATCTGACCAATTCAAGTCAAGGCGGGGATAAAGAAACAGCCTTTGACGATGAAGTGAAACAAGATATATCAAATGTCTCATGACATTTCAATCACCCTCAGAAGATAAAGTCTGGTCACAGTACTTATAGGTGGATGCCAAACTGGACAGGAGATTATTCCTCCAGAGCAGACATCACTGGCTTGGAGAACACACACACGTGTGTATCTCAGACATTTTGGTCCCAGATCTGGTGTTACATTTTACCAGGACTTGGCACCCTTTTACTACAAGTGTCTGACAGGCATGATTCTGATGGGGTAAGTGGGAGGTGAGGTTTGAGGGATGAAAACTAACATGTCAACAAAACCTTGACAGATTAAAGAAGTGGCCAATAAAAAAATAGGGATGGGGGTGCCTGGGTGGCTCAGTTGGCTGAGCGACTGACTTTGACTCAGGTCATGATCTCACAGCTCGTGAGTTCCAGCCCCGTGTTGGGCATAGCCCGCTTCAGATCCTCTGTCCCCTCTTCCTGCACCTCACCTCCCCCCTCTCAAAAATAAATAAACATTGGAAAAAAAAGGATGAAATGCAAAGTAATATAAAGTTCACAAGAAGTGAACTCTAGGATACAGAGCAAAGGTAATTCCTTATAGACTTTAGCATGAAATAAACTTTTTTTTCTTAAAAAAAATATTTTTGAGAGAGAGAGAGAGAGGGAGAGAGAGGGCAAGCAGGGGAGGGGCAGAAAGAGGAGGACAGGATGCAAAGTGGGTTCCACTGATGTGGGGCTCAAACTCATGAACTGTGAGATCATGATTTGTGCTGAAGTCAGATGCTCAACCGACTGAGCCACCCAGGTGCCTGAAAATTCTAATGGATCACAGAGAACCTCAAAGTAGCCACAGAGTTCCCAATATTACTAAGTGAAAACAAATGGTTTTCCTAGAATTATAAAAGTTATAACCACTCATTACAGAAAACCCGTGAAATACAAAAAGTATAAAAATAAAATAGGAGCCATAATCTTTTAATTCAGAGGGGACACTTTGGTGCATTTCTTTTCTTTTCTTTTTTAATTTAATTGCCTAATAAATATCTTTATGTACTGTAATCTCTCTCTCTATATATAGTTGAGATAGAGTTTATATGAAATGTAATATGGAAAATATGCAGGAGTTGAAAATAATTCCTTTTGAAAAAGACCTTAAGTCAGAGAGAGTTGGGGGTGGGACGGAGAAAGAATACCAAAAAGGCTCTAAGAGTTACAATGTATAGGTCAACTTGAGAAGTATAGAACTATTTCATCCTGAAAGCAAGAAAGGTAACTTAGTAAACCACTGTTAAACTTAGTAAACTACAGCACAAAAGAAATAGAAAAAAGTAGGCCTAAATTATAAACTAAAAGAACGTCATGTTATCAACAGTTAAGTAAAGGAATCACAGAAGGTGGCTGTGGACCCTGGAGCTCTGCTGTAATCATGGCTGGTAAGAACAGACTTCTTTGGGGAAACTCCAGGAATCACCTAGCAGGGAAGCCTTTCTTTCCATAAAAATACTAGAGACATACAAATGGAAAAAATAATTACTCGCCAAACAGAAAACTCTCAAAAAAAAGAGCCTTTAAAACCCTGCTTCCCTGTATGGATAGAAGTATTTTCAGGACATTTTCTAAAATGGTCATGATGTGAAAAAAATGTTTAGTGTGAACAGATCATAATGCAGGGTTTCTGAAGTGGGTGCCTGATTACCGGAGATCAAGAAAGTTCTGGTTTCTATGGTAATTATTTAAAAACATTTTCTGTGCTAACCAATGACACCCAAAGCAGGCAAAGACCATGTAAAGGAAGACATTTGGAACTACTGCAAAGGTAATCTCACAAGAATTCAACAACATACCTTTCACCTTTCGTTTTATTCTCTGTTCTCTCTCCCGAATTTCATATTTGTCATCATAGTAGTAGATGAATGGAGATGTTGGAAAGGTCTGGTTAAACATTCGTCTTTCTGTACATTCCTGCAAGTTGTTTGAAATTGTTTCAAATTATCAAATTTGAAATTAGGATGTCACAAGGGCACTGCTCAGGCAACCTTAACTGCAAGATCACAGACCACTGAGGTTAGAGACAGTCCCACATCACAGATACCCCACGCTGAGGCTCAGGATGTGGTCCTGCTGGGAGGCTCCGCCAAACCAACATCCAATCACACCCAACTGTACTTACAGGCTTCTTTCAGGCTTGGATTTTCTTTCCTTACTTCTTTACCCATGAAACCTTTCTTGTCTTTTTTCAGTCTTCCCTGCCAAACCCCTCCCCCAGTCTGAGCTAACAGCAATGGGGGGCTGGGTCTCTACTGAACTTGCTCTGTTCCTCTTTTAAAGACTTTATTTGGCCTTATGTTGTATTAGACCTTTGCTTGTCTGTCTCTTCCAACAGCCTTCCAGCAAGTGCTTCTCCTTTCACATTTACACCCTAAATGCGAGTGTAAATTCTTAGCTCTTTGCTCTTTTCCCTTCACCCAAATGGTTTGCAAGCTTATTTTAACCCAATACTGCTAACAAGGGCAGTGATCCTTATGGTGGGGAGCAGGATGGTGGTGGTGGGTTAGGTCTGGTTTGAAAATGCTCCTAGGTAATTCCAAAATACCCCAAAAGAATCCTCTCTTCTCTTTCCTTGCCCCGCTCAAGAGATCACTCCTCTCACTCATTTCTCTAGGTCAGCTCCCCACCTGCATGACTCTGGCTTTTGTACCTCTGCTAGTTTCCAAATCCACATCGTTGGCCTGAGCCACATCCAACAGAATAGGCTTTATTTATCATGATCTGTTGACATATATCCATTCAGCATGTCTGAGACCAACTTTTCTTTTCTTTGAAAGAGGTTTCCCTTTGGAACTTCCCCATTTCTGTCCTCTGCCATCTTGCCTAAAATGTATTTTATAAATGTCCAATTCTTCTTAGCTAGGTATTGGAGAAAATCAGAACACCTCTTAGGAAGAAAGTATGTGAAATAGCCACATAAAATTTAGCTGACTTATCCTAACATTGGCAAATATACTTGACTTGTAATTCTAAGATACCTGACTGAGCTGGCAGCCACACACTCAGTAAGAGCATGATTTGCAGATTATGAATCATTCTAAATATACATTTAAGTATTGGAAATAAAGTAATGTCAATCTGTACCTACTATTGGACTTTATCAAATCACATTTTACCTTAATTTTCTTGTTTTTGCTCCAAGAACTGAAACATTAATAATACAATTGAAATCCTCCGTGTAATGCTGTTTCCCATTCCTCATTTGTCTCCTTCCCTTTCCAGAAGTTGCCACTGTCTTAAAGTTGGTTCCTGCCATTCTCATACATTTTATACTCTTACTACTACTACTAATGACTATTCTAATAAACAACAGTGTTAAATTTGAAGCATTCAGACTTCATAAAAATGGTATCATTCTATAAATATTTTGAAGTGGCTTTAGGTTATAATAGCTTCACAGAATAAATTGGGTAGTGTTCTCTTGGATGATCTGTTTCTGAATAAAGGTTTGGTAAAACCTGACAATAAAACTATCTGGATCTGATATATTTCAGGGGAGAATTCTGATTACTAACTTAATTTTTTTAGTGGTATTGGTTCATATAGGCTTGTTCTTCATTTTGGTTAATATTTTTTTCTAGAGAATTATTTATCTGTATTTTCAGACTTAATTTTGAACTTTATTAAATGCAAAGCTTATTTAAAATTTGTATTCTCCTACAATTAAAACTTACTGTATTTTAAGTTATTTACACTTTTTATTCACTATTTGTACCTTTTTTTTTCTTTGAGTAGTTTTTCCGAAGTCTTTTTTTTTGGAAAAAAATATGTTTTTAATTTTTTAAAAATGTTTTTATTTATTTTTGAGACAGAGATAGAGCATGATCAGGGGAGGGGCAGGGAGAGAGGGAGACACAGAATCCGAAGCAGGCTCCAGGCTCTGAGCTGTCAGCACAGAGCCTGATGCAGGGCTCGAACTCATGGACTGTGAGATCATGACCTGAGCTGAAGTTGGATGTTTAACAAACTGAGCTACTCAGGCACCCCTAAAAATGAAAATGTTTTTAAAGAACTAGCTTTTGGTTTTGTTGATGCTATTAATTTTGTTTTCTATTTCAATAATTTTGGTGCTTATCTTTATTATTTCCTTCTTCCAACTATCTTTAGATATACTGTGTTGTTGACTTTCAGGATCTTTTTGGAATTTTTTGAATCCTGAAGTTATAAGGCAAACCTATATGGTAGCCTAGAGAATTACATACATACATACATACATACATACATACATACGTACATATGTATTTCTTTATTTAGGCTTCATGCCAAGCATGGAGCCCAACGTGGGCCTTGAAAGCATGATCCTGAGATCAAGACCTGAGCTGGGATCAAGAGTTGGACATTTAGCTGACTGAACCATTCAGGTGCCCAAGAATTACTTTTAGAAATCACTATCCATGGTGGCTCTAAGTTTCCAGAAGAAAGGGCACCCATAAAAGATTTGGGTCTAAGATTCTGCTATAGTTTGAATGTTTGTGCCCATCCCTCCCAACCCCCAACCAGAATTCATCCCCAAGATGATGGTAGGAGGAGGTGGAGTCTTTGGGTAGTGATTTGGCCATAAGAATGGAGCTCTGATGAATGGGATTAATGTTCTTATAAAAGAGACCCTCACAGAGCTCCCTAGCCTCTTCTACCGTGTAAGGACATAGCATGGAAGTGCCATCTATTAAAAACAGCCCCTCAGGGTGCCTGGGTGGATCAGTCAGTTGGTTAAGCATCTGACTTCAGCTTAGGTCATGATCTCATGGTCCATGACTTCGAGCCCTGCATCAGGCTCTGTGCTGACAGCTTGGAGCCTGGAGCCTGTTTCAGATTCTGTGTCTCCCTCTTTTTCTTTCTCTGCCCCTCCACTGCTTGCACTCTCTCTCTCAAAAATAAATAAACATTAAAAAAGAAGAAGAAGAAGAAGAAGAAGAAGAAGAAGAAGCAGCAGCAGCAGCAGCAGCCGCCGCCGCCGCCCCTCATCAGACATCAATTCTACTGGCACCATGACTTTGGGCTTCCCAGCCTCTAGAACCTAAGAAATAAATTTCTACTGTTTATAAACCACATAGTCTATGGTAGCTTGTTTACAGCAGCCTAAATGGACAAAGAGAGATTCTAACCATAAAATATTAAGAGCAAATTGCAATTACAAAGAGGTACTAAAGATCTTGATACACTCCCAGCACCCACTCATACTTTCACACGCTCTTGGAGTAGTCTTTCTGTAGAGTGACTACTGTTTTCTATGGTAGTTTGTAGTTTGCCTGATATGAAGCTGCTTAGGACTGTCCCTGCCTCTCCAACTACACGATGAGTGAGGTTAGGGAAGGGCGGTGCCACATTCACCTCAGAATACCTTTTATACGAAGAGGCTGTTCAGTAACATCTATAGAGCTGTATTTCTGCAAATGAAGGGGAGGGGTCCTCAGACATCTTTAATCATCTGCACAGTCTTCTATTTGGATCCTGTACAGTCTAGACTGGCGTGGCTATACAGAGCCATACAATACGATAAATATTTTCCAAAGCTAAATGTAAATTATGTTTTGATTATCCACATCGCTGGTCCCCTCCATTAGCACACACAATTGATAGTTGGCTATATAATTTATCTACTATTCTGGATTAGCCACACCACTGATCTTCTTCATTAGTGTGGATGATCTAGAATTCTTCATCTATGGCAGCGATGAGGCTGCCAAATTTGCTTTATTGTAAATTAAAAACTATCTAAATCTAGATTTCTGGGATAAATTCCAAATGTTTTTAATATATTTCCTATCTACATTAACAGGACTGACTAGTAAGCAATATGTGCCCAACTATAATTGTTTTTCTTTAATTGAACAAACATAAATGGAAAATTACACCCTTTTGCTTTAAAGAGGTCAGCAAGCATAAATTGTACATCTGTGTGATCTGCGTGGCAGTGGAATACTCATGGGAATAGGTTTCCTAAACAGTGTTGGCAACATCTGGATTTTGGCAACGAGGTGGAACGCACAAAGCAGGAAAAGATCTAGAGCTGGTAATTTTGTAAGAAAAAGTATTCTTTAACAAAGTTTTTAATGTGCATTCTACGAAAATGGGAGTATGGGTCTCTCCATCCATGTCACCATACTATGGATTTGTTCACATTGGAAACAGCATCCAAGTGTCAGTATTGAGAAATCTCCCCGTACAACTTCTTTGCTTTGGAGATAAAGAAACTGAAGACCGGAGTGCGTTGTTCAAGTCACATGGTGAAGTCAGTAGCAGAGCAAAAGCCAGACCTGAGGATCAGAACTTCATCCTAGCTTTCATGTTGTAATTCTTCATTCCATGGTCCTGCTGCCCCAACGTGGAAGAAAAGTTTCACCTGTTGGTGAACTGTGTTGTGTCTCTCCCTTTGCTGCGGAGGTCCAGCCCCAAGGTCTGCGTGAGGTGCCACGGTCAGAATTCAAGGTAGGACTCCCATGAGTCACAAAGCGCAGCACTACCCCTCCCCTTCCCACTGCTCACAGCCCTCCCATTTTGAGGACTCTCTACCCCCGAATGCTTTCTACCTCCTGTCATCAGATCGCATTTGATTTTAGTTTATTTTGGTTTCTAAGCTGTTAGAAGCCTACCAGGAGACTAGGAATGTATTTCTCCATACAGATTTTCTACTTTTTGTGCCACTGCCCTTCTTCCTCTGCCTCAGGATTCCCAGAATGCAGGAGAGCTTGCAGTCTATTCTTATCACATCCTGTCTCTGGGATGCGCTGCTGCTGTTTCTTACTTAATGAGACAACTGGCTAGGAGACTCCCTCCCATCTCACATCAACAAATTCCTTCTGCTTTGACACTCTTGCACCTAAAACACACACAGTTTGGCCCTTTTAGCTGGGGCTGGGAATATGCAGCTTGGATAGGGAATCTAGACGTCTGTGGGGCAGACAGGCTAGTCAATGATACAGTATCTCTGTCTTTCCACTAGTGTCAGAGTTTTTATGTGAGTGATGAAGATTTAAGTGAACACAGTATCAGGGAAAGCTGGAGATAGTGGAGAACTACATAGAAAATCTTCAATCATGATTTTGGCTGTGTCAAAGTAATAGCAAACATAAGAACTCATGAGAAGTGTAACCATTTTGGTGACTACTTTTATTCCTCTGATTGACTGTATGAGGTTTTTATTTGTTTTAGCCTAACTTGTTCATGTATATTTAAAACAATTAGAAGAACGTGCTCTGACAGATCTCTCTGGCAGGGATGGGAAAAGCAAATCAGTTGAAAATACATTAAGTCTTACTTTAGGATGTTAGTTTATTAAAAAGGTAAGCATTCAGAATTACATTTTTTTTTTTTAGTTCATCTTTCAGCAACCACTCCCAAAACAACAGAATGTGTTATGCCCAAATGCTACTCAAACTTACGTGTCCATAATGGCCTTCTTGCCCACAGTTGTAGCAATACACTAAGGCTGATTGTCCAGAAGGGGTCTTCGGCTTTTTGGGTGGTCCAGGTTTGGTCTGCAACATGAATATTTGTGAGCGTTTATTAAATGTTAGAAGAAAATTAAAACCTGATTCTTTCCCAAAGAGCTCTTTTTAGGTAAGAGATCCTTTAGAAATACTGCCTCCTAGAGTTTAGGACCTCACATCCAGATGATTCTCCGTGTTAAAGTGCACAACATGACAATTCTTTTCCACTTCATGTCAATATATGCTTTCCTCTTCTTCGCTCCTCATTCCATTAGGCGTTGTGCCCAGTACTGTGTTAGGTATTAGGTATCTCAGAGAGAGAAGCACAACAGGCTAGTAGAACATGAAAGACATCTAAACAGATGATGACAGAAGATGTAAGCAAAGTGAGAAACATGTACAAGGTTTTAATGGAGTGGCAAAGGGGACCCATCATTGGGATGGGGTGGAAGGAGTCAGGGAATGCTTACAAAACTTACATTTACTTTTAAAGAATTAGGTGTAAGTCAAATGGAAAATCCTAGGAAGAGGGGCTAGCATGAACAATGCATGAAGCTAAGAAAGCATACATGCTGACAAAGTATAACATGCATAGCCAGGTAGACTGAAAAATGAGGCTGGAGAAAGCAAGGCAAAAGAAGGGAGGACCTTAAAGTCATCTTAAAGAACTTGGGGTTTATCTGGGCTTTTCCATTTTAAGTGTTGTTTTAAATATGGGAGCAGAGTAGTTAGAATTTTATTTTGGAAAAACCATTTTGGCTTGTAGTTGTAGAGGGCGTGAATATGAACAGAAGGTTAGATGCAGTGAAAAAGGTGGCTGTTAGGAAATCAATGAGGTGATGAGGGTCTACACTACAAGAGTAACAAGGATAGGAAAAAGGGAATCGATTTGGCCAATACATGAGGGGATAAAACTGGTATCACTGAACATTGACAAGATATGAGGAATAAAGGAAAGGAGAAATTACGATGCTTTTCAGGTTTCTAAGTTGGGTGCCAACAACTGCTTCAGAAACAGTAGGAAATTAGAGGGAAAGATGATGAAGTCTAACTTGGATGCTGTGTATTTAGGTGATGTCCATTAGGCAGTTGTCTCTGTAAGATTAAAGCTGAGGGAACAAGTGTGAGCTGAAGATTAGCTCTGAATGAAATCTACCGTATAATAGTGGAGGCTAAAATGACCCGAGTGGACAGCATCGCCATACCCAATATGAACAGTGGTGAGCTCAAGATGGAACCCTGGGCATAACATTTAAGGGGCAGACAGAGGAACCTGGGAAAGGGACAGAGAAGGAAAGGCTGAAGGATGCAGAATCACAGGAGAATATAGTCATACACCTTAGAGAGTAGTTTCAAGAAGGGTGAACTGATCTGCAATGGAAAATACAGCAGAGGCTTAGTGAGATTAGAACTGAGAAGCATCTGTTAGATTTGGCAATTGTTCATGGATAACCTTAGTATGAGAATTTTGGAATTGGTAGAAAGGTAATAAAGAGCAGAAGGCAACAGGCTGAAGAGTGAAGAGATGAATACAAAGGTGATAAAACCATAAAGAATGAGAAAATGATTCCCCACAGAAGCCAGGATAGTAGTTACTTCCAGTGGTGAGAAAATGCACAGAAGGTTTTGGGGTAGCTGCAATTTTCTATTTTTTGAACACAGTGGTGTTATATAACTTAAGTGTGTGTGATGTAACTATGCATTTTTCAATATGTATGTTACATTGGACAGTAAGAAATATTTAAAAAAATTGAACAGAAGCAGAAAAAAAGGGGATGGCAGGTATGTATTATTTTGAGAAGCATGAATAACAAGGGGCAGAATAAGGTCGAGCAACATCTAGGAAGGGGATTTGGTAGAGTTTGCTATTAGAATGAGAAAGAGATCTGAACATGTGAGGAAGCTCATAGAGAGGGAGGTGGTGAAAACAGGAGAGAAGGGAGAAGACAGAGCTAAACCCCTGAGGTGGCAGGGGCTTTAAACAGAAGGAGAAAAACCTAATAGCCCTCCCACTCCTTTTTTTTTTTTTTTTTTTTTTGTAGATTGGAAAAAAGAGGGGAGAATGGGAATGAAATTGGATAAGTTTATTTCTTATTTATTTATTTTTTAAAGTGAGCTCTATGCCCAATGTGGGGCTCGAACTCATGAACCTGAGATCAAGAGCAGCACACTCCCGCAACTGAGCCAGCCAGGCGCCCTGCTTATGTTCTTTATTGGGATGCTATAACAAACAGTGCTGGTGTGCCAACTAATTTCATTATTACTGTTTAATGTGGCAAACAGGTGGCTTGTGAAGGTTTTATGTTATTGACATGGGAAAATAATCTATAGGCTATAAAAATCTTCTTCAACTTTACTTTTAGTTTGTTTCCTAAAATGGAAAACTGGAGGATAACAGTAGCCTAAAAGATCTTTTCTATTGAAAATGACTACAAACGCTACACAAAATAGAATTTACAATTTCAGCTATTGTCAACTGGGATATGATAACTAACAAAGGTCTTATATTCTCCAATAAAAGAATGTGGTTCATGAATTAAGACAAGCTAAAAGTCGTCAAGCATAGTTTTGACAGGTATGCATACAAGCATGTACCACTCACTCACTCACTCACTGCAGTGGCTCATAAATTTGTTCAGGTATAGAGCACCAGGAAGACATGAAATTATTAAGCAGAAATTATTTTTCCATCTTTGTGTTACTTGATGTGACACAAAATTGCAACCATGAGTATATATGTGGTTTAAGAGAAAGAAATCAAAGCAAGAGATGTGTCATGGATGTGAAGGCAGAACACATAATGTTTTGAGGAAGAAGTTGTCAAAAGCTACTGGTGGGTTAAATAAGATAAAGACTATGAAATCCACTGGATTAGCAATCAGGAAGTTGCTGGAGACTAGAAACCATTGTGAGCAGTTTATTTGAGGGGTAGAGATACAAGCCAGACTGTAATGGGTTTATTGTAAGTAGAAAGAACTGAAGAACAAAACACTGATGACTTTTTCAAGATACCAGGTTGTGTATAAGAGAAGGGAAGGGGACAAGTAGAGCAGAACAAGTTCAAGGACGCCTCCATCAGTGATGTTTACCAGAGTGCTGGGCACATGGCATAAGCATATACAAGCATTCTTTCATTAATTTATTCAAAAAATAATTGAGTGCCTAATATATGCCAGATATCTTAGAATAGATTAGGTAACTGAGAAGTCAGACAAAAATCCCTGCTCACATCTCCCACGTTGGAAGACAGATAAACCAACAAAACACACACACACACACACACACACACACACACACACACACACACAATCGGGTAGTAATAAATGGCACGCAGGCAATTAAAATAGAGTTAAAGGAATGAAAGTCATTGGTGGTGACTTAAATTGCATTTTAGAGAAACTCTCACTGGGATGGTCATTTCTTGTGATAAAAATACCCCCAAGTATGCAATGACTGGGGAACAGCATTCTAGGCCTCAGGCATGGGGACAGGGAATGCAAATCTTGGAGATGCGGGTAAATTTGCCATATTTGACTATCAGAGAAATATCTGTAAATTTGGAAGTGTAGTAGGTGAAGGAAGAGTGGGAGAAGAGGAGGTTCTAAAGATGGAGAGGGACTAGATCGCTTAGGGCTTATCATTCAGAATGGAGAGCACTGGATTTGAGTGGCATGAAAATCCACTCTAAGGCTAATGGTAGGTGCTCAAAAACTAGTCGGTGACTGTAGGCAGAGACTATCACTGATGATAAACAGAATTATCCACCCGCCAAATAATAAACATTCTCTGAAAGACTTATGTTTATAATTTTTCAATGTTTTTTTGTGCAAATATATGGTAATTTACTGCTGAGGCAAGATTTCTAGATTCACTGAAGAAAGGAAAATATGCTCACTATGTTTATTCCGCTGGAATAAGAAATTCCATTGGCTCAAATCCTATGAAAAAGGACAAGATGAATCAGGCAGTAATGATTGGGGAAGGAGGGCACAGAAAGAACCAGAACAAGATGGATATCCAGACACTAGAACTTTGGTATGGATGCAAATAGGGATTTCCTCACAGGAGAACCACTGGTGTCCCCATGGCACTGCTGGCTTTTCCTCAGGAATACAGAACACAGGAAAGCCACACTACTGTACAAGTCTCCAGTGGTTCATTCCCATCACATCCTCTCAGAGTAAAGGCCACTTTTACTTACTCCTGCCACAGTGCTCCTGATACTCCTTTTCCCATTTCACCTTCTCGTGTACTAAATTGGTTATCATGTCTATTATCTGCCTCCCCATTGCTGGAATGTAAGGTGCACAGGGTAAGAGATCTTTTAGTCCACTCTGTATCCTTATGGCAAGAATCTAGACTAAGTGTTGGTGAACTATGGCCGACAGGACGAATCCAGCTCATTGCCTGTTTTTGTATAGCCCATAGGCAAGAATGCTTTTACATTCAAATGGCTAAAAAAAAAAAAAAGAATATTTTGCAACACATGAAAATTTTATGAAATTCAAAATTCAGTGTCTGAAAATAAAGTTTTATTGGAACACAGCCAGGCACATCTGTTTACAGGTTATCTAAGGCTGCTACTCTTTTCTTCAATTCCCTACATCACCCAGTGCTTATCAGACATTTCTCCAAAGAAGATATCCAGATGGTCAACAGACACATGAAAAATATGCTCAACATCACTCATCATCAAGGAAATGCAAATAAAATCTACAAAGAGATAATACCTCACACCTGTCAAAATGGCTATAATCAAAAACATAAGAAGCAACAAGTGTTGGCGAGGATGTAGTGAGAAAGGACTCCTCTTGCACTGCTGGTGGGAATGCAAACTGGTGCAGCCATTGTGGAAAAACCGTATGCAGGTTCTTCAGAAAGGTAAAAATGGAACTACCCTATGATCCGGTTATCTATGGCTACTTTTCATGCTACAAGAGCAGAGTTATGACAGAGACCATATTGCCTGCCAAGCTGAACTATTTACTACTTGGCTTTTCATAGAAGAAGTTTGCCAATGCCTAAACTAGAACACAGAAAGTGCTCAAAAATAGGTGGTGAATAAGTAGATCTTAAAGACTCCAAAATTTTATAGAGTGGACATGAGTTATACAGC
>NC_064807.1:57325797-57340797 GCF_023721935.1 Panthera uncia | reverse complement strand
TTAATCCAATTTGTTACATGAACATATATTAAAAAGCAAATACATTAAGTACTTGGGGTAAATGTATTCATGACCAAATGTAACGTTTAATACTGAGCTTAGCTCCAGTCTTTCTGGACAAGTCACATTTGTTCATAGACCTCTTAAATCGACATGCTTTTCATGCTTGAGAACGACCCAATTCTTTGAAAATATTTCCAAATCAAATTATTCTTTCTAATAGCACAAGCCTCCCCCCGCCACCCCAATATTCATGTATTAAAAAAAAAAATCCAACCCAAGTATTAAATAGTATTTCCCAAGAAAATGTTACCCCAAATGTTAGGTCATCATGGTCAAAGTCCATTGGTTGAAGTGACCAATGGCATGAATTTAACAGCTGAGCAGAAAAGTTTCAACTTAAAATATGTATTTTTTCCTCTTTAAAGATATTATATTTATTGCTTACTCTAGAGATCAGATATAGTTTAAGTATTTTATTTAGTTTTATAAAGAGTATGCAGGGAAAAGAGAATGAATGCCCTCCCTTTCCTTTAGTATTGTTTACAATATAAATTCCAGTGAAATGTAACTGGTAGGTATTTAAGATTTTAAAATCAAATCTGGGGCCTAAAGGAATGCAAGTAAGAAATGTAAAGGTTAGGCAAATAGTTGTGTAGTGAACTGAACTAAAGCTGAGTCTGTGGCAAGGCAAAAATGATGATCCCAAGATCCCAAGATATGACCAAAGATACAAAGGTCCTGTCCTCCCTTGTCAGTGTTTTTCTGGGGCCAGTCCTCACACCTGCAGATGAGGACATTAGGTCTGTTCCAACCACGGTTTGGGACAAAGTCTTCCATTTGTAGACCATTCTGGCAAACAGTCACGGTATTACTTTTGACGAATACTGGGAGGAATTTTCTCCCCAAACTAAAGGTTTTGAAATTATTTTAAAACAAAGCCTCCTTCATATAGTTTTTTAAGCTTTCTTTTTTTTTTTCCCCAGGGAAAAAAAAATTCAATTGTATTCCAGAGGACATTGCTACTAATTTCCCCTACATCCTAAAAATGCCATTAAAAGTACCATATATAATGATACACCTATATCTTTTATGTGTTAAAAAAAAACTATGTCATGTACCCAACAGACTCCCAATCCATTGGGTAATTCCTTAATTAGGCAGATTTTTGAAACATGTATTATGTACACAACAGACCGGAACGTCTCCTTTGGAGCATTTTCTAGTCTATCGGGTGATTACATCATTAAGCCACACATGCTACGTAGAAAAAAATCCTTATGAAAATTCATGAAAAAATGTACAGCACATCATTAGCATGCAGCAGACGTGTATGCTTTTGATATTTTCTCTGTTAAAAAAAAACTACATGAAATAATTAGTCCAGGTCATGAAAACATGAGAAAGGTACCAGACACTGGTGAAAATGAAAATTGCAAAAAATTGCATCTCTCATGGTTTAGCTGAGAGTAATTTGCTTTATTGGAAAATGGATTCTAAAACAGTGTTCATTTGAACTACAGCAGAATGAAAAGTGTTGCTTTATTGATTTGATATTTTCTATACACATCTAACTTCCTCCTTACACCTCTTTCAGATACTAAGTTTTACAAACCAATGGGTCGAAGGGTGCAAATGACCAGTGGTAAGACCATTGATTATTCAAGGGCCTTTCAGTACTGTGTGTTTGTATACATGTATCTTCATTTTATGTAACCAAGAGTGTAAGGGATTGCCTGAGTGTATCTTTTTCACTAAGTTGAGACTATACTAAAGGAATACAAAGAGAGGTAAATTGTTGGTAACTCTCAATACTGAAAAGACGGTATATATTCACAACATTAAGCATTAGGCAAAAGTCTAAAAGGCGATATATATGAAGACTAAAATAAATGAAGCACAGGTTTCATAAAAAGAAGCTATTGAACTTATTTATCACTTTTGTTTTTGTAAATGAGATCCCACCCTATATTCCCTCCTACCCCCCCCCAAAAAAAAAAAAAAAAAAAACAACAACAAAAAAAGAAAACCTCAGTAAGCAGAGAACAATGAACATATGCAAGACAGTAAGGATCACAGTAATTCACTCCCTGAATGCTCCAAATCTTCATGGCTTAAAAAGCATCCCAATTTTCTCCAAAGGTAGTGGCATTTATTCACTGGGCCATAGCTAATTTTACATGGAATGCAAAAATGTTAGTTTAAGTTTAATTTACCACCCTATTTAAATATTTCCAATGTAGCTCTCAAACTGCAGGGCTATCCCTCCGTCTATTTTAATTTTAAAGTAAGTTAGCAAAGGCTTCCTTCTTAATCCCCAGGGACTACCTACACAGTGACACGAACGCGCAAATTTATGACAGCAACATAAATGCTCTTCTGAAGTAATGTGCAACATTAAGTGAAAATCGTTTCCTGGAAAGATATTATAGGTATCTATATTTTATTTGCCATCTTAAACATATCTGGGTCTTTATGGCCTTATTTTAAAAATGTATTTCCTTTTTATATTTCCTGGTGCAAATGGACTGCATAAATAAGCAATGTGCTATGAGGCTTCAGACCAGCCGATAAAACCTTTCAATTTTCATGCCAGCTTCTTCTTTTGTAATTCAAATCCGCCTGGAAACTGGCAGCTCTGAAAACTGAAACAAGCGCTGCCACAAATACCTTGTAATGCTATCGACCTTGTCTGCCCGTGCAGTGAGAGCGGGGGCCGCGGATGTGTCTGCAGCCATCCAGATAACACAACTCATTTTTTTGGGGGGGGGGGGGGGGGGGGGGATAACGGGGGCCGGCCCCCGCCGGGGCCCAAAATCTGTGGATCCTGGGGGGGGGGGGGGGGGGGGGGGGGGGGATAACAGGAGCCAGCCCCAGACTGTGCACCAAAAGCAGTCATTACCAGGCGCGCTGGAGAATAAGTCTCTTCAAAATACACAGTGCATTTAAAAACCACATATGAGGCTGAGCCACTGCTGTCATTACCAATTTTAATTTCGCTCCTTCAGTTTGCCAGCCAGATAAACTCTTTAGTGCTGTTTTTTAATCTATTTGCCACATTTTAGGTTTAAGATTATAGTAATATGGACAGGAGAAGGAATCACTTTTAGGGGAAATAAAGAAATAGATCCGCTTATCGGCGCCCATCAGAAAGTTCATTAATCAGCCAGGCTTTGTGCCCTCTAAATTGAAAGGTTAAATAATCCTCTCAGGAATATTTCTCGGCCCCTCCGCCAATTGTCCGGAGAGGAGCTGCCATTCATAGCACGCGGGATCGGTGACAGGGTATCTTACCACTGTTTGGACCCCAAACAATGATGGACAAATGGCCTGGTTTACAAAGAACCTTTTAGTACGCGGATGGAAAAGGGACCACAAGCTTTGAAGCAGGGTGGAGGGATGAGGAGGGTGTGAAGACAGGATGTGGGGGAAGGGACAGAAAAGAACACATACATGTGTGAATCCATGGATACTTCATCTGAAGGTTTATTGGGGTAGACTATAAAACATAGAAACCACATTAGTATATATCTTCCAACCATACGAACTACTTAACATATTCAAATTTGCTTATATATTTTGCATATAATGGTATATAAACCATCACCGGAAAACTGTAGAATAATAGAACTGTAGCTCTATTATATTTATTAGCTACAACACAGAGGATTCAAATAAACACCAGTATTTTCATTTTTACCATAACTTCACATGACTCACAACACACAGCATTCCCCCTCCCCATCCAAACCCGCTTATTCACGTGCAATACTCTTAACCGACAGTCACAAAGGCAGAGAACTCCACAGCTGGAAGGACCTGTCTAAAGAGGGGGAAAGTAATGCTTTTTTTGCTTTTACAATATGCCCTATCTTAGTTCCTGCTTGTCTTTAAAATAAAGAACAACAGGGAATAGGAACGCTCTTTGCAAGAATACAAATCACAGGCATTGAGAAGATGCTTAATTTTGTGTTGTCTTTTTTGCTGGACCTATATGAGAATAAAAACAGTGTAGAAGTGACGGAGCTCTTACACCTCCACGTCTTGCTGTGAAATCAGGCTCGTTTCTGGCATCAGTCATGTGAAGGCATGAAGCAGTTTTATCTGAAGTACAAAAAAACTGATATGCTATTTTCACCTGATTAACATAAATCCTCTACCCCTATAGAATTGGTTTATGTGTGAGTGGGAATTACTTGATTTCATATTAAAATATATATATATATATATATATATATATATATATATATATAAAGCAAAAGACTGATATAATTTCATTTGCTTATGATAGATGACTATATTCAGATGACACTGAAGTTACCATTTAAGAAGTGAATGTTTACTAATGTATATAATTAGATCATATATTTTTCAAAATCAGTATTTCTTTACATGTCACAAATTTTATATAGTCATTTTCATTAGGAGAAGAAGTAGCCTAAATATTTTTTGTGACCTACTTCTTAAATGTCTTTATAATGATTTTTTTGAGCAAATCGAATTAAAAAAAAAAGTTTGCTATACTTAAACATTACCTACATTTCTAGAAAGGACGAGGATAAATAATTAGAAGATGAAAAGCGAGGTAAAAAATTTTGTTAACAAAAGACAGTGCTTGTGAGTATTTTAACTTCAGTAATTATAAAAAGGAAACATTTTTAGGAGACAGAAAGTAAAGAGGTCATTATGAATCTCCTCATTTTAGGTAAACAATAGTCTTCTCAAAAGACATTACAATAGTCTGAGTTTGGGCTATTAGCCCAGAGGTCATCTCTACAGGTGCGAGGCGTCTATGGGTTTGCTTTATTGGAGCTCACACAGTGTTGAATATGGGCTATGTGCTAAGTATTGTGCCAAGTACTTTACACTTATTGACTCATTACATACAACAAGAAGGCACCATTCCCATTTTTCAGATGAAAAAACCAAGGATCTTAGAAGCCAAATATTTTAACTAGGTTTGACTATCTAGTAAATTAAAGAGACAGAATTTGAGCCAATGTCTGATCTCGAAGCTGGCATTCTTTTCTCTGTAATAAACATTCCCTAGTAATTTCCTCTGGATGAGTTTGCCACTCCAAATCAATTTTACTGCATGTTTCTTAAGGACTTTAGTAAACAAGGAGGAAATGTGGTATAGTTATAAATAAAGGAAATGGGAGAGATCCAAGAAAGATAAATTTGAGATTTTACTGTATGAACAAAGTTAATAAATGATCCAAAATTTAGTTCCCCTAAGTGAAAAGAAACGTGGGGGTAATCCACAAATACATGTAAAGAACAGTATTTATATAAAATCGGCATTTATAGAGATGGGTATATTACAGAGTTATAAAGATGACCTCATAATCCATATAATAGATTTGATTTCATATGACTTTTGAAAAAAGGAATGAAACTAATGTGGTAGCTGGGGTGCCTGGGTGGTTCAGTTGGTTAAGCCTCCAACTCTTGATTTTGGCTTATGTCATGATTTCTTGGTTCATGGGCTTGAACCCTGCATCGGGCTGTAGTGCAGAGTGTACTTGGGATTCTCTCTCCCCCTCACTCTGCCCCTCTCTCACTCACACATGCTCTCTCTCTCTCAAAATAAATAAGTAAACTAAAAAAAAAGAAAAAGAAGGGATGCCTTGGTGGCTCAGTCAGTTGAGCATCTGACTTCAGCTCAGGTCATGATCTCACAGTTCATGGGTTTGAGCCCCGCATGGGGCTCTGTGCTGACAGCTCAGAGCCTAGAGCCTGCTTCAGATTCTGTCTCTCTCTCTCTCTCTCTCTGCTCCTCCCCCACTTGTGTCCTCTCAAAAATAAATTAAAAAAATAAAAAAAAAATAATTTGGTAGCTTGATTACCATTTGACACACACACATGAATTCTTTTTACAAAGCTAGCAGGGATTTCTGAACATTCCCATGGAAAAACTCCTATTTGAAATGTGATCTACCAGTATACTGGTATATCAATTAAGGCAAAGGCTTATATTAATTCCAAAGATACTAAAAAATTTTTTGATCAAATGGTCTCTAAACATGTGGCATTTTTCTTCATATAATATTTTTGGTATTTCCAAAAAACTAAGGACATTGGCCCTAAATGACCATTGCTGAGTTCAAAATAGTTGAAAAAAAATTACAAATGTACAAAAACATAACTCCCATGACTTTCTTGTATGTGGAGATCAAATGGCAAATGAATTTCAAGTCTAAAATCTGACTGATTTTATCAATAGTTCATTGACTTTTAGTCATTTAAGAGATTTTGCTTTTAAAATCTTAAACTTAATTCAATTTAAGATTACTAATACAGTTTATACTGTAACAGAAAATACAACACTAGTTCAGAGAGACTATTCATATCAACAAGTCAAGGGATTCTTTCAGGAGTCTATTCGTGAAGATTATTCAAATGATTGACCAAAACCCTTAAAGGTTATGGTTGATCATGACTGTGAGTAACTAAGTGATTCCTAAATACTTAAGACCTGTTAGGAATTACTGTAATCTACCATGTCATTTACATGCATGACTACTAGAAGGAAAGTTTAATACAAATATTACTGGTCCAGTATGCTTTATCTACTTTTATTCTTGCACTGGAATGTCCAGAGAAGATTATGATAAACTCAATCAGTTGGAATATATTTACTTAAGGAATGATATGAATCACCTGTTCAAAATACACATGAAAAAGAATCACTTAAATATACTAAAAGCATTCTACATACTACTTCTACTCTCTTTATGTATGGTTAACATGACCAAGAATAGGCATCATTTAACATTCCAGATTTTTAAACTACAACTTACTTTATAGTCAGATACTACACAGTATTAAACTGCAGTTTGAAAATTTTCAGGCTACCTGTTTATATTCATTTTTGTTATAACTATTTAAAAGTGTAGAATTGTGAGTGAAAAACACTCTTTAAAAGTGTAGAGTTGTGAGTGAAAAACAACAACAGTTTTATTTGGGATTAAATGAATAATGTATGTGTTCCTCAAATCATTTATGTTTAAAAATGTTATATATATTAAAAATATAAATACTTACAAACAGAATTTAATCACTACAGAATTTAAGTATCAATTTAAGTATCAAAAAGGTGAACATACCTAGGGAAGAGAGAAAAGGGTAGTAAAAAGTTCAAATGTAATTTATATCTTTTTATCATCCTCAGGAGAAACATTTGCTAACAGAAAAGAAAAGGAAGACCGTAATGAGTATTCCCTTAAATTTTTAAAACAGAAGTAACACTTGAAGCCCATACTGTAAATATGTAAGTCCTAAATATAATGAATGGTCTTTGCCCCCAGCTACTAAAGGCAGACAAAAAGGCACAGGGACTGTCAAATGAGAAAAGTTAGTTGTTATAGTACAGCTTCAGTTTCAATCAGTTCATTACTGAACAACATGTGCTACCAAGAAAATGAGCAGAAATGATGAGGGGTTATTTGGACATATCTTCAGATATTTAGAAGATGGCAAAAACACAGCTGCATCTAGGCCAAAATATTTTTATAATGAATCTTTTAAAAATTGTGTGAATGCTGCATACTTTTCATTGCCTGATTACCTGAAATACTTATATTTACAACAGAACTAATGTTATAAAACACTTGATAATAAAAATATTAACACAGGAAAAAAAACATACTCAAAATACGCCATATTGATTTCTCATTTAAAACAAATTAATGTTTGCATTAAAACAGTGATAAAATAAGTTGGAAATTTTCTCTGAAGGGGATGACACCTCAGTATTTCTTAGAAAAGAAGAAAGTATGAAGGTTTTCCTACGTGCTTCAATAAATACAAATAAATTTAATATCTAAATCTAAATTTTATTCTATTCCCATTTATAAATAAGTTTGTGTACATACAATCTCTAAATTTCTGAGGATAACACTGTGAGAGGAAAAATAACATGTGCATTTGTAATTCACAGTGTTCACTTTTTCCCTCTTCCTTTTACAGAAGCTTTAGAAAATTGCTTTTTGATGATTTAGCAAATTGTATTTATTTTTAAATGAATCTCATTTATTGAAATTGATAATTCCAGGTTTCATTTGCTTTGAAATTGCATTTTCCAATTGCTTCCAATGATAAGTTCTAGAAAAATGTGGTCCAGCATGACACTGAAATAAAGACTTAAAAATAAAACTCAGGTGACCTACTCTGTAAGTGTAGTAATTACATTTATAGTAAATTCTAAACATGGTAAGATTGAAGTAAAAAAATTGCTAGCTAAATGTTGACACTAAATTCTTTAGAGAACAAGTTGAGTACTTAAATAAATATAAAAGTATTCACATAAATTTTCCAACTGAAAAATATTTTACAATTTTAGTCACAGTTCAAACGTATCTTCTCTGTCACCATATATGAAGTATTAGAAAACAGTCATCAGTGCTCATTCAGAAATTCTTTTTATTCAGATGCCAAGTAGCTTGAAACATAAAGCGGTCTGATATATTTTATAGTAAGTACTACAATGAGAAAACGGCCCCGAGGCACTACAAAACAGTCCTGTTCCTTCTGAATCATCAGAGCATGATTACACTCACCTCAGCAGCATTTCAGTGTTAAGGACATTTTTAATGAAAACTAAATCTCTGAAAATTTGACAGAGATGTAATATCTCAATAGCAACACTTAACCAATCAAAACACTGAAATAGCAACACCAGCTACAGAGGGGGGAACCCCTACAGTTTAAACAAGGGTGCTCCTGGTTCTTGAGGCAGTTGGCAAACTGAATTGAACTAGCAAAGTAAGAGCTTCCAAAATGAATTTGCAAAGTGTTAGTTTATGATAACCTGTATGCCAGGCCTCAAGATATGGTACAAGAAAAAAAAAAAAGTTGATTTAAATAATTCTAAAACAGAGTGAGGCCTAGTTCTCACTCTTCTATGGAGTTCTTCTAACACTTTAAAATACAACGTGTAACCAGTTCTATTTTCTTAAACACACACATGAAAAAAGACATGTCACTTGGTATCTACTGTGGATGGGGTTCTTGCGGGTGTTGCGGTTCTGCTCATGTAGCCGAAGAGCTCCCAGAAAGAGGTGTAGGACTCCCAACATGTATTCAATTAAGAGAGAAAGAGGGACTTTTTTTCCCCCACAAAAAGATTCTGGCTTGAGGCTGACTTTTGGAAATTTTGTATTTTTAAAAACCCACTTTAGTTTTAGGCAGTTAGAAAACTGTTACCCATCCTACCTTCATCACAATTCTAGGATAAAGACTTTTGGATAACTATAGCCTCACAACCAAATTCCACTTTATTATTCCTTCCTTTTGGACTACAAAACATCGCTCTAAAGTTAAATTTAAATCTGTTCATATTTAGGGTTACTTACTTTAGAGTAACATTCTTGTTTAGTGTAAAACTCTCATTTCCATAATGTGAAAACCCAGAAAACACATTTCTAAAGTAATGTTTCCAGGTAAGGAGAGAAAACTGAGTGGTAAGATGAAACAATATTGTTAATTATGGTCCACGCTCTGACACTCAACTGGTTCAGGTAAGACATTATCGATTACTAGTAAACTCTGGTCACAAGCTTTTTCCTAGGCTAGACGGGAAGGCAAGGAAACCATACTCCTTACCGTTTCCCTGACAGCAAGCATTTTACTTTTTGAAGTGAAGTCTAGGCATTTGAAACACTATATATAAAGAAACCATTTAAAAGGTAATTCTTCCAAAAAGGTTACATTTGCTTCCTATTTAAACTTTTAGTTAAAGTAGAAGGTGGTAGGTTGTAACATTTTAACAATGCACACAAAGCAATCCAGGCGCAAAATTAAACATAAAAGATGCATTGTCCTTTTTGATTCTTAACACACACACAGCCCCCAGATAGCAAACTCCTGGTTACTTTTTTAAAGTAAGTAGATTAAAAACAAGATTAACAAAATGTCCAAAGCATGTCAAATTATAGCCTCTACTAGTTAAAAACTCTGTTGGTTGTAAAACTCTGTTGGTGGCCATTTTGGCCTAGGATTTTTAATATAAATGAAACTAGAAATGACGGAATGGGGGAAGGGGTTTTCCTTCTTGAATAAAGAGGGAAATTTTTATCTAGAATGAGTTATCTGAAACATGAAAAAGAATATTCAAAGTCAGGCTTTACCAAAACCTGAAAATATAACAGAAAGTAAAATACAAGAACAATGCTACAGTATTGAAGATTTAAAAAACGTTATAAACATTTCTGAAGGAGGTAAATACATAAACTAATTGGGGAAATTATTTAATTGCTAAATAAAATCATAGATTTTTCTTTTTCCTATGCAGAGCTCCAAAGTGATCATCTAAAGTCATTAAATTACATGACAATTTTATAGCCATAGCCAAATCAGTTGTTATAATATGCATGCACACACATTCACACACACATCTATCTATCTATATAGTATCTTTTTATTAGAGTTTTACTCTCATGTACCCTTTAGAATGATGGTCTTAGTTTTTTGTTTTTTTTTTAATGTAGTGAAGTCCAGTCAAGTTTGGCTAAAAAGCTGTTCTATTCAGATACAAGTTGTTAAGAAAACTTTATTTCATCTCATTTAATTGCTGAAAATAGTGAACATTTTCTCTTCTTTAACTTTTGTCTTACTTTTAGAATGTGTTTTAAGAAATTTATGATTTGGAACATTTTGCAAGTCTACTTACACCATTCAGCTTCACCACCACTGTTGTGTATTTGAGAAATAACACTCTATTTAACTTATAAACTTTTTTTTTTTTTAAAGAAAGAGAGCAATTCCCAAATAGACCTTAAATTACAGTTGTTAAACTTGAGGCTGTGTAAATGTCCTTCTAGTCTTACTGATAAAAACCAGATAAAAGTAACTGAAAAGTTCTCATTTTCAAACTGGATATACTAATCAATTTATTCCCCCCAAAGCACAGCTCATTTGGGGTCAGAAATGGACATTTTGGGTTAGAAAAACAAATTGATCAATGATTAAATGCGGAAATTTCCAGAGTTTTAGGAAGAGTGGTTTAAAGGAATGTACAGTGGCAATTCTAACCTAGGCTTCATTACTTGGTCATTGCTGAGTGATGCCACATTCACATGTGAGGGCTACTATAAGTCAATAGATGGCAGTCCATCGCCTAGTAAAAGAGCTGAAGATGACTAAACTCACCATGCATCCTGCTTTTATTCAAGATTAAATACTGCTTAATTACACACATTTGGATTTGCCTATCTACATAATTATTTAACTTTTACTCTAGATGAAAATTGATACTGATATATACATGTTTATAAGTGTACTAGCTTAGCATGTATATTTGCATAGTAAACGAATTCTAAATTACCAATTACTAACTTCAACTTGATAATTATAAATTGTGATAGTTACCTTCAATATTATTTTGAAAACTAATCAGAATTCCAGATTGAGAAAAATGGATTTTTCAAAATAATTTTGTTATACCTATGAATAGAATATATTGTAACTCTCTAAAAGAGAAATTCATTTTGTTTTCATTTATTTTTTCCCAACTATTCTCTTTACAATTTATGTTTTTCAAAAGCTACACTATTAAACAAACCTTCAAATATTTGTTATACTAAATACCAATTTCTATTCTTCTACGACAGCTATATTAAAGAATATAGGTGCAAGTAATGAAAACAGTGGCTTTAAAATAGTACTTCCCACATGTCAAGTTTTCAAGACTGGAATTCTCTAACTTAGGGGAAAAGGGAAAAGAAACAGTGTCAAATCCATTAGGTTATAATTTAATAAAAATACTGATTAAAAAAACTGCTATATAATTACAAAAAGTGACTATCATTTTGAAAAATATGTGACTGGATTTCAATCAAGTTTAAGCTATAAGGATTTCACCATAGTATGTTAGGATAAAAAAATTGCTATATAAGTATAAATACAATGTATCCATAAGAGTTACACCTAGAACATATATGTGTAACATATATAGAGGGATACGTGCGTGTGCGCGCGCGTGTGCATTTTGGTATAACACTAAATATTTTCACAAAACCCAATTTGGGACTGAAGGACAGTTGAGGAATTACAGCTTTCTACTGAGAATCTTTACGTAAACTGAATAGTGATAACAATATGAAAACAAACCATCGAGCATTACTCATTGCTTCTTGGGCCTGTGACAGTCTTATTGGTAGTCTGAGTCACTGCTTGGTTTACTTTTTATTTCTACAAGGGGAGAGCAGTAAGAAGACATGTTTTGTAAAAACTTCGTCCTTTCTATTTTTACTGTCTTCCTATAACCAAACCCTCTTAATATGTTAAACCTTAAGGAAGAGCTTTTATAATACTGTTGCAACTGCAGAACTACAAGAATACTTTTTATTATCGCATCTTGCGCAGTATAACACATTTAATATATTAAAAAATGACTACTATGGTGAATTATTGAAATTATTGAAGCTGAATATTAAAAATAAACTGACTTCATAATATTGAGCACTAGCCAATTGATTCCATAGTAATTATGTTTTCTACTTCTACTTAGCCTAAATTCACAATAAAAGGAAACCAGAGAATTGAATAACTTGAATGGTATTAAGCAGATGTTTATACACTTTGAATAAGTCAAGAGGAGCTTAAGGATATGACAGTTGAATTGTTCTATGCAAAAGATACACTAAGCTTTTCTTAGCTTCATTAAAAAAAATATGTGCAAAAATTTCAATAAAGCCAGAAAAATGATTATGGAAGATATGATGGACTGTATGCTTAGGGACCGTAGATAATACAACACTTTAAAGACACTGGATTACTATTATTTTTTATGGCTCCTAGCATACTTTTTCCCTTTAATTTCATGAGTGTAGTGTAGGAAGACGGAGAAATATCATGATGTAATCATTAAATGATGTGAGTAATAAAAAACAAACTCTTTTCAGAACAGGAAGATATAGAACAGAGCAGTGGGCAGGGAAGAAGAGAAAAAGTATATTATTGCTTTCTCAGTGCAAAAACTCTTGGATGTTTATTATCTTCCAGTAGAAGATGCTTGTCTATATTTTATGGTCAGCAGTTCAGAGAAGGATAAATAGGCTAGGTCTTGGGGAAAATAAAAAAAAAAGGTGTTTCTACTCACCGTTAGGTGATACTGCCTCCAGATTTCTGGGCAAGCCTGGAAAATAAAAATATTGATCAGCTGGGAGCATGAAACAAGGTACTTTACAGCCTGTTGGTTTTGGCATAACCCAGCATCCACCGGTGTCGGTCACAGGAAAATAAGAAGCTTAACAGAAAGGGTCTGCATTTCAGCTTCAAAAACCTGGCTAGACAGTTTAATTGAATTTTACACTGGTTTAACACACTCCCTGCCATTGTCAGAAAGCCAGTAACAAAGTTTTCTCTCTCTTTTTTTCTTTTCAGGTTAGAAGTTTTGGGCACTAAGATGTGATTAAGAGCCATAACTCAGTTAAACTGATAAATGAACAGCAGTGGTCAAAATCAGTAAGAATCACTAAATACACCTTTTAAAAGAACATTTGGAACCTTGGTAGTATGATTTAAAAAAAAAAAAAAGAATTTAATAGCAACGGCTTTAAAGAAGCCTTTGCTGTGGTTACATATTTCTGATGTCTGTTGCCATCTTTTTACCTAATCATTGGCTGCTAACCTATGAAATAGGGTAAAGAGAGAATTACACCAAAACTAAACTAAAAACAACCTCAATCTAAAGTCCATGCCTTTTCCCTTAAAAGCTGTCTCCTCCATCTGTACATTTATAGGCAAATCACTTTAAAAAACCAATAAAACCTCAATAACTTTGCAAAAGAATAGGTAACAAAACAAAAACAACCACAAGCAAGAGCAGCAGCAACAACAAACACCAGTTAGGAGGCATTTTCTTATGAACACAAATACAAATCCTCTTTCCTTATACTTAAATTATGACTCTGCTAAGGAAACACTTTTCTAACCAAGTTCTTATATTTTCTTGGTCTGCTGTCTTCTGAGAAAAAGAACAGCTGATGACAGTAAGTATTTTTTATAATTATGTTACAGTAACAATTTAAATATATTAAACCACCAAGCTAAGTAAATGACAATTCTTAAAGTAAACGTGAATTTATAACTTGTGTGTTAATATGTGTATCTACATACATATGCATGTATATACACACACATATGCATGCCTAAAATTAGAATGAGTTGAGTCTTTCTTAAACCTTTATCATCTTTGACTTATACCTTGAACAATTCTTTACCTGATTTGTCATTCCTCTTTCGTTTATTTTTCAGGCTAGTGATAAAACTAATGAAGATAATTCATATAATCTAAAAATATTATGGGTGTGGAAATAATTCAGAAAATAATTTTTGAATGGCAAAACATCTTCTGATTATATCATCATAAGTGATTAGACAAAAAAAAGAGTAGAAAGTTCTAACCATGCTGAAAATTTTATCCATCATGTATTTTAAGTTTAACTATCCTATGTCCTTTTCTAAAGAAAGGACATACCTTTCTAAAGAAAGGTATGTAAATTAGACTATTTAGTGGTCAGCTTTCCAACTTAAAAGTCATATTCTTGCAAACTAAAGTGTCTGACTAAAAAAAGCCACTTGAACACAGTGATTTCTGGATGAAAAGCACTGATCTAAAGGAAACTATTTTTAAGAAGTATAAAGTAGCTTTGGAAGGCAAAAATTATGTTAGGTACCAAATAACCGTCACAAACTTGTAGGTTACAAAGGTTCTTAATAAAATATATATATATATATATATATATATATATATATATATATATATATGTATTAATTTATTTAAATAAACGTATTTACACACAAAGCTCTAATGTACAATATACCTTTAAATATTCATTTCCTACCTTCTATCATAAGCTTTTTGCTATGTATCTATAATTTGAGTTGGATCACGGTAGAGATAAGCAAGCAGTTATTTATACATTAGTTATGGATAGTTCTTGATTACCACAATGTCCTCAGAATAATACGGTTGAAAAATCACAATCACTGAGT
>NC_064807.1:57295797-57323297 GCF_023721935.1 Panthera uncia | reverse complement strand
TATCAGTATGGAAAGCCATGCATTGGTCTCTATCTCTAAACTGACAAAATGAACCAGAATTCATAAAAACATCTTTCCATCCAAGGTCAAATTTTAATCAATCCCTATACTCTTAATCCTCTGTAATCAGGGAAACTGACAAGTCTAATTTTTTGCTCAAAGATATTTCTCTTCGATATTCTCCTTAAGTGCAGTTATGAGGGCATAAAGTTTGTCTGTAATAGATTATATTCCAGTTTTATTTGAAAATGTAACAGCTCTTATTTTATAGGAAATTATATCAAATAACCAGCCAAAAAAAAAAATAAATAAAACAAATCATATAGAACTCAAGCAACCTTATTTCCATTTAAAAACTTTTTTCACATCAGAGAATCACAAATCTTTCTGGAGACATCTTGACTAATTCTAGACTACTGACATAAGTTAATTTTACAAATAGTTGATGATGTCTGTAGCATACCTGCTAGTTATTAGCTAAGGGTGTACAATACAAGAACTAGTAAAATGAAACATGACAACGTAGCAGCTAAAATCAGTGACTCTAGAGCCAAAATGGCTGGATTCAAATCCTGACTCTACTACTTACTATCTTGGGCAAGTTATACATTTGTATGTCTGTTTTCTAATAACATGGGGATAAGAGTACCTCTTCAAGGGCTGTTGTGACAGTTGAAGAGTTGGTAAGTATAAACTCCTTAGGACAATGCATGATGCATAGCAAACACTCAACTGTCTTAAATATTGCTATGATGATGACAATCTGGCACCTTCCATACTTCTGATGCAAAAACTGATCATGAGGAAATGGCATCAATAAGGTAGCTGAAATAAGTGAAATCTACTGCAAAACAGTCAACTCTTAGATGTGGCCAAACCTAAGAGACTGGTTAAAAATCACCATTTAAGTGAGCTGTTGATATAGATGAACAGAGTGAGAAAAAAAGATTCAAAAGAAAAGGACAAATGAAAAATACAGATTTTGTCGGGATACAGCTGGTTGTAGCTACCTTCTTTTTTTTTTTTTTTTTTAATTTTTTTTTTCAACGTTTTTAATTTATTTTTGGGACAGAGAGAGACAGAGCATGAACGGGGGAGGGGCAGAGAGAGAGGGAGACACAGAATCGGAAGCAGGCTCCAGGCTCCGGGCCATCAGCCCAGAGCCTGACGCGGGGCTCGAACTCACGGACCGCGAGATCGTGACCTGGCTGAAGTCGGACGCTTAACCGACTGCGCCACCCAGGCGCCCCTGTAGCTACCTTCTTTATGGAAAGAAAAGAATTCAGAAATGTTGATAAGCAACTACCGCACCATGCAATGTGTCTATTTTTACATTTAACTGAGGCGCACTCAGTAACGTTCTTAGTTGTTCAAAAATACACAGAAAAGAACATGTGGTCAGATAAATCTAATCTCAGATTTTATAGTTAAATTTTGAAATAAAAAACTTAAAATATACTGATCACTGGTGAAAATCAGAAGTATTCCATACCACTCTCAAAGTTGACATACTGTTCTTCAGTTTACTCAAGCTTACTTAATTCCTTTTTACCACGATGTTTAAATAATAAAAATCTCAGCATCTCACTAGCCTTTCTCTCTTGCCTTTCTTTCTTATAATAACTAGACAACTACCACCTGAAGTCTGAGAAAAGTGCCTATCAGGAAGGAGAAACCTGGAGGGAAAGATCCTTATCACTTTGGGAATCTATCTAGCCACATTAGTAGTGAATACATAACCCATGCACGCAGGTGAAGGAAGGTCTTATTTTCTGTCTAGTATTCTAACTCCCTCTTTTTATAGCTTTCAGATCTCTCCAATTTCTACAAAAACCCAATACATCCTCTGAACAACTATTAAAACTCTATGTTGATGATATCCCTCAATTTTAACTGCCAGGAGCTGAATTCATTGTCTCTTTGGTACTGGTGCTGACATTCTGAGATAACTGTGAACTCGTTCTCATATGTTCAATATCACAATGCTTCCCTAAGCCCACTAGCAGGTACCAGAAGCTTTAAACCAGATTCATAAGAGATAAACTAAAGGTAAAATAATTTTAAAATGGGAGTTCAGAACTTTATTTATAAACCAATTACACAAAGTCCATCATAAGTAACACATATGTAGAAAGTTGTTTACAGCTACTGAAAGTTAACCTGATTCATCTTAACCAACTACAATGAACTCCTTTTATTTGTAATTATTCACCGATATCCAGTTCTACTTCTCTAATTCTCATGGGAGTCTCCTGGGGGAATTTCCTTTTCATCTTCTCCCAAGAATCTTAGAGCACGCTGGACGTGTCAGGCATACAAGTAATCACCTTTAGGTCCAAAGTTGTGCCAATACTGTAGTAGTTTTAGTGTAGAAGCTTGTCCTTTTTTTTCTTAAAAGAATAACATTAAATATTATAAAAGTAATGCATATTCATTATAAAGACAGAAAATACAGATAAACAAAAAATAAAAGTCACCTATATAATACTACCACCTGAGATAACATTGCAAACATTGAAAAATATTTCATTCCAAACTTTTTTCTATATATAAACAATAAACAATTGAAAACCACAAAAACAATACCATTTGCTATAGTCCCAAGAAAAATGAAGTACTTAGGTATAAATCTATGTAGAGAATGTATAAACGATAATTACAAAACTCTGATAAGAGACGCTAAAGATCTAAATAAATGGAAACATGTACTATGTTCATGGATTGAAGACTCAAAATGTTAGAATCAATTCTCTCCATAGTGATCTACAGACTATAATAACAATCGAAGTTCCGTCAAGTTTTTTTGTAGGTATACATGACTCATTCTAAAATTTAGATGGAAAGGGAAAGGAACTAGAATAGCTAGAGTAACTTTATAAAATGATAACAAAGTTATTACAATATCTGATTTTAATACTACAAAGCCATTAATAATCAAGACAATATGATATTGGTGAGGGGATGGATACTTAAATCAATGCAACAGAACAGACTCCAGGAATGAATCCACAGATGTAGACATTTAATCTTTGACAAAGATGTAAAGGCAATTCATTGGAGAAAGAATAGTTTTTTTACTATTTTTTTTAAGTTTTTAAAAAATGTTTATTTATTTTTTTGAGAGAGAGAGAGAGAGAGTGTGTGTGTATGAGTGGGGAAGGGCAAAAAGAGAGGGGGACAGAGGATCTGAAGTTGGCTCTGCAATGACAGCAGAGAGCCAGATGTGGGGCTCGAACTCACAACTATGAGATCATGACCTGAGCCGAAGTCAGACGCTCAACCTACTGAGGCAGCCAGGAGCCCCAGAAAGGACAGTCTTTTTAACAAATGGTGATGAACAACTGATCATTCATATGTAAAAAAAAAAAAACAAACAAAAACCTGGATCTACACCTCACACTTTATAGAAAGATGAACACAAAATGGATCATAGATCTGAATATAAAACAAAACCATAAACATTTTGGAATAATACACAGGAGAAAATCTTTGTTAACTGCAGTTGGTTAAAAAATTCTTGGAAAGGGCATCAAAAGCACAATCCAGTAAAGAGAAAAAAAAAATTGATAAACTGGATTTCACCAAATTTAAAAACTGTTCTGCCAAAGAACTGTCAAGAGAACAAAAAGATAAGCTACAGACTGGGAGAATATGTATGGAAATAACATATCTAAAATACCCCTTATATCATATGTAGAAAATACTCTCAAAACACAACAATCTGAAAATAAACACTCTAATGAAAAACCAGGAAAGGATGAGGACACTTCACTAAAAAGGATATAAGGATAGCAAATAAGCACATGCAAGTGTATTCAACATTTTTAGCTATTAGGCAAATTCAAACTAAAACCACAATGAGATAGATACTACACAACTACTAGAATGGCTACAATAAAAAATACTGAATACCAAATGCTGGAGAGGATACAGAGCAATTGGACTTCTCACTTTGCTGGTGGGAATGCAAAATTGGTTCAGCCACTCTGGAAAACAATATGGCAGTTTTTACAAAGTTAAACATACATAGGACCAGCAATCTCCACTTGGAAACTTACCCCAAGGAAATGAAAACTATATTCACATGAAAGACTATACACAAATATTCATAGCAGCTTTATTTGTAATAGTCAGAAACTATAAACAACCCAAATGTTCCTCAATGGATAAATGGACGAACTGCAATACATCCATACAATGGAATACTGCAAAGGAATAAATTATTGACACATGGAACAACTCAGATGACTCTCTAAGACATAATGTAAGTGAAAGAAAGAAGCTGGTCTCAAAACTATATAATGGTGTGGTTCCATTTACATGATGTTCTTAAAAACAAACCATGGTAATTAAAAACAAATCAGTGGTTGCCAGAAGTTATGAATCAGGGGAAGGTACTATACAGAGATAGCATGAGGCAGTTTTTTGGGGTGGTGAAACGGTTCTATATCCTGACTGTGGTGGTGTTTACATGAATCTATACATATTCATAGTACTGAACACCAAAAGAAAAAAAGTCAATTTTATTATTAAAATAAGAATAATGGGGTGGGCACCTGGGTGGCTCAGTCGGTTAAGCGTCAGACTTTGGCTCAGGTCATGATCTCATGGTTTGTGGGCTCGAGCCCCGTGTCGGGCTTTGTGCAGACAGCCCCATCCCCTACTTGTGCTCTCTCTCTGTCTCTCAAAAATAAATACATGTAAAAAAAAAATTAAAAAAAGAAGAAGAAGAATGGGGTGCCTAGCTGGCTCAGACAGTAGAGCATGTGACTCTTGATCTCAGGGTTGTAAGTTTGAGCCCCACAGTGGGTGTAATTACTTAAGAATGAACATAGGCTGGATTGGTTACTGGAGATACTATTCCTAAAATGTTTGTAAGTGGCAATAGAGTACTGCACATTAAACATCAAGATAAAAAACTATAAAATGAATATATATTCATTATAAAAATATAAAATAGGGGTGCCTGGGTGGCTCAGTCAGTTGAGCATCTGACTCTTGATTTCAGCTCAGGTCATGATTCCAGGGTTGTGGGATTGAGTTCTGTGTCAGGCTCCACACTGAGCAGGGAGTCTGCCTGGGATTCTCTCTCTCTCAAATTAAAATATAAATAAATAAATAAACTCTTCTATAATTCTTTTTTTTTAATGTTTATTTATTTTTCAGAGAGAGAGAGAGAGAGAGAGAGAGAGAGAGAGAGAGAGAAGGAGGGGGAGTGGGAGGGGGAGGGGCAGAGAGAGAGGGAGACACAGAATCTGAAGCAGGCTCCAGGCTCTGAGCTGTCAGCACAGAACCTTACATGGGTTTCGAACTCACGAACTGCAAGATGATGACCTGAGCCAAAGCTTAACTGACTGAGCCACCCAGGTGCCTCTTCTATAATTCTTAACTATAGTAAACATTTTAGAAGACTTCATTCTAGATTTTTCTATGCAAATCTATATATATTTATAAATATGTGTATTTGTATGGAAACAGGATTATATTTCATCTACTGTTTTATAATTTATGCATTTCACTTACTGTACTAGTAACTTCTTTATATTTCAATATTCATTATTATATCATTTTTTAAATAGTTGAAGAGTATTCCATTATATGAAATGTATTGTAAGCTACTTAAATCAGCTGGAATGTTAAACATTTGGGTTGCTTCTAATTTTCATTATAAACAATTCTGAGATGAATGTTCTTATAGATATATCTTTTCTTTTTAAATATTTCTTTTTTAAAAATGTTTACTTATTTTTATTTTGAGAGAGTCAGAGAGAGTGTGAGTGGGGGAAGGGCAGAGAGAGAGGGGGAGAGAATCCCAAATTGTGCTGATAGCACAGAGACGGATGGGGCTTGATCTCATGAACCATGAGATCAAGACCTGAGCTGAAATCAAGAGTCGGACGCTCAATCCACTGAGCCATCCAGGTGCTCCTTGTAGATATATCTTTGCAAACATCCATCAGTGAACTCCAGAAGCATTATCTTCTCTAACACTGATTATTACTTTTTTTAAAGTTTATTTATTTATTTTGAGAGAGAGAAAGCACAAGCAGGGGAGGAGCAGAAAAAGAGGGAGAGAAAATCAGCACTCTTGGTGCGGAGCCCAGTGCAAACTCGAACTCACGAACTGTGAGATCATGACCTGAACTGAAACCAAGAGTCGGACAGACACTTAAACAACTGAGCCATCCAGGAACCCCTGATTATTAAGACATTTTTTTCTTCCTATTAATTTATAAGAGCTTTTTACATATTAGAAATAATTATCCTATCATGTATTTTATAAAAATCTTTCCTAAGTCGTGGTCTGTCATTTTTTTTTTTTTTTAATTTTTTTTTCAACATTTTTTATTTATTTTTGGGACAGAGAGAGACAGAGCATGAACGGGGGAGGGGCAGAGAGAGAGGGAGACACAGAATCGGAAACAGGCTCCAGGCTCCGAGCCATCAGCCCAGAGCCTGATGCGGGGCTCGAACTCACGGACCGCGAGATCGTGACCTGGCTGAAGTCGGACGCTTAACCGACTGCGCCACCCAGGCGCCCCAGTCATTTAATTTTATTAATGGTTTCTTTGGATGGACATTTTTTTTTTTTTTTAACGTTTATTTATTTTTGAGACAGAGAGAGACACAGCATGAACGGGGGAGGGCAGAGAGAGAGGGAGACACAGAATCGGAAGCTCCAGGCTCTGAGCCATCAGCCCAGAGCCCGACGCGGGGCTCCAACTCGCGGACCGCGAGATTGTGACCTGAGCTGAAGTCGGACGCTTAACCGACTGAGCCACCCAGGCGCCCCTGGATGGACATTTTTTTTTAAGTTAAAGCTATTCTCCCTTTTCCTTTTTGGTTCCTGACACTGGAATGTTTATTTTCTAATAAGAGCATTTAATCCATTTATTTATTGTGATCATTGATATTTCTGGTCCTATTTTTATCCTTATACTTATAAGTTTTCAAAGTACATTTTTAAAGAATTTTTTCTAAAATTTGTAAGAAGTTTAAAAACAGATCAACAGGAGGTATTCATACATTCACTCTATGCCTTCCTGGTTTCATTCTTCATTGCTGCTAATTTTATTCTCTGATTTTTCCAATAAATTCACAAATGAACAACAGCTTGGCAATGTCATCTATTTTTCTCAGAATGCTCTACCCTCTAGGGATTTCTCTATTGCCTTCTGCAATAGAGTACTTCTGCAATTTAGTACTGTACAGGAGAAGTTTGATGCAAGCTTGATGTTGTGTGTGTGTGTGTGTGTGTGTGTAATATGTGTGGATTTAAAATTTTTTTTAATTTTTCTGTCTGGATGTTTGTTTGATTTTTGTTTGACATTCAGACATTTCACTAGCATATGTCTAGATAGATGTGGGACTTTTTCCCCCTCTTGTAGTGGGTACCTGCTCTCTCTTAATCAGAATTTCTTTTGTTCATTTTCCTTTGGACCACTTTTCCTCTATCTTCTGTATTCACACTGTGAAAAATGAATTAGGTTTTTCTCAATTTTCCTCCTATTTCTTTTTTTCCTATTTCTCATAACAAGTTTATTACATTTGGTGCCATCTCATTCCTGTATAGATCTACCAGTTCTTCACGTATGCCTTAATTTTTTCTATCAGCTCATTCTAAAAAAAAAAAAAAAAAATTATTATTATTATTTTTTTTTTAAAGAGAGACTTCTGTCAATCTGGTAGTATTGGGAACTGAGGTGGTATCTACCAAGGATTGTATAGATCTCTGACAAACTCACTCATGGAAAAGTTTAGTTTTCTCAGAGGTCTGGTCTGTGAGGAACAGGTAAGTGAAAACACTGTAGTTTATTTCATTATTAATTCCTGTGTAAAAGATCACTGGCTATGGAAAAAATAATAAAACTTTAGAATAATACTTCATGAGGTAATTAATTTAAAAGCTGAGTATTATCTTCTTATATACCTGAAATTCTCCCATTAGTGTTCTTAGGGTGTATACTTTTCCTTTAGTATCTACGACCACAGAGAGAATTATTATTTTTTAAATTTTATTTATTTATTTTTTGAGAGAGAGAGAAAGAGCGTGAGCAAGCATGAGTTGGGGGGCGGGGAGCAGGGAGGGGGGAGAGAGAGGATCCCAAGCAGGGTCCACACTGTTAGTAGGGCTCTATCCTGCCAACTCAATCATGAGATCCTGACCTGAGCCAAAATCAAGAGTAAGACGCTTAGCCCACTGAGCCACCCAGGGGTGCCCAGGGAGAATTATTTTAACATTATATAGCTAAAAGCTCAATTAGCTCATAACATTACAGAATTTACTTGAGTTCTTGAAATTCTTAAATAGCCTATTACTTTTTTTTGATCAAGGCAATAATCATTAGAAGGCTGTACAACATGCCAAGATCACACTTGCTATTAAACTGACATTTTGCAGAAATAATAGTCTCTTTTCTGTTTTTAAATAAATGCAATAATACAATAAAAAAAATAATAAAGGCAAAACTAATCATGTCTCCTATCCCTCTTCCAATCCATTACCAGTCAGCTGAGGAAATCTAGTGTTATCAGCCTAGTAGCTTGGTATGCATTCTTCTACCCCATTTATTTTTGTTCATGAAGGAAGATCAGAACTCAATCAGGGGCGTCTGGGTGGCTCAGCTGGTTGACAGTCTGACTCTTGATTCTGGCTCAGGTCATGATCTCACAGTTTGTGGGATTGAGCCTCATGTTGGGCTCTATGCTGACAGCATGGAGCCTGCTTCGGATTCTCTCTCTCTGCCCCTCCCCCGCCCATATGCATGCATACACATGCTCTAAATAAACTTTTAAAAAATAAAAGAACTCAATCAGAAAACTGTACGAGATTTATAATGTTCAGATGAATTGACCTTTAGTCTGTAATGCTTAGTAAATAAAATGTTTAGCCTTCCAGGTGTCAATGAGAATCTGATTTCCCTTAATTTCCCTACCTAAAATTGACAGAAAAGATAACTATGTCCCAGAATTTGACCTTATTATTGGATCTAATAGATTCAAGTCCAAGTCTATATGGACTTTTATACTTGGACTGAAAATTTAAAAATAAATAAATAAATAAGTATAATGAGTTTGAAATTTAATAAAATTCCCAGTGGTGTACTGCTCTATTTATCAAAGACTCCAGTTTTCCCAATGTGACTGCACTGAAAAGTTCATTTCCACGTCCCACAAAATTCTCAATGAAAAACTAAAGTTTATTTATCCCTTTAGTTTTTAAAGCTGTTAATTTTGGTAGATAGACTTTAAGGGGACAATCCTTTCCCTCTTTTGGTGGAAGTTAGTGGTACAGAGAAAGAGAAAGGTCTCTATCCTCTACAAACTTATTCTTTTAACTTCTATAAAGAAAATGTAAACCTGCTCTCAATCTGCTAGGTCTACTGAAAGTAACTAATGCTAGGTAATGAAGTATGTGCTATAGGGACAGTCAGAGAGACCGGGGGAATTTTTCAGGTTAGTCACAGATGATGAGAAAGTATACCATTTAGTAGAATTTCAAATTAAGGACTGGGTTTCTCCTTCAAACTGTAACTGTGCTAAATTACATACCTTCAGTTAAAACTTTTTACCCTCTGAGGTTATTTCCATAAGCATGGATACATATGTGTATATACACATATATATCATGTATATACACATATATATCCATGAAAAGTTTCAGATATTCATTTATCAGGTGATTTGGGAACAGTTCCAATGAATTATTAATTACTAATTCCAGGATTTACTCCCTGAACAATGAACACATATGAATTTTCAGTTACATTATCATGAGTTTTGCATATACCAAACAAGAGGATAAGAGACCTCTAAGCACAGAACATACTTAACTTCCTTGGGGGTATTCTGGTCTCTCAGGTAAATAAGCATTTTATAAGCCTATTCAACAATTATTTTTTATTAAGCAAATCAATCAATCCTAGTCATGACCCCTTGCGCTAACATTATGTTGAAACAACATCAAAATGCTGTAAAAAGTGAGAGAAATAAAGTATTCTAACCTAAGTCAGATTTTTTCTTTACTCTAAAAAGTAGGTGTAATGTTTAGGTGTCAGCAGAACTACATATTTATGTGAACATACATATCAATCTATTACAATGATATATTTTTTTGTCTTGACTTCAATTAAGTTTGGTAGGAAAATTAGTTTGTCTATGATTATTTGAATTGTAGAAGGTAACCAGAATTTTAGTCTTATTTTTTCTCTTCTCGATTTGTGTGAAAAAGATGACACAGTATATTCTATCACAAAGTGACAGAGGAGATTTTTCCATATGAAAACTGACGGCTGACAGACTGAAAACACAGGACAGCATCAATACCTATAATACTGATTTAAAATGGAGATATTAAAGAAAATCTCTAAAGAAAATATTAAGGAAAGTAGAACTGGTCATTTAAGAGAGTGGGAGGGAAAATAAGAAAAAAGATTTCCTTTGCCTTAGATATTTCATTTTATTTTATGCATACTATAGGTTATCACAGCTTTTGGAAAACCTGTTGAAACTTGACTTTATTATGAGTCAAGGTGAGAATTGCCAAGCCTATGTATCAATATGCAGGATTTGACAACTTTTGGAAGCATGACTGGAGGGTAGGTAGGTAAGTGGGGTCTGTTGCCCCGAATTCACTAATTTGCTTATTCAATAACCCTACTGAGCTCCTATGCAGGTGAGGCTCTTCACCTGAAGCTGGAGATATACCATTGAACATGTCTGAAAATAGACATGGAGCTTACATTCTAATTAGGGGAGACAGAAAAATACATTTAGAATGTATAATACAGGTGTTATGGAGAAGAACAAAGCAGGGAAGAAGGGCAGGGAATGTTGGAAGTGCTATCTCAATTAAGGTGGTCAGGGAAGGTCTCTCTAAAAAGGGGACATTTGAGTAAAGGCCATGAAGGAGGTAAGTCATTGTGGATACCTGGATATGCAGCAGACAGAACAAAAGGTAGAGGCAAGAATAAGTGTGGTCTTTTAAGAAACAGCAAGGAGACCAGGTGGAGTAAGCAATGGCTTACTATAGGAGATGTGGTCAAGAAGCTAGATCACATATGGTCTTGTTGGTGATTCTAAGGACTTTAGTTTTTACTCTGGGAGAGATACAAAGTCTTATTTGAGGATTTTGAATACAGGATTGATGTAATCTGGGTTATGTTCAAAAAAAGATTACCCTAGGGAGGTTGGCTGGCTCAGTCAGTAGAGCATGTGACTCTTGATCTCAGGGTTGTAAATTCAAGCCCCATGTTAGGTGTAGAGCTTACTTAAAAATAAAATCTTTTAAAATAGATAGATAGATAGATAGATAGATAGATAGATAGGATTACTCTAACCACCTACTGGAAGCTGAATATAAAGGGGCAAGGAAGCAGGGAACCAGTTTAGGAGGCTATTAGAGTAATCCTGGCAGTAGATGCTTGCAGCTTAAGCTAGGGGGACAGTGGCAGAAATGATGAAAAGTGTTCAGATTCTGGATTATGCTGTGAATCATTCTTTCCAGGGCTAAAACAATGTATTAAATTCTGACACAATAGGAAAGTGGCTTTCCATGAGTGGAAGAGATACAGAATCAGAAAGGAGAAATATTCTAGGAATGGCTAGAGATTGCCTTCCTCAATCTGCCTTGCTTTTGAAGGTTAAGAACAGGTAGGTAAGCAAACAAGTGCTCAGAAAATATTGACCCTCGTGTATGTTTCAAGTCCATATTATTTCAGAAAAACTCATGTAGCCTGGTTCAAGAGTTCCTATGGCATTACTTTACAGCCAGTATTTCCAGAGACAGGTGACATGTTATAATAGGCACGGTTTCTTGGCTCCCTCCTATGATCTATGTCATTTTCTATACTTCCCAGTTATCTATGACTTGCAAGTCACCAAGCTTAGTCTTCTGATATTCTCTCATTTAATTTTCACCACCCTGGTATACCACCCATCACATCACTTTTACATTGTTCTTTCACATGTCTGCCTTTCTTATTATACTCTTAGCTACTTGAAGGCAGGGACCATGTCTTCTTCATCTTTATTTCTTTAGTACTTGGAATACTGCCTGGCATGTAGTAGGCAACCAGCAAATTTTTGATAAACAAATATAACAAGTTTATTTGGGTGATTAAACAGTGGAGATGTTTTTGAACAAAGGTAGAACTAATCACTATTACACATAACAAAATATTTGAATTAAGGAAGACTTTAATTCAAATCTTGGCTCAGTTACTGAGCTCAATAATTGTGTTTCAGTCAATCTTGTTTCTGGCCACTAGTATCTCAATAAGACTAGCGAAAGGATAAGAGGCATAGGAATGCCATTCTGTGTTCCTTGGAGTTGACTAAAGATCAAATAAATCCCCTTTCCTTAAATAACTACCTGTAGAAAAACAATATTCAATAATTCTTCACTCTTTATACAAGTATGAAGCCAAACTATAAGATGGTTGTACTAGGTACTTTACATTTTCTACTAGAAATCCCCAAGATTAAGCTAACCTTTAAAAAAATCACCAAAATTAAACTAAAAGACACTAGTTTTCCATTTTATGTTATGTATTTATTGAAGAAACATTTATTAACCACTACTGTCTGTGAAAGCCTACAGTTTATACTGAGTTCTCATTTTTAAAAGAAATTTTTGACCTGCTAAAAATCAGTATATAGCAGATATTTAAGAGAGCATTTTTTATAGCATCAAATGTTTAATGAAGGGAATCAAGTATAAGTTATTTTCTTCTACTCATTTAAAAATCTGACCTGGAAGGGGAGTCTAGGTGACTCAGTCAGTTGAGCATCCGACTTTGGCTCAGGTCATGACCTGTGGTCTGTGAGTTCGAGCCTTGTGTCAGGCTCTGTGTTGACAGCTCACAGCCTGGAGCCTGCTTCGGATTCGGTCTCCCTATCTCTATGTCCCTCCCCTGCTCATGCTCTGTCTGTCTGTCTCTCTCAAAAATAAATAAACATTAAAAGAAAATAAAAATTAAAAAACAGTATATATCTTATACGGTAGTTGTGAGGATTACATAAATGACACAATCACAAATATCTATAGAGTACCTATTAGTGCTGAGGATACAGCAGTGAAAAAAGTACTCCCCTTTTCCTAGTTAGTAATGCACTTAGCGCAGTGCTTAAAACTCAGTAAGTAATTAACTATAGCTACTATTACCTTGGAAATGTCAGATATACCTTACACAATGGGACTGTGTATGCAAGATGTGTTCACATACTTTAAAATTTTCTGTATATTTAAAAACTGTTGACAAGAGAAGAGAATCTGTGGCAGAGTCAGAATTGAGATTCTTTCCACATTGCAGATTCTCTTCCTTTGGAAGGTATCAATGATGCAGGTTAACTTTAGCAGGCCTTGAGCCATCTTTCTATCCCTTACATTATAAAACTCTGTAATTTGAACCAAATCCCTTTTATGCAGTAGTTAACAAATGAGGCATTTCCAAGCAGAGTTCAGGAAAATTCTTTCATTACAGCAAGAATATGAATACCACTCACCAGTTTTCACTACAAATTCTCTTTGCACATATAACTGGCACTGTGGCATTACAGAGATCAGTAGTGTGGCTATAGGAAAGTATAAAGCAAAAATGGAAGTTTCTTAATCTCCTTAATTGATAAGGTAGGGCATCTATAATTACCCAGGGCTTCAGAAATCCTCTGTGAATGAGCAGCAAGTCCAGCAGGTAGAAAGATGAAAATGACAAAGAAGGGTGGAGGACAGTATTGTCAGAGGGTATGGGCCTTTAATAAGCCACAAGTATTCATATAAAGAGGGAGGAGTAAGGACTTTTTTTTTTTTTAATTTTTTTTTTTTTTAACGTTTATTTATTTTTGAGACAGAGAGAGACAGAGTGTGAACAGGGGAGGGGCAGAGAGAGAGGGAGACACAGAATCTCAAACAGGCTCCAGGCTCTGGGCTGTCAGCACAGAGCCCGACGCGGGGCTCGAACTCACAGACCGTGAGATCATGACCTGAGCCGAAGTCGGACGCTTAACCGACTGAGCCACCCAGGCGCCCCAGGACTTTGAAGCAACCATAATGAGTGAGAAAGAGTTCAATCCTAAACAGTGTAATTCATGTATGTAGGTCAAGAAAAAATTAGCAGAGGGGCATCTGGGTAGTTCAGTCGGTTAAGCATCTGACTCTTGATTTTGGCTCAGGTCATGGTCTCATGCCCGTGAGATTGAGCCCAGCATCAGGCTCTGTTGGCAGTGTGGAGCCTGCTTGGGATTCTCTCTCTTTCTTTCTCTCTGCCTCTCCCCTGCACACACGCACGCTCTCTCTCTCTCAAAATCAATCAATCAATCAATCAATCAATAAACTTTAAAAAAAGAAAGAAGGAATGAGCAGCAAGCATTTGAGAGGGTTGCAAGGGAAGCAATACTTTCTGTGGAGGGCCAGGTTTTAAGATAAATTTAAAGCATGTATGGGGGACTGGCTGAATAGTTCCAGCAACCTGAGGCCAAAATGACTCTGCTTCCAAGTGAATTCTCATGAAGAGCTTCTCTGATGACGGAAGGACTATAAGCTTCTGCAGACGGAGTCAGTGAAGTCCAGGTTTGATTGGGCTCTGGGGGAATCCTACGCAAGGTGGGAAGGCTGGAAAAAGATCAACTAGTGTCCAGAACATTCACCACATAATTATAAAAACACCCAACAAGTTAGATCTTGGCAGATTTAGGGGAAAGGGTGCTGCCTTCTCTGAAGTCGACCACAGCCTAACCCAATCTTAAAACCTTACATTCACTGGGGTTATTAATCCTCAAGGCCATTTTAGATAAAGAATTTAACATACATTAGAGGCCAAAATTAAGAAGTTAAGCAGAATGGACTACAGACTTAATTCACAGCTGATTATATAACCTTTTACAAATCATCCTTAACGGTTCTGTGCTAGTTTCTTACTAAAAAAGAAAACAAAAAACAAAAAAACACTGCTCATGATAATGTCTGTCTGAGACCCTTCTGTTATCACAGGCAAATAAGACCATATTTGTAAGAGCTTATTAGAAGAAAGGAGTAAAGAAATATGCTATTAAATGTAACTGCCAAACTAGAAAATCTGGCTAAAAAAATTATAATTGACAAAATAATGTAGAGAACAGAAGTATAAAACCAAGCCAACTTAGGATTTTAATTTTAAAACTTAGTAAATATTAAAAAGTAAGTTTAAGCTACTTTAAGAAAAATATTTCATTTTATTTTTTTAAGTAATCTCTACAACCAGCGTGGGGCTCGAACTCACAACCCTGAGATCAAGAGCCACATGCTCCACCAACTGTACCAACCAGGGGCCTCACTTTAGCTACTTTAGAATGAAATAACAGCATCTTCTTCTTCTTTTTTAATATTTTTTAAAGTTTTTATTTATTTATTTTGAGAGAAAGAACGAGCAGGGGAGGGGCAGAGAGAGAGGGAGACAGAGAATCCCAAGCAGGCTCCACACTGTCAGCATGAAGCCCAATGTGGGGCTCGAACTCACACACTGTGAGATCATGACCTGAGCTGAAACCAAGAGTTGGACGCTTAACCAAGTGAGCCACCCAGGTGCCCCTAGAATGAAATAACTTCTATTTCCACACCTTGTCTTGAGAATCACACTCAACATCACTAGTGGCCTAAGAAATACAAATAAAAACAATATGATATCATTTTCTCCTTATCTGATTGGCCAAAATTTTAAAAGATCAATTATAATGTTAAGAGCATTCTTAAATACACCTGACAGGTGGTGATACATTGGTACCACCTTTTATTTATTTATTTTTTTAAAGACTTTATTTGTTTAAAAAAAATTTTTTTTAACATTTATTTATTTATTGAGAGACAGAGAGAGACAGAGCATGAGCAGGGGAGGGGCAGAGAGAGAGGGAGACACAGAATCCGAAGCAGGCTCCAGGCTCCGAGCTGTCAGCACAGAGCCCGATGTGGGGCTTGAACTCACAGACTGCGAGTTCATGACCTGAGCCAAAGTTGGACGTTTAACTTACTGAGTCACCCAGGTACCCCAGAAGATTTTATTTTTAACTAATCTCTACACTGAACACAGGGCTTGAACTTACAACCCTAAGATCAAGAGTCTCATGCTCTACTACTGACTGAGCCAGCCGGCTGCCCCCATTGGTACTATCTTTTGGAAGAACAATTTGACAATATTTATCCATATGTAAATATACATATCCTTTAATTACACAATCCCACTCAGAATCTGACAATAAAATAATCTTATACACACAACACACACACACACACACACACACACACACAGAGATGTTTACTGCAGCACTGTTTGCTTAAAAAAATGGGTTGTAACTATAAATTTAGATGTATTGGTAGATAAACAGCTGGGTAAATTGGTACATCCATACAGTGGAATAAAAATTAACCATAAGAAAGGTAGATCTTTATGAGCTAATACAGTGATACATTCATAAGGAATTAAGCAGAAAAAAAATGAAGCTGTAAGACAATGTATGGGATAGTGACCCTGTTTTTGTTTAAAAAGACATTGTAAAAATTACAATAGATAACTGATATATTTACATGAGAAACATATATACCAAACACTCATCTTCTAGTGTGTTTTAATCTGAAATTCATATTAACAAAAAGCCGTATTACTTTTTTTTTAGGAAAAGGTTATAGGATATTTCAATATAAATAAAATTAGAAAAATGTTTGTGGCTTTGTATCATATCTTTGGGAAATACAAATTAAAAGATCCTTACTTAAAAAAAAATATATTAACTTCCACAGCCCCTCTGGTCTTTGAAATTGTGACTAGGGGCACCTGGGTGGCTCAGTCGGTTAAGCGGCCGACTTCGGCTCAGGTCATTATTCTCATGGTCCGTGAGTTCGAGCCCCGCGTCGGGCTCTGTGCTGACAGCTCAGAGCCTGGAGCCTGTTTCGGATTCTGTGTCTCCCTCTCTCTGACCCTCCCCCATTCACACTCTGTCTCTCTCTGTCTCAAAAATAAATAAACGTTAAAAAAAAAAAAAATTTTGGGGCGCCTGGGTGGCGCAGTCGGTTAAGCGTCCGACTTCAGCCAGGTCACGATCTCGCGGTCCGTGAGTTCGAGCCCCGCATCGGGCTCTGGGCTGATGGCTCAGAGCCTGGAGCCTGCTTCCGATTCTGTGTCTCCCTCTCTCTCTGCCCCTCCCCGTTCATGCTCTGTCTCTCTCTGTCTCAAAAATAAATAAAGGTTAAAAAAAAAAAATTAAAAAAAAAAAAAATTTGAAATTGTGACTAAAATCCCAAATGATGTAAAATGATGTCCAAGATAACAATGTGCTTAAATTTAACGTGCTACAAGTAACTGAATGTCTTTTAAATTACCCCCCCCCCCTTTTTTTTTTAATCTAAAGAAAGAACTAAGATAAGCAGATCTAAAGTACTGGTGATTTTGTCCTTCTTCTTGTTTAAGACTATTCTATCAGCAAGAACCATCAATAAGCAGCATCAAGCCAGGCTTCAGATAGATAGACCTTTGTATACAACTGCTAAGTGGGTATATATTTTCATGTAACTATGCATGAACAGACATATAAATTTACATGTTATTACATACCTCTTTTATTTCAACCTTTACTTGGCAAGCACATTAAGCAAAGGGGGCAAGCATGGGTTTACAATATTTGTTGATGCTGTGTCCTGACAAACCATTCAGTAAGATCTCTGTTAGAACACTGCTTTAGGGGGGCCTGGATAGCTCAGTCGGTTAGGCATCCGACTTCGGCTCTGGTCATGATCTCGCATTTTGTCAGTTCGAGCCCCACATCGGGCTCTGTGCTGACAGCTCAGAGCCTGGAGCTTGCTTCAGATTCTGTGTCTCCCTCTCTCTCTGCCCCTCCCCCACTCCCTCCCTCCCTCTCTCTCTCTCTCTCTCTCAAAAATAAAGATTAAAAAAAATTTTTTTAAAGAAAAAAAAAGAACACTGCTTTAGATGATCAATAGCCAAAGGGACATGGCTATCATTACACACATATTAGAACAGAATTAGAATAGAATATTCTTTTAGGTAGGCTGATAGTTACAAATTGGCACACTGCCCCCAAAGTCTGACAAATTAGTTCTATGCAGGATACTCACATCAGCATAGTGGCCTATCATATCACATCGGTCACATCGTTTTCTCCAGGAAGGTCTTTCAAGACATCTGTGAGTGGAAGGCATAGGCAAAGAACAGCCTAAGCAAAAGCGGGCTGGGCAGGCATACTGGAGGTGTCCTCTCTCCGAGCAGAGGCAGCAGGGGCGGACTTTCTATGTAGCAAACAGAAAGTCTCTTTAGCAAAATAGTTCAGTCTCAAATAGAAGATTAACTTTTCCTTTTCTGTATAATTCCATAAAACATTATTTCCAATTTGAGACCCCGGTGAAGGTTAGATCTTGAGCATAACTGTAAAATCAAACAAAATGTCTGAAATCAGAGCTTTAACACAAGCTATGTGTATTCTGTGGTTGCCAAAAAGGCTTACTGTGCCTGTGGTATCAACTGGCATCTACTTCTTATGCTTTATCTTGTGGGAACACTGACAAAGTGGATTGTGTTTGAGAGGGAAAGCAGGTTGATGAGGATCTGGAAGCTAAGTCACAGGAGCAACAAATACTGAAAGAGGCTGCTTTGCCTGGAGAACCAAAGACAAAGAGGAAATATCTGAGCTGTCTCAAATATCTGAAAGACAATCATATCATTTGGAAGAAGGAATAATGGAAGGAATGTTTCTTAAGAGCTTACTGTGTGTCAGAGAACATCCAAGAACTTTAGTTCTATGTTGTTCCAAAGGCTGATGTATCTAACATAATTTACACCAATAAACATTTATAAATGCTTAAAATGGTAACTTTCTAACAATAAAAATTATCCCACAATGAAACAAGCTGTAGAAGGTTTAGAAATGAAAGGGGTCTCAGGAATCCTCATTTTATAGACAAGAAAACAGAGGCACAGAGGGTGAAATGATTTGCCTAAGCTTGTGCAACTACTAATGGAAAGAAAGCTAAAGTTGATTCCAGGTTTTTCTGACTCAAACTTCATTGTTCTTTCTGTGCTACTATTTTGGTTATCACCTACATGAAAATGTAACATGAAATTCACACATATATTGTACAAGATTTGAATTATAAGGTTATAGGGCCCACCCTTAAGACTACAAAGTAACAATGTGGAGAGAAACGTATTTCACATACTTGTGGAAAGGGGCAGTTTTTTGATAAATGGCCACATTTGTCACAATTTCTACAGGTAACATTTTTGTTGGCCGAATAGTATCGGTGGGTCCATCTTCCAGATGATCTATTGTTAACTATCTGGGCCTAGGAGGAAAAAAAATTTAAAAATTAATTAATTAATTAATTTTAATTAATTAATTTAAAAAATATTTTACTTTGTTCAAAAGAATTAACAGCCATAGTCTGTTTAATCTAGAAACCAGCAACAGAGAACTTTTGTGTTCTTAAAAGAAATAAAAACTTAAAAGGGGTTGCCATGAAGACAACTCTACTTCTTGTCTGTCCCTCATCACACTCTTTTACACTTCTCCATATGGTTCCATTTCTTTTGTATGTTTCTCTATTTACAGTTCAGGTCTAGTAGGGACACTGACATGCATCATTTAGACATTCTGGTGGCATTCAGAGTCAAAGATGTCGCTGATTTCTATATAGGAACATACACCATATTTTTCGGACTGAGAAGCTTTCTTAAAATTTTATTTGGGGCAATTTTTTAAAAATGATTTTGTCCTTTATAAAGTTATAAAACCGTTATCACTACTGAATATATTCTTTCTTTTGAACAGCCCAGGGTTACTGCCTATAAACTGGATTATAATTTCTAAGAGACAATGGATAATCTCCTTCCAATAGAGTACTTTTAAGACCTATTCTGCCTACACTAATCCAATTCCAGCTCTCCCATATTCTAGCCAAAATCTAGTGTCTTGCAAGAGAATATTAGCAAAACACACCACATTGAATATCTAAAGGGGAATATGTAAAAATGCCAACCATGCTTTTTTATCTTGTTTGGTAGAATTCTAATCTTTGAAAAAGCTTTTCATCTTGTACTTGTTATTCTGCTGGATTGACCAGGTAAGCCCCACGTAGACAAAATCTAATTATCTCTTAAAACTTCTTTTTTCCAAGTTGTAAAATTATTCTCTTTTCTAACCATCTGTCACAATTAAGGCTAATAATTGACAAAGACAAACACCTGCCACATGCTAAATATAGACTAACCATTTCCTTACACTGAAGAGGCAGTTATTTCCGGTGTTGATCTTTAGTGGTACCAGGCAATATGGGCTGAGAGGACTCACCACGGCAGAAGAAACAGAAGGGAAAGGGGACTAAATCACTATGGCAATTAACAGACTGATAAAAATCAAGGCTGAACCACACTTCTGGAAAATTCAATCACCATAGACTGACTACAATCAAACTTTTTCTTGCAACATACTCAGACCACTGCGATCTCTAAAAAGTTTATCAAATTATAATGAAATGAAAGGAAATTTCAAATCAAAGGAAATTATTAATCTGTTATTCATAACTTTGAAAAACAATTTGATTTTACCTCAGCATCTTTGTCACTGATGAACCAATTTACACCATCTTCTCCTACAAAACAAATAAAATGTTACTCAATCTTGACCCTTTTAAAGCACTTAAAGATTGACATTATTCAATTTGTTAGTACTGAAATTGGACCCCAAAGGTGTAGTGAGAAATGTGAATACCTTGACCTCTTATCTTGGCTCTGTGTGGCTCTGAACAAATACTTAGCCTCTCTTAACCTCAGTTTTCTCACCTGTGTAATTCATGGGAATAAGAATATTTGTCCCATCTTCCTAAAAACTACTGTGAAAATCAAATGAGATACGTGAAAATGCTCTGAAAACCATCAAGCTATAAACAAATATTAAAAAAAAAAATCAGTGAAAAACCAAAAACCCAACAACAGATGCAGAAAGCAATCTTATCTAAACTTCCCTTATCTGACTAAAGCAGAGCTTTATGAAAGTCAGCTGCATAGCACCACCCTCCCCCAACCTAGAGTCTCTAGTCAAGGAAGCGACTGACCTTGGCTTCTAGGACATTCCAAAAAACCCAAGTTGTAAAAATTAGCATCATCAAAAGCCTCCATCCTTTGAAGCCCTAAATACTTGTGTTTATGAAAGTTGGTAAACAAACCTTTACCTCTGGCAACTGAGTTCAGTTGCTCATTACCAAGTGCTCCCACACTTCTGTTAATCTATCAGCAGTTAATTCTCAGGACCCTACCATTCAGACTCAAGTAGGCAGAGGAAAGGTTATTTCTTCCAATATCAGCACTAACTGTGTCTACTAGCTTCCCATTGTAGTTGACTTTGGTAGTAACAGGTTAAAAAACTGAACTTTAAATACCATCTCATGACTGAGGCTAGAAATTTAGCACTGTATTTTATAACATCAAACACGATGAAACAAAACAACAAACAAGGAGGCCAAATATCCAGAAACCGTTGATTGATCTAAAAATACAACTACAAAAACCTAGGGGGTTTGGGAGCCCTACATTTTTCTTTATCAGCTGTTTTCTTCTCTTTGCACTGTCCCTTTACAAATTTGCAAATTGCTGCTATTCCTTTGGTCTACTTATGACCACGGAGGAAGGGACACATGACTAATGCAGAAGCTAAGGTATCAACAAAGGACTGAAAGATTTTTTTTCTCTCCTTGAAGCAAAGTTAAGATTTCTTCCTTCCTCCTATCTATTCCTCTTCTCTATCTCAAAAACACAAATCAAGCTGGACTCTTTTCTTTGAAAGGAATTTTGAGGAGACATGAAGTAATCTACGTTTCCCCAGGCCTACCAGGAGTAAGTGTCTAGAGATATATTTTAAAATAAAATACTTTTACTAAGAAAACGAAAAGGCTGCTTTACAAAAAGACCAATCCAGAGGAGAGCAGAGATGCTGTGCTGATGATTATTTCCATTGTAAAATTTGGAGGCTGCATCCATATACTGAGAGTGGAGAATACATTAAATAGCAGCAGCTTCTATTCCTTCATCATCACCGTCCATGTTATTCTTTCATTCAAAAGATCCATCTAAGGAGCATGCTTTGCTATAACTTTCAAAGCTCCCTTTTGTGTCTCAATGTCCTTCATCTTTAAAATTCAAAATGACCACTAAGAATCACTTTAATTAAAAAACTCATTTAATACTGTCTTAAAAAAATAAAAACCTAAAATCAGTGAGATGCAAAATAGCAACTGTTATCACCCCCAATTCCAAATACATTTATACTGGAACAGAGAATAGTGAAAAAAGGGAAGGTCTGAGAGAGGGAGACCCAACTCCATTTGGATGGCTTTGGGGCACCTGGGTGGCTCAGTCAGTTAGGCATCTGACTCTTGATTTTGGCTCAGGTCATGATCTCACAGTTTGTGGGATCGGGCCCTGTGTCAGGCTCCATGTTGACAATGTGGAGCCTGCTTGGGATTCTTTCTCTCCCCCTCTCTCTCTGCCTCTCCCCTGCTCACTCTCTTTCTCTTTCTTTCAAAATAAATAAACTTTTAGATTGTTCCAACATTCCTGTGGAATTCAACAGTATTCTAGGTTGTGTACTAACTCCTCTTACAAGCTATAGTATATTCTTACTGTAGAAAACTGATCAACAAGTACACAAAACAGGTTTCAATTACAGATGAAATCAAACTTCTCAGTAGTAAATAAACAAAGACATTGCCAGGAATGCATGAGCCAACTCTTGGTGCCACCTCTGGTTCCAGTTTTGGATGGACACTGGTAACAACAGCTGACTCCTGCCTTTTCTCTTTTCTCTATCCTGTTTACTTCTTAACTCTAAATCCCAAACTAACGGAAGCTTTGTTTAAGGGCAACTCAGTAGAACTTCCACAGACAGCCAATCCTCCTATTAAATTCCTGGTGTGGGACTTGGCAGAAATCTGGGTTCCAGTCTTAACCCTATCTCTTATTTGCTGTTTGGCATTGGGCAGTTTATTGATCTTCACTGGGCCTGTATAATAATGGGTTGGATTAAATGGCGTCCATGGTACTGTCTAGCACTAAACTTCTATGATTCTTTTGAATTTTCATTCATTACTAAAATCAAATACATTGTCCTCCAGGCCTTTGCAACTGGCACAGGGTGTCCTCCCTTAAAGACAATTTCCAAGGGGCCTAGAGGCACTCATCTTCCATGTGTTCACCACCCAAGGCCATAGGATATAAAATGGGATTGCCCAAATGTGTAAAATTAGGACCACACTAAAGATGCCTAATATTAACTCTTAGCTGCCTTATAGCTTTATCTTGCTAATATCTGGGGCAATGATTCTTTTCAGACTTCAGAACTGTAATCAAAGCAATGGCTGGTAACTCTTCCTTTGCAACAAATCAACTGAATTCAACAAACATATACTGAAAGGTTGTAATGAGCAAGGTGCTATAGGGTAAACAAAGATGAATATGAGCTTATAACTTAGTAAAGGAGTCAAATGAAAGGTGAAGAAAAGAGTAAGAGAAGACCAAACAAAATTCTACAGTATACTGAGAGGAAGAATAAACAATGTCTGAATTTGGGGGGAAAAAGAGGTAAAAAGTCACAAAAGGCTTCACCATAAAAAAACCTTTACTGAAGTATAATTTACATATTAAAAAATATACCTGTGTAAAAAATATGGTATGATGCACTTCGACAAAGGCACAATACGCCTGTGTAACCACCACAACAATCAGATGTAGCATATCTCCACCATCCCCAAATGTTACCTTGTGCATACCTGCAGTTGATCCCCCACCCCAGGCAACCACTGATTTGCTTTCCGTCACCATAGATTTGCTTTGCCTGTTCTAGGACTGCATATAAATAGAATCCCATAGTATGTATCACTCTGCATTTGGCTTCTTTCACTCTGAGTATTTGTGACATTCGTCTATGTCGTTGGGTAGTAGTAGTACTTTGTTTCCTTCTTCTTGCTCAGCAGTATTCCAGTGTGTGGATATGACAATTTGTTTACCTGCTCATCTCCTGATAACACTTAGGTTGTTTCCAGTTTTGAGCACTTATAAAGCAGCAATAAAACATTCTAGTGAAAATCTTTCTTTTTAATTGACATGCGTTTTCATTTCCCTTGGGAAAATACCGAGGCGTAGAATTATTGAATATGGTTAAGTGTATCTTTACCTGATATGAAACTGGCAAATTTTTCCAAAGTGGTTGTGTCATGTTACATTCCCATCAGCGATGTATGGGAATTCCATAGTTTCATAATCTTGCCAACGCTTGAAACTGTCTTTTTAATTTTAGCCTTCGAATGTGTGTGAAGTAGTAATGCATTAGGATTTCAATGGGTATTTTTCTGATAACTAATGATGCTAAGCATTTTTTCATGTATTTATTTGCCATTCATATATCTCCCTTCAAAAACTGTTCAAATTTTTAGCTTATTTTCAAACTTTTTGAGAGAGAGAGAGAGAGAGAGAGAGAGAGAGAGAATGAATCTTAAGTAGGCTCCATGCTCAGCGTGGAGCCCAATGTGGGTTTGATCCCATGACCCTGGGATCATGACCTGAGCTGAAATCAAGAGTCTGAAGCTCAACGGATTGAGCCACCCATGAGCCTCTTAGCTTATTTTTAAATTGAGTTGTTTTACCTTTTTTTTTTTTTTTTTTTGAGGGGGATGAAGGAGATTGTCTTCCTTTGATTGAATTCTGAGTCCTTTTTATATTCTAGAAACAAGTCTTTTATTAGACATGTGTTGGCAAGTATTTCTCCCAGTGTGGCTTGATTTTTCATTTATTTTTAATAATAGGCTGGAGTTTTCACTGTTGCGGGCCAGGAATTTTACTTGCAGTGTTCTTTTCTTAGAAAAGCAAAACTTCTAATAAATTTGACAACCCTTCCCTTCACAGTTTTTATGCCCAAAGAAATCTCCCTATGCAAGGTTACAAAAGCCAAGTACTTTTTATGTTTCCTCCTAAAATTCTATAGTTTTGGCTTTTTATGATTAGTTATTATCCATTTCTCCCCATATGAATATGCAGTTGTTCTAGCATCATTTGTTGAAAAAAATACCCCTTCTTCATTGAATTGCTTTAGCAACTTTGTTTAAATCAATTGACCATATGTGGGTCACTTTCTAGAAGTTCTAATATGTTACATTGAGCTACAGGTCTATAATTATACCATATTACAGCTTTACTTCAAAAAACTAAAATCCTGTAGAATAAGTTTTCCAACTCTTTTGTTCTTTTTCAAGATTGCTTTGGTTATTCTACACCACTCTGATTTCTGTGTAAGATTCAACTTGCTTTTTTTTTTTTCTTTTTAAAGTAAGCTCTACAGCCAATGTGGGGCTTGTACTCATGACCATGAGATCAAGAGTCATAGGCTGTACTGACTGAACCAGACAGGCATCCTTGATTTCTGTATACATTTTAAAATACCAATTTCTACAAAAATAGCCTGATGGGATTTTGACTGGTATTGTGCTACATCTACAGATCAGTTTGGAAAGATATTTTAACAATATCAAGTCTTCTAAAACATGCATATGGCATATCTCTTCATTTGCTTTGGTCTTATTTTTGTCAGCAATGTTTTATGGGTTTCTGTGAACAGGCTTTGCATATAATCATATCCTTGAATATGTCATGTTTCTTTCTGCTACCGAAAAGTTTTTAAAAATAAAACTTAAATTAATTTTTAATTATTTTTTTAAATTTCATTTTTCAGTTTCTGATTACAAGTTTATAGAAATACAACTGATTTTTGTTTGTTCACCTTGCACCCTGCAAATCTGCTAAATTCACTTAGTTCTAGAAGCTTTTTGTAGATTCCTTGCAATTTTCTTTTTCTTCTTTAAATGTTTATTTATTTATTTTGAGGTGAGGAGAGGAGAGCAGAGGAGGGGTAGAGAGAGAAAGAATCCCAAGCAGGATCCATGCTGTCAGCATGGAGCTAGAAGCAGAGCTCAAACTCATGAACCGTGAAATCATGTCCTGAGCCAAAATCAAGAGTTGAACACTTAACCAACTGAGCCACCCAGGCATCCCAATTCCTCCCAGTTTTCTGTTTACACTATCATTTCACCTGTGCATAAAGACAATTTTATCACGTCCTTTCTAATCTGTATGCCTTTTATTTCTTTTTCTTACCTCAATGCATTATAAAGAACTTCCAGATAGAATACTCAATATTAAGTGGTAACAGAAGTTAATCTTTGCTTTGTTCCAATAGGGGGGAAACTTCAGTCTTTCTGAATTAAGTAAACTGTTTGCTGTAGATTTTTCATTACAGGTTGAGGAAATTCTTTTCCTACTTTCCTGAGAGTTTTTAATTATGAATGTGCTTTAAATTTTATCATATGCCTTTTCTGCATTAACTGGGATGGCCCCATGGTTTTTCCTCTTTCTGTTAATATGGTGAATTACAGTGAATCATTTTCAAATGTCAAGCCAATCTTGTATTCTGGGATTAACCCCACTTGGTTAGGATGTGTTATGCTTTACAATACACTGCATAATTCAATTTGTTAGTATTTTATTAAGAATTTTTACATCTGTGTTCATGAAGGATATTGATTTACACTTATCTTACAGTGTCTTTTTATGGTTTTGATATTGGGGTAAAACTGACCTGATAGGAGTTGGGAAGAGTTTGTGTAGAACTGGTGTTATTTCTTCCTTCCGTATGTGATAGAATTTGCCAGATAAGTCATCTAGCCTGGAGTTTTCCCTGTTGTGGGCCAGGAATTTTACTCGCAGAGATGAATTTTTCTTTTATTTATTTATTTTGAGAGAGAACACGCGCACAAGCAGGCAAGGGGCAGAGAGAGAATCCCACGCAGGCTTCAGGCTCAGCACGGAGCCTGACATGGGGCTCATGTCCTGAGATGAGATCAAGAGTCGGATGCTCAAATGACTGAGCCACCCAGGCACTCCTGCAGGGAGGTTTTAAAAATAATAATAAATAGTAATTCTATTTCTTTAGTAGGTATGGAAGTACTCACATCTTCTATTTCTTCTTGGGCCAGTTTTGGTAACCTGATTTTCAAATAATTTGCCTATTACTTCTAAATTGTTGAAATTATCAGTACATATGTCCATAACATATACTTATTCTTTCCTTTTGATTCACCTAATTTGTACTTAAGCCCATCCAAAAAAAATTTTTTTTTCTCAAATACTGTATATTTCAGTTCTAGAATATCCATTTGGTTCTTTTTTGTATCTTCCATTTGTCTTATCATATTTCTTTTTCTTTAAACCTTAGTGTATGTTTTTAATAGCTGCTTTCAAGTTCTTCCTGGGGGGGCACCTGGGTGGCTCGGTCGGTTGAGCATCCGACTTCAGCTCAGGTCATGATATTCCCCCCCCCCCCTCCCACCCCTCGGCCTGTGGGTTCGAGCCCCGCGTCCGGCTCTGTGCTGATGGCTCAGAGCCTGGAGCCTGCTTCGGATTCTGTGTCTCCCTCTCTCT
>NC_064807.1:57271052-57295787 GCF_023721935.1 Panthera uncia | reverse complement strand
GACGCGGGGCTCGAACTCACGGACCGCGAGATCGTGACCTGGCTGAAGTCGGACGCTTAACCGACTGCGCCACCCAGGCGCCCCTGGAACTAATTTAGTCTTAATAAAGATGTACCTTCTAGGGTTTCTATTAAACATTGCAGGTATTCAACACTCTCTCTCCACTTTTGCTAGTAAGAACTCAGGTAAGTTCTGGGAATTGTTCAGACTATAGACAGTAGGCTTTTGTCCAAGTCTAGTGGAGTTTGACCTATCCATACACAGATAGGAACACAGTATCCTTGGTATTCATGGGTAACCCTACCCAGATTTCTGGAATTATCTCCCTCCGCAGCTCCTACCCTCCAGTACTCTGCCCCACAGAGTATAGCTTCCTTAGCCTCTCTGAACTCTGTCTCTGCTTCTCATCTCAGGGAGGCTACAATGCTGCACTTGGGTTCCCTCTCTTGGTGCCATGAGGCAGGCGTCTAGGCAGAAAGCTAGGTTGATTACAGGGTATATCTCGTTTGTTTCCATATTCTCACAAATCACAGTCCAGGACTGTTGTCTATATTCATCTTGCCCTTGAAATCTGTGTGTATGGGGGCGCCTGGATGGCTCAGTCGGTTAAGTGGACGACTTCAGCTCAGGTCATGATCTCGCGGTCCGTGAGTTCGAGCCCCGCGTCGGGCTCTGTGCTGACAGCTCAGAGCCTGGAGCCTGTTTCGGATTCTGTGTCTCCCTCTCTCTGACCCTCCCGCGTTCGTGCTCTGTCTCTCTCTGTCTCAAAAATAAATAAACGTTAAAAAAAAAATTAAAAAAAAAAAAGAAAGAAAGAAATCTGTGTGTATTTACAATAGCTGTTTTAAAGTCCCTGTCTGCTAATTTCATCATTTCTTGCCAGGGGGTAAAGTCTGGTATAAGTTTACATAACAAAGCTGAAAGAAGAAGTCTTAAGTAGTATTTTAATAGACGGAGATGAAAGAGGACACCAGTAAAAAGGAAAGGCACAAGCAACAGAATGGAAGAGGTAAAAGGATACAGCAAACAATACAGCTTGATTGGAACAAAGGGTATGATCATTCCTTTCCTAAGAATTTTCATAGACTTTTTTTTCTTTTAAGTGTATTTATTTTGAGAGAGAGAGAGAACAGGAGATGGGGAGGAGCAGAGAGAAAGACAGAATCTCAAGCAGGCTCCGTATTGTCAGTGCACAGCCCGTATTGTCAGCGCACAGCGACGCAGGGCTCGATCTCACAAACCATGAGATCATGACCTGATCTGAAATTAAGAGTTGGACACTTAAGTGATTGAGCCACCCAGGCGCCCCGATAGACCTTTTTATATGGTTTAACTTGACTTTCTACTGGGTGAGCTTTCCAAGGAATAGGATAGCAGGTCTCTTTCTGCCAGAGGTAATGCTGAAGAAAGAGACAGTAAAACAGTAATTCGGTGTTTCTGTTGACACTATGTAACAACCAGAATACTTCATCTCTTCTGAAATAACATTCAAAACAAAAAAGTAAACCCATAACCTTACACACATTTTACACATTTTCTCCTATTTCTGGAACTATTTTGCTATCTTAATTACACACGTGTGCACTCTCTTTCTCTATTACTGCATGGTTATAAACATAAACATCTTTCGTATTTATATGGTGATTCAGAGTCTATAAATTGTTTTAAATATACATTTTATCCTCAGAAACCTGTATGTTATTGCTAAACAAATTTTTACTTTTTAAAAAAATGTTTTATTTTTGAGAGAGAGCAAGTGCGTGAGAGCATGAGTGGGGGAGGGGCAGAGGCAAGGCCGGGGTGGGGGGTGGGGGGGTGGTGGGGAGCGGAGGATCTGAAGCAGGCTCCACACTGATAGCAGTGAGCTTGATGCAGGGCCCCATCATGATCTGAGCTGAAGTCAGACGCACAACTGAATGAGCCACCCAGGTGCCCCTTTCAGATTTTTTTTTTTAAATACTCACATTTATGTGTTTACTTTCTACAAAAATTGGCAACTGATGCTTTCTGTGAAAGGCAGTGCTAATGTAGCTCTTTATCTGTAAGACTGCATTCAGTTTTCAAAGGATGTGAGGAAAAGTCTGGATTAGATATCTTAGGAGGAAAGCCAGGTCCTGCCCTGCTGTAGTTACTTTAGTCTACATTCTGGTGGGTGGGAAAGCTGAAGATTATTCTTTTGCTAAGAGCAGCCACAGACAATTATTTGCAGCGAAGGTGCCATGGTCTAAGAAGAATCTTTTCCTGAGCCTAATGCCCTATAGCTCCTTCTTATAAGGAAGTCATAGATACCTTATATTTTCTAGACATCCTAATTTCTAACATCTAAAATTACAAATCTCATTAAATTTCAGTGAAAAGGTTGTTATATATGACTTTCTTAGCATACAGTGGGCTCAATTTGAATATTCAGCAAATCAGATATAAAAACTTATTTTCTCACTACTAATTACCTAAGAATGTAAATGCAGGGCACACCTGGCTGGCTCAGTCAGTATTGCACATGATTCTTGACTGCAGGGTCATGGGTTCAAGTCCCACATTGAACATGGCACCTACTAAAAAAGTATGTAAACGCAACTTTCCTCAATGTATGTTTTCATTTAATGTAGTGTCAAGTTAATTTTCAACAAATATTTATTGAATATCTATCACTGTAAAAGACAGTGTAGGAGGCAGAAAGATGACTAAGACGTGGTGCTTGCCCTCAAGGAACTCACCACATAGTGGAGAAGTATGTGCATTTTTGGGCTAAATAATCAAAAAAAACATTACTGCGCTAAGTAAATAACCATGATAATTTTGTCTTTAAAACAGAAAGATGATTAATCAAGTGTTAAAGATAAAAAATCCACTATTATTTGGGGAATCAGTTATTTAACATGAAATACTGAATTCTACCAATGAGCAATTAACTTATGGCTGTATCACCAAGATGGCCCTCCTTATAATTCTAAGTATGTAAGTCCTTTGGCAATTGTTTTCTCCCCAAATAACCTGTGAGTATAGACAGCTCACAATCAGTGACTGGGTGGAAAAGACAATGGTTGTTGTCTACCTGCAGTACCTAAGGAACCAAGATTTTGGGCCTTCTCAGTATCCTCTCACTTCCAGGATACAGACAAAACTCTGACTTAACTGAGATGGCATTCTTTCACTACCCTAAAACACAGTGAAATGGTCAAGAAAACAAAGAAATGTGGAGAAGGTAATGAATAATCCTCCCACCAGATAACTTGAAGTTAAATAATTTGGCAGCTTCAGCATTAAAGACAAATGAAAAATGTTACATTTCTAAATGTATTGCCTACACTCCCTTTTTACATACCTAATATTTTAAACTAAAAGATGCTGTTTGCAAATTAACACTCCCACTGCTTTGTTCCCTGTACTTTTGCTCATTTTATTCCCTTGATCTCCAACATTGTCTCCCTCTTTGCCCAATTTTTCACTTAACCCAGTCCAATTCTGATAACTACAAATTCTAAATGTCCTTTAAGGGCTCAGCTCCTCATAGCAATGGGTAATATTCAGTACTTCTCCCTCACCTGACCCCTGTGAGCATTCACAATTCTCACGGACGATATAACAAAATACTTTCCTAGTTCTTCCCCCCCTTCATGGTTTCTTCTTCCTTCATGGACTACTTGGTGTGCTCCACTCTTTGCCCTTTTTTTCCTCATTCCACATTCTTAGTCCCAGCTTACGTCATACATGTCCATGGTGGGAACTCCCAAATCTGCATCTCTAGGCCAGATCTTTTCTGGAGTTCCTGATCGATTGGACATCTAGAGTAGACATCTCATAGGTAACTCACACTCATAACCATTAAAAATGAATTCATTTTCTCCCCCTTCCTTGCATTTCTTTTAAAAACAGACAGAAGCTCCCACTTCTCCTCTTTGTATCTTCTATCTCAATAACTTGTATAAATCTATTTTATACGTTGAAAAACCTATAAAGCCTACTTTATAGGTTAAAAAACCTCAACTCTTCCCTCTCACCTTTCATATAATTACTCACCAAATCCTGTAAATTCTCTCTCCCTAACAGCCTCAATACCATTATACTGGCCCAGAGATACTTAGTTTCTCAGCTAGATTATAAAAATAACTTCTGACTATCTCTAGTGCCACAATTTTCCATTCCACTGTTACTGGAATGTTTTTATTTTTTACATTAGATTCAGGTGTACAACACAATGATTTGATACCCGTATATACTGTGAATGGAATGTTTCTAAAATGGAAATATGAGTACCTTCTGCCCTGAATGGTCCCTTGATCCCTACAGGATGAATGTAAAACCCCTTTGTATGCCGCACAATGCCTTCCATGATTTGGCCCTTACCGGTTTCTCTAGTTTCACCTTCCTGATCACAGTACTTTAGCTATGCTTAAGAATTTCCTTAATGTGTCCTGTTGCTCTCTGCAACTATGCTCTGGAACACAAGCCATTTCCAACTTCACAACTTGGAACTAGAACTTGGTCTTCAAGTCCCTAATCATGTGTGACCTCCTCCACTGATGTCTTCCCTGATAACCCTTCAAAAGCAAAGATGATCACTCTCAACTAGGTAACATCCTAGGCTTTAATCGTGTCATTTCTTTTTTTTTTTAATTATTTTTAATGTTTGTTTATTTTTGAGAGAGAGAGAGTGCGAGCGAGAGAGGCACAGAAAGAGAGGGAGACACAGAATCTGAAGCAGGCTCCCGGCTGCTCCAGGCCCAACGTGGGGCTTGAACTCACAAACGGTGAGATCATGACCTTAGCCAAAGTCGGATGTTTAACCGACAACCACCCAGGCACCCCTAATCATGTTAACTTCTATCTTTGTATCTTCCAAATCAAAGCATGATCATTTAGTTATCATAGGTACTCAGGTTTATTGAATTACTTAAATAACATTTCCTCTTTTGATTTTACTCTAGAAGTATTTTCTCCCTCCCTAAAAGCACCTTATTTCTTACCTCTTAGGCTATTAATAAGTACTTCTAAACCGTGTGTTAACAGCTATATTAGTAAATATTTTACCTCCCTCACTACACCGTAAGTTCTCTATGGACATCTATCTAGTTATCAGCACAACTTCTTGCATATTTTGAATTACACTAGAAACAACAAGTTAAAGGAAAAAGTCGAAAAGGATAAAAAAGGGAAATATTAACATGTACACTTGTGTGAGTAAACACTGTTCCGAACTGGGGGTGAATAAGCCAAGAGACAATTTCATGGATTGTCACTGTACATATGCAAGTTTAATAAGACAGTTCTCTGTGGCTTAAAAAAAAAACAGATTTGGAAATTCTAAAGGACCTAAAAAATATTTTTTTAATTTTTAAATTAAAAGAAAAATGTTTAAATGTTTATTTTTGACAGACTGACAGAACGTGAGTGGGGGCAGGGTAGAGAGTAAGAGAGGCACAGAATCTGAAGCAGGCTCCAGGCTCAGAGCTGTCAGCACGGAGCCCGACACGGGGCTCGAATCCATAAACTGTGAGATCATGACCTCAGCCAAAGTCAGACGCTCAGCCGACTGAGCCACCCAGGTGCCCCGGAACTAAAAAACATTTTAAAAACCACTGCTATTGAATAAAAACCACTTAGTAGACACAGAAACATAAGATAACTGGACACTTATAGATAATCATACCTGTACCTACCCAGTGTTTATGGAATAAAGATCACAAAGATGAAGCTGCCAGATATTTATGTCCTATCCTTTCCTGAGCCTAACTCCACTATACCAGATATCCCCCTGGGATCTTCTCACTTCGGATAAGCAACTGAACCAGCCACAAATGAAGTTACTATTCCCAACTTCATCAGCAGCATCTGTTGTTTCAACGGAAACTTTTGAAACACACACAATGCCACATGCAAATCCCCTGAGGGTTGAGCTGCTTTATTCACTTGCATTCTTCTCAAACTGCTCTTTATTTCTGTCTCAGTTTTCTCTTATTTATACCATTCTATTTGACACTGGTCACAAAACCATTTTAAGTCATTAAAATTTTGCAGTGTATAACTGGCAATAGTTTAAATAAAACAAATTTTAGTAGAACAATTTGCAAGTTAGGCATCAAACTGTTCCTTATTTTAAATCATATTAAATTTACCAGAAACAATCTGTATTTTTGAATGTGTATAAACGATAAATGGGGATTTAGCTCTTCTTTTTTTAGAGGTAGAGGAGGAAGAAGAAAGAGGAAATAAATACAGGTGCTTAGCACAGGGTTATAGAGAGCTCTTTTAAAGTTATCTGTCACATTTTTAAGACCTTTGTATTATTTCCAAAGAGACACAGATACAACCACAGAGTTCTCTCTCATCCCCCATTCCTTCCAAAACAATCTGTCACTGAACCACCTGGTTAAGAAATTTATTTAAAAATAAAAAAACCTCTCGAATTGGGGCACCTGGGTGGCTCAGTCAGTTAAGCGTCCGACTCTTGATATCAGCTCAGGTCATGATCTCACAGCTTGTGGGATGGAGTCCCATGTCGGGCTCTGTGCTAAGTGTGGAGTCTGCTTGGGATGCGCTCTCTCTCTCTCTCTCTCTCTCTCTCCGCCCCTCCCCTGCTTGTGCATTCCCTCTCAAAATAAATGAATAAATGATTATATTAAAAACAAAAACAAATACCTTTCAAATTAAACTAAATGACAAGAACAGAAAGGGAAAAATTATCAACAGAAACAAATACGGTAGGATTATGGGAGCTGCTTTTTCCTCTTTTAAAGATACTTCACTTCCATGCTCCCCTCCAAAAAGCAAAAAGGAAAATATACGATGGACATTTGAAATATTTGTAAAATGACAAGAACATATAAAACACATTTAAATTCAATCAAGAGGCTACTTTAAAAAAGATATTGCAGGTTTCTAGAGAAAACTATATAAATTTGGCTATATAAATTTGGTATCTCCTTGCTGGTAAAAATATAATAATAATCTAGAAGCTATGTCTTTCAGTCATCCTTCTAATTCTGTTTTACATTTCCTCATCCCCTTCCTACATCTTTTTTTCACTTTCTTCAACATCTGATTCTTGGCTCACTCCTTCCTTAGTAAAACAAGTCCCTCCGAAACAATTCATTTTTGTTCTTTTTTTTTTGGGGGGGGGGGTCATATTTTCTTCAAATCTCTTTCTAAACTTTAAGACCAAATATGTCCAGGCTTCCGTTTATAATTGCTTGCAGGATATATCACAAATGATTATATAGTCACTGTAAACATAACATATCCAAAGAAAAACTTATCTTCACAGTCCCAACTGAAACTAGTTCAAACACTTTCTTCCCTGTTGTTATTAAAGGCTCAAAACATAGATTTATTTTCATCTTAACCCAATGCTTCACTCCCATTACCCAAACAGGCCAGGTCTTAAAATTCGATGGTATTTCCCTTTAAAATGTCTAAGCCAACAGGGGAGCCTGTTGGTGCTCAGTCAGGGTGGCTTAGTCAGTTAAGCATCTGACTCTTGGTTTCAGCTCAGGTCATGATCTCAGTCATGAGATCGAGCCGTATGTTGGGCTCCGCACGATTAGTGCAGAGCCTACCTGCAATTCTTTCTCTCTCTCTGCCCCTCCCCCTGCTTGTGCTCTCTCTCTTAAAATAAATAAATAAACACTGAACAAAATAAAATGTCTAAGCCAATATTCTGGTTTCCCTCCAGTCATCACTGTTTGTTCATTACCTCAGATCTAGGAGGTGTCCCTGTACCTTCAACTGCATTTGAAACATACCAGTTAGATTTTCTTTAAATGCGTAATTCTGTATTTTACCATCAGTTTTTTAAAATATTTTTTTAAGTTTATTTATCTATTTTGAGAGAGAGAGAGAGAGAGAGAGAGAGAGAGAGAGAGAGAGAGAATCTGTGCTGTCAGCACAGAACCCGATGCAGGGTTCGATCTCATGAACTGTGAGATCATGATCTGGGCCAAAACCCAGTCGGATGCTTAACAGACTGAGCCACCCAGGTGTCCCTCATTAATTTTTATCAAAGTAATACATGCATATGGTTTTAAAAACTCTAATTAATACAAAGAAAGCATAAAAGAAAAAAACCAGCAGTTCTCTCCTCTCTATTCCAGCTCACACTCCTCCAGAGGCAACCACTTTCAAGTCTCTAGCTATTTCTTTTGGTATTCATTTGGATACTTCTAAATAATTTTCCTTCTGTGACTTATGGATTTATCTATTTTATTATTACTTTTCAATGTTTATTTATTTTGGGGGGAGGGGCAGAGAGAGAGGGAAACAGAGAATCCCAAGCAGGCTCTGCACTGACAGCTCAAATTCATGAATTGCGAGATCATGATATGAGCTGAAACCAAGAGTCAGACGCTTAACTGACTGAGCCCCCCAGGCACCCCAGGATTTATCTATTTTAAACATTAGTACCTAAATTCCTTTTTCAAAAAATGTTTATTTATTTGTTTTTGGGAGGGGTGAACATGGGCAGAGAGAAAGGGATAGAGAATCCAAAGCAAGCTTGTGCTGTCAGTGCAGAGCCTGCCGTGGGGCTTGAACCCTCAAACTGGGAGATCATGACCTGAGCTGAAATCAGACGCTTAACCGACTGAGCCACCCAGTTGCCCCTCTAAATTCCTAATGAAGTAAAAGAGGATTTACTTGTAACATCCTATCTGCATTTCTTCTTCCTCCATCCCCTTTCTTAGGTTAAGGCAATACTCCTGACTATGTAGTGGTATACTGTTTCCTTTCTTGTACAATGCTTTAATTGTCCTGTATTTAATACCAGTCTAGTTGTTTCAATTAGTTGGCCTGAAAAATCTTCTTACTACCATGCTAGCCACTAGCACCTTGTCTCTCTAAAAGGTCAAGTTTGAGTCCTCTTGATATCTTCAGGATCAGAGCAGTGCCTGTTCATTATGTACCTGCTGCATTATAATAGTCCTCACCAATCGTCAAGGTCCAGTGGACCCATTTAATAATTTAAGTCATCTTACAAATAACTTACAGAGACATAAGGAGATAATGAATAACAATTTTACTAGAAACCCTAATAAGAATTTTTTTTTTTAATGTTTATTTATTTTTGAGACAGAGAGAGACAGAGCATAAATGGGGGAGGGTCAGAGAGAGAGGGAGACACAGGATCTGAAACAGGCTCCAGGCTCTGAGTGGTCAGCACAGAGCCCGACGTGGGGCTCGAACCCACGGACTGAGAGATCATGACCTGAGCCGAAGTCGGCCGCTTAACCGACTGAGCCACCCAGGCGCCCCCCTAATAAGAATTTAAACATGGCAAACCAAAATTTTTATTTCATGTATATATATCCCTGCTAAATACACCTGAAATGGGGAACATCTTGGAATACGACCAACTGCTCATCGACTGTCATCTATGTACTTGACACACATCCATCTGGTTTGTAAATACTAAACCAGATCTCGAATACATCTCTTCTTTGCTCCATAGTTGCAAGAAATTTTTACTTTTCAATTTATAAACACTAATTACAATGATCAATCCATTAGTGTTTTTTCACTTCTCTATCATCTATTTCTTTCTAGTCACCTCTGCATACACATTTGCCTTCAGTGACTGTCCACTTGAAACAAACCATATCAAGCAAATTTTGGTATAGAAATCTCATAAAATATGAAAGCATACAGTCACACATCCTTTTATCAAAGCAGGATGGTACAGGTTCTCATCATAAAATACTGTGTGGTAAAGAATTTCCTGTTGAATGACTACCTAAATGAGAATACCTCATTTCCTTTTTCTTTAAGTTTTTTTAAAATTTATTTTGAGAGAGTGAGAAAGAGAGAGTATGCATGTGAACAGGGGAGGGGCAGAGAGAGAGAGAGAGAGAGAGAGAGAATCCTAGACAGGCTCCACGCTGTCACCATGGAGTGCAACATGGGGCTCGATCTCACAAACCTTGAGATCATGACCTGAGTCAAAATCAAGAGTTGGATGCTTAACCAACTGAGCCACCCAGGCAGACTACCCTATTTCCTTTTTTATATTTAGAGATACATTGTTCATTCATCAATTCTTAAGTTCAAGAAAACTCATATGTAATATCCTCTGAACAAAATCATAGTCTGGGACTTAAAAGACCAAGTTCATTACATCATTAAAGTCTAGGTACTACAGGGACATCTGGGTGACTCAGTTGGTTGAGCGTCCGACTTTGGCTCAGGTCATGATCTCACAGCTTGTGAGTTTGAGCTCCACATCTGGCTCTGTGTTAACAGCTCAGAGCCTGGAGCCTGCTTCATATTCTGTGTCTCCCTCTCTCTGCCCTTCCCTGCTTGTGCTCTGTCTCTCAAAAATAAATAAACATTTAACAAAAATTTTTTTAAGTCTAGTACTACAATCTGTCTCTTTGCATTGATGTTCTGATTGCTCTAATAACTGTGAAATGTCTTCCGCCTTCAATTTTCTTCTATTTGCCATTTGGGCAGAAAATGTAAAATTCTGAATTCTCATCTTTGTTCAATGAAAGCTAAAAAAGATGGTGTCTCCAGACCTCTTTTATACATCCTTGAAAAATAATGTAATACTTTGGGCAACACAATATGAAAGATGATGAAGACATTTTACTATTATATCATCCTTCTAGGCAATTCCATCATTCTTATATTTTCTTATTACTTTAGTGTTTTTTGGCATAGTTGGGAATAACTAATGAGTAATGATAAAACTATTCTTATGATGATGAAATAATAAGATGTTTCAAAGTAGGACAAAAATAAGATCACTAGGATCCCATGATGTATCTTACATTTATATAAGGATCCAATGGACCCATGTAGTAAACCTGAGATAGAGTTTTATTTTATTAAGGAAAGTAAATTTTCTCTCTGTTCTTTGCAAGACCTCTAAGAAAGAATAAAAGTCATGAAATATATATTCTTAGAAGTAATTAGAAATGCTAAAAAAACCCTTAAATTAAAATTGAGTGTACTGAGCTGGGTGGCATATGGAGGGTTAAATTAAACATCATGATTTTTCTCAACTCTTACCATTCATTCATTTATTCAACAAATATTTATGGAGCTACTGCCATATCCCAGGCACCATTCTAGGTCCTTAGCATATACCAGTGAGCAAACAGAGATTGTTGCCTTTGCAGAACTTATATCCTAGTGGGGGGAGAGGGACAATAAACAATAAACATAATAAATAAATAATATACGTTACCAGTAACAAGTGCTTCAGAAAAAAAGAAAAAGTAGAGCAAGGTAATGGGAACTGGTAGTCTTGGGTATGACTTTCAACTTTACATAGGGTGGATACAGTAGTCCTCGTGAATTTTTAAGCAAAAGCTTAAAGGAGATCAGGGAATTAGCCATGCACTTCTGGGGTAAGAGCATCCCAGGCAGTCGGGATGTGTCTGACAAACAGCAGGGGTGCCAGTGTGGTTGAGGGTCCTGTAGGCCTTGTAAGAATTCTTGCTTTTATTCTGAGTGAAATGGGAAGTCAACGGAGGGCTATGAGGCAGGGAAAGAAGTTAGACGGCTACTGCAATAATTCTGTGTACAAATGATAATACGTCTGCTCAGGATGGTAGCAGTTGATGTGCTAAGAAATGAAAAAACCTGAACATATTCTGAAGGTAGAGCCAACAAGATTTCCTGATGAATTAGATATCAATGTAAGAGAGAAGAACAGAGTCAAGGATGACTTCCAGGTTTTTGACCTGGCCAACTAAAAGGATAAAGTTAATGCAACTGAACACTGCAGATAAACATATTTTAGGGGAAAGATGAACGCAGTTTTGGACAGATTGGATTTGTGATATCAGACATCCAAATTAAGATGCCGAGTAAGCTATTAGTCTTATGTTAATAAGACAGATCTGAACTGGAAATATAAATTCACCAATTGTGGCACAGAGGTGGTGTTTAGAACAGGACTGGGAAACTGTACCCAGGGACTGAGTATAGGGAAAGATGACAAAAGGAACAAGGACTTAGGAAGGAATAAGCAGTGAAGTGGGAGGAAACCTGTCGGGAGGAAAGGGAGCTCCCTTAAAGCCAACTAAAGAAAAGGTAGAAAAGAAGAGGTGTCATCAGTTATGGGGAACAACACTGATAGGTCAGGGTAAGATAAAGGCTGAGAACTGCCTCTTGGATTTATTTTTAAAGTCCCTGGTGATCCTGATAGGAGAATTTTGGATGATGCAGTGAGGCACAACTCGACTGAAGACAACTGGAGGAGAGAAACTGGAGGCAGTAAATACAGACAACTTTATTAGTAGTCGGACCACAAGAGAAAGAACTCATTTATAACTTATTACCTTAAACTTCTACCTTCTAATATGGCACCAAATGACTCACTAAGGAGGGAGAATTTGGATACTGCATGGAAAACAAGTCCCATAAGCTACTCAAGTTTCAAGTCAGCTCCAGAAAGATTACTAACAGAATTGTCTTTAACTCCAAAACACAAATATTTATGAAAGTACCTACAATAACTATTACTCAAAGATGAGACTGCCATAGAGCAAGTAAGAAGTTATGGAGAATTAGAAATTATTACATAAAACTTTGAGTTCAAAGGAAAACATATTTCAAAAAACTCATCCTAGTTGACACTATTAACTTCTGTACAAATGTTCATTTTGATATTTGATGCAATTAATTTTAACATGCAACACCTTCAGACAAAGAAAATATACATAATATATAATGTTCCCTTTTAAATCTTCAACAGACCATTCCAGAGGAAGAAAATTGGGCCTTTTTAAAAGAATACAGAACATAAAAATAGCTAATTCTGTGCTAGCTACTATGTCAAGCATTTTATGTATTTTTCTGATTTAAACCCTCACAACAATCCTATGGAGGCAGGTATTATTACACTCATATCACAGATGAAAAAAATGAGGTTAATGTAATTTTTAAATTATTTGTTTAATGTCACAAAGCTTGTAAGTGGCAGACTGGAGGTTCACTTCCAAACTATGCTCTTAACCAATATGCTATTATTACCTCTACAGTATTTTTATCAATAGTCTCGAGTTTGTCTAATAATAAAGGTGTTATGGAAAATCTCCACAATATTAAGATACGTAGGACATGGCAATCACTAATGAAACAACTTCTTGAATTTCCAACTGCACTTTTCCACTTTTCAAATAGGACTGTATTCTGATACGAATAATGGTATTATCTGAAGAGCAGGGTTATTCTTCTATTTAGAGAGAATCTTGACTGAGGTTTCAAAAATTGTCCCAGCTTTCTAATTGTGGTTCAATCTATAACTCTTTTCTTCTCACTCTCCAGTATACCTCTTATCACCTTGCATAGTGTCTGGCACATAGTAGGAGCTCAATTAATGTTATTTAATGAATGAAATTAGAAAAACCAAGCAATTTCCTAAGAAAGATGTCAGTTGTTTTTACTGATCTTTAAAAATCAATTAGCATCTCTATATGGCATTGGTTAGCTCTTCTAGTTATATAAACATCAACTACTGAGTATTTGATTCATAGCTTGCTTAACTAGCACAGGAAATACAACTGTTTTAAGTTTATTTACTTTGAGAGAGAGCAAGAGACAGCACACATGCATGAGTAGGGAAGAGGCAGAGAGAGGAGAGATAGAATCCCAAACAGTCTCCACGCTGTGAGTAGAGCCCGATGCTAGATCTCAGGACCCTGAGATCTTGACCTGAGCTGAAACCAAGAGTCAGACACTTAACCAACTAAGCTACTCAGGCTCCCCAATACGATTTTGATTAAAAAGAAAAAAAATCCAAGAACAACAATGTCCTTCATAAGCCATATGGACTATCTGGTCAGCTCTACTTCCCCAAATCCTGTTCTTAATTTACAATACTATAACCTATTTGCAGTAATACCAATATTGGAAAATAAGAGAGGAATGAGAGAAGATAAGGAACAGACAAGAATGAAACAGATTGGAAAAAGTCAGGAAGTAGAACAAGAAAAAGAGAAAGAGAGAAATGATCCCCACCCTAGGTTTACTGAGGTATAATTGACAAATAAGAGAGAAACTGATTTTGAAAGTACCATCTCAGAATAAAAGAGAGGCAGTTTATTATATAAGTAAACACTAGCTATGAATTGAGATCTGGCTCTTCCAAAACACACTGAATAATTTTGTACTAATCATTTTCTCTCTCTAGATTTCAATTACTCATTTGTGAGCATGAATCTAGCCCCTATGTGATCTTTAAGATAAATTCCTATTTTCCCCCCTCTCAGGAACCAACTCAAATGGTACCTGTTCCTTCAAAGTCCCCAGAAACCTATCACTCTGTATCATTTTCTCTGTGAATTCTAGTGTTGTACAAAATCTCTGTAAATTCCCATCCACACTCCAGAGAAAGATACACTTAAGAAACTTTTGGTAACAAGTTTCAAATAACAAAGGAAAAGGTTCTTTTTTTTTTTTAATTAAAATTCTAAATTTATAAATAGAAATATAAATTACTAATGTATGTAAAATATTTATTAGATATTTCCTGCCCCCTGGGAATACACAATACCTTCCACATCAGAAAAAGACTAGGACTATTTATAATCCCTATGCAGTATGCACTATTGAGGCCTACTAGGCAGGGTTAAAGCTGGATTTTCAACAAGGCTCACAAGTCCTGAGGTTAAATACACATGAATTAAGGATGTTTAATCCAACTCAAGATACCATCTTTTCATATTTAAAGCAGCTCCCCTTAAACAGGGAAAATACAAAATACATGAGCTGCCCCTGACAGTAAAGCTCCTACAGAGGTAATATAAAGGTTCGTTTTTTTAACCATTTAAATGTATACCATGTTTACTCTCATTTCCAATACATATAATAGGTCCTGCTAAAACCAGAATACTTTTATGGCACAAAAAAGCTGTAAAAACAACAAAAAAAAAATAAACAAATTAAAAAATTTAATAAACATCATTGCTTAAATATAATTAGGACTAGCTACATAAAATGAGAAAGGTATAGGTTTTTTGGGGGGTATGTGCAAAAACACACATAAATCTGTATACACACAGAGAAATAAAACAGTTAAACAGTTTCTACCTGTTTTTGTGTACTCCCTTTCAGATATTGTTCCCCTAGAGTCTTGGCCTCTGTTGCTGTCTAACTTGAATTCACAAAACTCAATGGCTCGTGGTTTTCAAAGCTTAGGGCTACGTTTGCAGAACAAAGTCGCTTTCTCTCTCTCTCTCTCTCTCTTTTTTGGTGGGTACAAGTATGGGGACCACAGGAACAGTTAAATTCATGGCATGGCTGGTCTACCACACAGTCGGGGGAATTCTTTAAATAGAGCCTGTCACTCTCTTGGCCCATCAATGGGATTTCCTTCTCAAACTGCTGATTCGTTCAGGTACACAACAGAGGAAATTTCAGTTAACCTTTGTTTCACCCCAGGGAAAAATCTGTCTGAAAGTATAAAATGAATAGATTAAAAAAAAAAAAATAAGCAGCTCAGCCACAGGGCCATTCTCCTAGTGTTCACTGCAGCTTAAGTTAAACAGTAAAAAGGGACAGTGGAATGTTTTATTCCCAATGGAAAATTCAAGCACAATATATAACTTGGGAATCTAGCAGGGGTCACAGTTTATTTTGACGACTAAACCAATCCAACTGTCCCTTCTATTTAATAAACTTAAAAACTTCCCCTTCTGATAATGTTATAAGAGTCAAGATTATTTTTCTCTTGTCTCATCATTACTACTATAATCTGACTGAGGTGTCTATAACAAAACTGCATATTCTCAATTTTTGAAACAACAAAAAAAGTAACTCTCAGGAATATTTTCAAATGAAAGTAATAACGGGGACAGGGGAAAATTAGGGATAGAATAAATCAGAGAGGCCTGATAAAGTCTCTCTGTTATTCTTTTTAAAATAAAAATTCAGGCGGGGAGGGACAAAAAAAAAGGAGCCTACTTTTCCATCATAAAGTTCTGTTTTTAAATAATGGGAATACTTGGAGAGGCTATCGTTAGATTGAGTCATGTGAAATCTTGGAATGGGGAGTAAAAATCTGCTTTGCCTGGAAATCAAGGTTAATTCATATCCATTGTTTTGGGAGTGATAAAGACAGATTTTAGGAGATGGCGGATAAACACTGGCTACCTAGTCTTTACTTCTCCCAAATGAACCCCAGGGAACAGAAAAAGCATTATACTATCAATACTTCTTCTTTTTTTTTTTTTTTTTTTTAATTTATTCTTGAGAGAGAGAGAGAGAGACACAGAGCATGAGCGAGGGAGGGGCAGAGAGAGAGCAGGTCACAGAATCCGAAGCAGGCTCCAGGCTCTGAGGTGTCAGCACAGAGCCCGATGCGGGGCTCGAGCCCACAAGCGGTGACATCATGACTTGAGCTGAAGTCGGACGCTCCACCAACTGAGCCACCCAGGTGCCCCACTATCAATACTTTCTATACACACTATGATATTACAATTCATATATATTGACTGCGAGCAGCTAGGGCAGCTCCTAAAAATAACAGTGAGATGCATTTTGCCTCAGAGACCAATGTCATTTTCATAAGAGAAAAAGAAATAATTCAAGGCCTTCCTGCTTAAATTTTCTTACCAACTTTTTTTTCATGTGGTAAAATATATACAACCTAGGATCTATCACCTTAACCATATTTAAATGTACAGTTCAATGCCATCAAGTACATTCATATTGTGCAACCATCACCACCATCTACCTCCAGAACGCTTTTCATCTTGCAAAACTGAAACTCTGTACCCACGAAACCAATATTTTACCAGCTTCTGATGCAGAACTTGAAAGGTATGTTCTTGATCTACTGACAAGGTCTCAAATTCCTGAAAGTGGAGCTGATGCTGGCAGTTATCACGTTTTATCCTGAAGAGATTGGAAGACGCTTATCACACAGCTTGCTCAAAAGGCTTAAGACAGAGAAGAGAGACTTAAAAGTTGGAAAGAAGTTGGAACTCCGTGACTTTAAGAACCATACACTTAAGGAAGGACAAAGTGCATGTCTTTATTAAAATGCAAGATCTTAAATGCGCGGACTATTAAAGAACATTCACCTATATTTGCATATTTTAATAAAACAGAAGGTCACAGTTCAGCTCTTTTGTGACAGAGTTCTCTAGGCATCCTCAGCCCAGGAAACAGAACCTGCCAGGTAAGTAGATTGGTTACCAGGACCTGAAGGAAAACCATTACTCAATGTATACTTGCTCAAGTTACTGTTTATATTCACGCTTAAATACTTTTTTCCCCCTTGGTAAATTCTAGTCCTTAAAAGCATTCCATACTGCAATACCCCATACCAAACAGTGTAAAATTGAAGTATGCCTTTCAAAATGAGACTAAATACATTACGTGTAGTACAAAAATGTATTTAAGGACCTAAGTAATATTTTGTAGTCTTTCTCCCTGAAAATCTCTTTTATGTACCAGCTTGAAACCAAACACAAATAACCCCTCCCCCCCATATTTAACTGATTGTAGTTACTGTTTTCTACAGAAACAAAAATATAAGTCTGCTCTGTTCCTTTTTTTAAGGACAGTATTTCTAATAGGAAATCCTCTAAAATAAACCCATTAAAACAGTGAAAACAAAAATAAAATAAGACAAAATAACTATTTTAAGAAATACCAAGATTAAAAGTATATGGATTAAAATTAGCAGGAACCATAGAAGACAGGTACAATGACAGAAGATTCCAAAATCATCCACAGAGAAGACTGAATGAATAACAGAACGATACACAGAAGTAACAATACTTTGAACAGTCTAGACCACAAAATCCAAATAAACAGGTGATAAAAATTCAAGAGGGAACTCAAAACAGATTTCTGAGCCAGGGAGAGATGGGACTGAAGGTAGGTGAGATGAGGCAGTTGATGGAGATGATGGTATAGAGAAAGAGCTCAGCAAAAGGAAGAACCTGAAAGCCTTTTTAGAATGTTCCATGTATGCTAGAAACGAATACATATTCTGCAATTACTGGGTTTTATGGTCTATAAATGTAAATTAGGTCAAGGTGGGTGACTATTATTCTGACCTTCTATGTCCTCATTAATTTTTTTTAAATCTAGTATTTCTATCAATTACTGACAAAGGAGCAGGTATTAAATCTGATTGTAGGCTTCCTTTAAACCAGTCGAATTTTGCTTTGTCTATTTTGAAGGTCTGTTTGATTTTATGCTTTTTCTGATGACTTGATTCTCTAATCTTTCTGAAATGTCCTTGTTTATCTCTGGTACTACTCTTTGTCTCAAAGTCTACTTACCTGATATTAACATGACCACTCCAGTTTTCACATGCTTATTACTCTTAATGTATCTTATCTTTTCCACTCTTAAATTTTTTCTTATCTTTGGTTTTCATCAATCTGACTATGAGTCTATTAAAAATGTATAATTTTATCTTTCACCAATTTGGGGAGCTCTCTCCCATTATCTCTTTAAATATATTATCTGCCCATTTTCTTTCTCCTCTCCTAGAACTCCAATGTTACGTTTTAGGTCTTTTAATATTGTTCAATGGGTCACTGAAGGACTGCCCTTTTATACTTATTTTATGAATATTTTTTTTTCTGTTTTTCAGATTGGATAATTTTGGAAAAGTTCACATTTTAAGTCTGCTATTAACCTTATTCAGTTAACTTTTATTTCAGATACTATACTTTTCATCAGTTCTAGAATTTCTATTTAGTTCTCTTTTATAGTTTCATTTCTCTCCTAAGACTTCATGACTATTATTTCACTATATGCATATTTTATACCCTTGAACATAGTCAAAATAACTGCTTTAAAGTCCTCATCTGCTAATTCTAACCTCTGGGTCATCATCCCAGAGTCCACTTACTGCTTTTTCTTGAGCATGCATCAGAATTTCCAGTTTCTTCATATTTCTGGTGATTTGGGGTTGTATCCTGGAATTTGTGAATTACACTTTGTAAACTATGGATTCTGTTATGTTCCTTTAAAGAGAGCTGACGTTTATTCAAGGATCAAAAATTTGGCAAATGCTTATTATATGCATAATTTGGGCTTCTCCCTCTGTGAATTCCTTTTCACTTTTCAGCAGCTGCAGCAGCCATCCTTTTCTGATTCCTAAAGCCAGTATGAATTTCTTTCTGAGTTCTAGCCACTCCCATGTTATATCAATTAGTTATTGCTCAGGCAAAAAGCCATAAAAACAGGAAACTCATCTAACACTAATTTATAGTGTTGACTCCCTATCAGTTTCTGTCAGCTTTTGATTGGTCTCTAATACCTTCAGAAATTTTATGTTTTAAGGTATTAAAGTATGCTTTAAAGTGATATGTATGTGTATATAAATTTATATTTTATATGTAACAGTTATAGTATAATATCTTGTCTAGAGTTTAATTATCTTTGGGAAGGCTGGTCTATTATGAACAATTCTGCCATTACCAGAAGCAGAACTTTGGGATTGCTTTTATCGGCATGATGTTATAACCTTAAAAAAAACAAAAATCTTCCGCTCTTTTTAGCTCCATTCAGGCAACAACAGAGTCTGTGCTTTTCAGTGTTTTGTCCCTTTCACCTAGCTTAGGGTTTGATATATAATAAGAGGTGCTCTGTAAGTATTTGTTGAATGAATGGAATGAGAGAATAGGGCAAAATGAAAATCATCAATAAGCATCAAGAAGTTCCTAGGAAGGGGAAAGTACTTTGGGCTGGAGTGATTAGCAATTTCTCATCATTTAAGAAACCTTGCTTTCTTCTTGGAGGCAAAGAGATCTACCCTTAGTTTTAAGATAATGTTGCATTATGTATAGGGTTTAGATTGTTTTTTAACTACAGCTTCTCATTTTCTGGATAAGATACTCCAGTCATGAGTTTTATTATTCAAGGGTCCCATATTGGGTATAAATCCTTTTCATCAGAGAAAATGTTACATTTTAGTTCTCTGGGCAAATTAATTATGATTTACTATTTTAGGCCATCTTCTAAATTCCTGGGATAATTATATGAGATTCTAATTTCCAAAACATTCATTTGCAAATAGCTCATGAATACTACCCAATTTCCCAAAAGACAGTATGAAAATGAGCACCCTAAATGATGGGGAAGGCAATTAACATCTATTGAGGGACTGCTAGGTGAAAAGCTCTATAATAAGTGTTTTATCTCATTTAATCTTCTCAATTACCCTATGACATGGATATTATTACCAACTATTTACAGATAAGTAAACTAAAGCTCAAAGCTGGTCAAGGTCATACCATAGGTAAGTGGTAGAGCATTCGAATTTAATAATTTTTGACAATAAAATCAAGCACTTCTGTTCATCAAAAGACAAAACAAAATACTCTATTAAGAGACTGAAAAAGCAAGCCATGGAGTGGGAGGAGACATCTACTCAATACATAAATGTTTCACATCCAGAAGACATAATAAACCCTTACAAGTTAATAAGACAAATAAACAGAAAGACTAGAAAAAGGCTTGAAATAGGCCGTTAATAAAAGAGGCCACCTAAGTGACTAATAAACATGAAACATAAATAGTTTGACTTCATTTAGTTATCAGGTATATATACATATTGAAACCACAATAAAACCACCTACCAAAGTAGATAAAGAACACTAACAACATCAAGCACTGGCAAGAATACAGACAATGGGAATTCTCATATACTGTTGGTTAAAATATGAATTGGTACAGCAACTTTGGAAAAAGAATTTGTCATTATTTACTCAAGTGCAGGATATATATACCATAGGACAAAGCAATTCCAGTTCTAGGTATATATGTGAAAGAAACACAAAACACACACATTGAAAGCCATACTTTTAGCAATAGCCAAACTATCCACTTACAATGGAACTGATAAACTCTGGCACAGTCATACAATGAAATAATCTGCATCAATTAAAAAATTAACAAGAGCGCCTGGGTGGCTCAGTCTCTTAAGCGTCGGACTTTGGGTCAGGTCATGATCTCACAGCTCCCGAGTTCAAGCCCCTGCATTGGGCTCTGAGCTAACAGCAGCCTGTTTTGATCCTGTCTCCCTCTGTCTGCCCCACGCATGCACACCCACTCTCTCTCAAAAATAAACAAACATAATAAAAAAAAAAAAAAATGAAGCACAACTACATGTTATATAAAGGAAGGCAAACATATACAAAAATATGTATCTTTATGAGTCCATGAATATAGACTTCAAAAACAGGCACATCTAGACAAATAGCTTAGGGCATATAGCAGTAATAAAACTGTATAGAAAATCAAGAAAAGTATCACAAAAGTTCAGGTTAACTCTTGAAAGAGGACAAAGGTTATGACCAAGGAGGGGCATACTGAGGGCTTCATTGTGCTGTAATATCCTATATTTTGACTAGCTGATGATTACACGAGTTGTTTGCTATACAACCATCGCAGCTGATGTTAACTTTGAAAAGAAGACGCTAGAGAAGACTTGCCCAACTAGATGTCAATAATTAGTATAAAGCTCTTATACTTAAAACAATGTGGTCCATGTACATGAATAGATGTGTAGCCCAAAGAAAGACTTGGCAGTCATAAACTTGACGTACGATATAGGTGTTGTTCATAGCAAACAGGTGGTTTATTCAATAAATGGTGCTGAGACAATGGGAAAAAAACAAAATTGGAATTCAGTTCTTACCACATACAAACAACTTCCAAGTGGATTAAAGTTCTAGATATGGAAAACAAAAAATTTTTAAATTGTAGGGGTGCCTGGGTGGCTCAGTTGGTTAAGCATCTGGCTCTTGATTTTGGCTCAGGTCATGATCTCATGATTTGTGGAATTGAGAACCATGTCTGGCTCTGCGCTGACAGTGTGGAGCCTGCTTAGGATTCCCTCTCTTCCAGTCTCTCTGCCCCTACCCTGCTTGTGCTCTCTCTCTCAAAGCAAATAAATAAACATTAAAAAATTAATTGTATAAAAAATATAGAATACATATATTTTAAAATCTCAGAGATAGGAAGGATTTTTAAAGAACAGACTATTAAGAAAAAGACTAATGACTACATCAAAATGTAAAACTTTTACATATGAAATGACATCACGAAGAAACTAGTATAGTTGGTAATTTAGATAAAATTATATCAGCAAAAATTTATGAAGTTGACAGCTGTATTATGGCATGTAAGACAGTATCTCTATTCTTCGGAAGTATACACCAAAGTATTTAGGGGAAAAGGGACAGGTATGATGTATACAGCTTACCCTCAAATGGCTCAAATTGTGTGCATTTATGCATGCACACATACATAAACATATACATCCATCATATAAACACACATTTATTTGTAAGCAAGCACACAAATGATTAATAAAGCAAATGGAGTACAATGTAAACAATAAGTGAATACGGATAATAAGTATACAGGTGTTCTTTGTACTATTTTTATTTTTGCAACTTTCTGTAAATTTAGAATTATTTCTAATTTTTTTTGTTTTTGTTTTTTAAGACATCATTAATTATGAACAATGGAATATGTGTATGAACAATGGTAAATGTGTTTTTGCTTTTTTTTTAGACATCATTAATTAAAGTTAAAAGAGAAGCCACAGACTGGGAGGAAGTATCAGTCATACATATTATGAACAAAGAGATCATATCTAGAAGAAATAAAAAATTCCCACAGTAAGGGGGAAAAAAAGACAACACATAGGAAAAATGGGCAAACAATATGAACAGGCAATCAACAGAAAAAGATGGAAGAATGATGTAAGATTCAATAAACATGAAATAATGTACAACCTCAGTAGTAAGCAGAGAATCAGCAATGTAAACAATGAGATACAGCTGTAAAAAAAAATTCTGACAATACCAAATACTGACTGGAAGGTAGGTGAACAAGAACTCATAATTATGCCTGCAGGATACTTTGCAAAATCTAATAAAGCTGAAGACTACCAGATGGCCAGGTAATTCTACTCCTAGCTACACTTTCTAAAATGAAGGGTCAAATAATTTTTCTTAAAAGGCCAGATTATGGGTCATAAGGCCTCCCAACTTCTCAACTCTGCCACTGTAGCCAAAAGTAGTCATAAACAATATATACATAAATGGGCATGGATGTTTCATTATAGCTTTATTTACAAAAACAAGCAGTTGGTCTGTGGGCCGGCTTGCCAACCTCTGTTCTAGAGAAACCTTCAGGTACCTACATCAAGAAATATGCATAGGGGCGCCTGGGTGGCTCGGTCGCTTAAGCGTCCGACTTTGGCTCAGGTCATGATCTCACGGTCCGTGAGTTCGAGCCCCGCGTCGGGCTCTGTGCTGACCGCTCAGAGCCTGCAGCCTGTTTCAGATTCTGTGTCTCCCTCTCTCTCTGCCCTTCCCCTGTTCATGCTGTTTCTCTCTGTCTCAAAAATAAATAAACGTTAAAAAAAAAATTAAAAAAAAAAAAGAAATATGCATAAACACATACCCAACAGCTTTATTTGTAACTGCAAAATTTTCTAACAATCTAATTACCCATCAATAAGAGAATGGATACATTAGTGGTACTTCTGTACAACAGAATACTAAAATATTAAATGTGAATGAATAAAAATGAATGAATGAGAGGGGCGCCTGGGTGGCTCAGTTAGTTAAGCTTCTGACTCTTGATTTCGGCAAACGTCATAATCTCATGGTCATGAGGTCAACCGCTGTGTCCAGCTCTGTATCACGAATGAGCAGAGGAAGGGCAGAGAGAGAGGGAGAGAGAGAATTCCAAGTAGGTGTGGACCTCAAGGCAGGACTTGATCCAAGGAACTGTGAAATCATGACCTGAGCCCAAATCAGAGTTGGACGGTTAACCGACTGAGCTACCCAGGCCCTGTATTTTCTTTCTTGTCTTTTTGCTATTCTGGAAAATTTCTAACATACAAAAGTTAAGAAGACAGTATTAAAACACCCATAGATCCTGCTTCAACAATTATTAACTCACAGCCAATCCTATTTCATCTATATCCCTCACTACTTCCCCTGATCTCTTACTGAATTACTATTAAGCAAATCCTGGACATGGTATCATTTCATCTATAAAAATTCAGCATACTATGTCTAAAAGATAAGGTCCTTTTTAAACTTAGCTGTAATACCGGGGTGTCTGGGTGGCTCAGTCAGTTAAGTGTCATGATCTTCCGGTTCATGGGTTCAAGCTCTGCATCGGGCTCTGTGCTGAAAGCTTAGAGTCTGGAGCCTGTTTCAGATTCTGTGTCTCCCTGTCTCTCTGCCCTCCCCTGCTTGCACTGTCTCTCTCTCAAAAATAAATAAACATTAAAAACACTTATTTAAAAAAATTAGCTGTAATACTAGTATCATATTTTAAAAGAACCAACCATAATTAATCAAATATTCATGAGTGTTCAAATTTCCATAATTATCCCATATATTTTTTAAGATCTCCCAAAATGCCCATTGTAATAAATTAATATCTTTTAGATCTCTATGAACCTACAGGTTCTCCCTCCCATATTTTCTCTATTCTTTCCACCTCTCCCCTTTTCCTTGCAATTATTTTATTCAGAAAATAAGGTAATTTATACTGTAGAGTTTCCCACATTCTGGATTTTGCTGAATGTACTATATCTTCATGGTATCATATTCTTCCTATTTCTTATAAACTGGTAGTTAGATCTAAAAGCTTGATCACATTCAGACTTTATTTATTTATTTTGGGGGAATAAATTATACTTCAAGGAAAGCATTGTGTTCTTCTTTGAGGAGGCGCATAAAGTTCAGTTGTCTCTTTTTGTCAAACTAGAGCTGTTGATAATTCTTTTTTTTTTTT